>NW_006160154.1:2148051-2157019 GCF_000334495.1 Tupaia belangeri chinensis | reverse complement strand
GACTGCAGTGAGCTGTATGGGCACAGCTGGGTACTACTTTATAGTATGTTCATTCTACTCACTGGGGTTTATGCCTAAAGTCAGACTTGGGTTCATGTATAGGTATGTGTCAGCTGTGCTAGCTATTGGATATATTTACACTAATTAAGTTCATTGGCAGAACAATGAGGGGGGGGGAAGGCTTGGAGGGCAACCATGGATGCCAGGGACAATGGGGGAGGAGGATGGGACATAGCAGAGGGTAGGGGATGGGGAATCAAGGATGGCAAAACAAAAGGCAAGGTATGCAGGACATAAGAATTGGAAAATTATTTGCTGAGACCATGTATGTTGATGTGCTTGATTGAGCCAATGCACAGGGTATTTTGGATGGAAAATTCATTTGTGTGTTGTGATGGTGTATAGTGAATTAATGTAGAAAATGAATAAATTTTAAAAAATTAAAAAAAAGAAACTGAAGCCCATATTAATTATATTATATAGTTATGTATGTATTTTATTTAACAAGCCTAAGACTAGAATGTAAAGACTGGAAACATGTATAAGAAATAAATTCCAAGTGCTATTCCTAAGAATGTTTGTTTTATGTAAGCAGAATTTAGATTTCAACTACACAGTAAGTTTTTAATTCAGAAGTTAATGATTTAAAAGATACTTTATGATTATAGGTTCTAGTATAATATAATTAAAATGAATAAAATTTCTAGACTATAAAAGGCCTCTGCTTACATTTCTTGATATATGCTATAGGGAGCATTTAAAGATCATGAACAGAGAGTTAAAATTCTGTATATAAAGCATGAATCACAAACAATTAAGTGTGCTCTTCATTTCTACATCCTAAGTTACAAGAAATTACTCAAATAATGTAAGCAGCTATACAGCCAGAATACAAATATATTAATACTGGTCCAGCTCCAACTTAGGCTGCTAGTGACTCAAAAACATACACAAGGTGTCACTAATTAGTGGCGCATAAATGATTTTATAATTCTAACTATCCTCCCGGTTCATTTTGCACATTCATAATGAACTGACCACAGTCATGTCTCTATCTTTAAAACCTCTCTCTACTCTTTTCTTTATTCCCTACAACTTCTATCCCTATGATCTGTCTTGACTATTTTGATGAGTTCCCACCCAGACCCAGTTTGAGGTGCCATCCCTCCTGTACCATGATATTCTATAGTCACTTGACTTCTAAAATGCAAACTCATCTCTTTACCCTCTACCTGAAACATTCCAAAGGTTCCACAATTTTTTGAGAATAGATTCCATATTTCTTAGATAACACATCAGTTCTTACATATTCTAGTCTATGCCTACTTTCTATGATTCTTTTCTTCACTCCCCTATACTTCACTGCACGGCCAGTGTGCCAACCATTCTGAGCTACCTGGTCATTACATTCTGTCTTTTTTCACAACCTGTTGTTCTGTTTGTCATGCCTTTTCCACACTTGACAGCTGGGACATCTAGTCACCTTTTAAGGCTCAGTTCAAAGCATTAGCTTCTCTAAGAGGTCTCTTGGGACCTCACGTGCTTTCAGTAGCGTTGAATACTCCTCCCTGAGTCTTCACTCTGTCTTGTATTTCCTTCTTTTATAGTTTCTGTAAAGCCTTATTTTATTTAGTTTTGTATTTATTAGTATATCTAGTGGACAATAAACTGTCCGATGGCAGGAACCATCTCGTCCATTTATATTTAAGATGCATATAAGTAACTACTTGATTAATTAGTAGATGATCCAACTCTATATTAAGTCAAACATGTAAGTCTAATTCCATGGGACTTTTTTACGGTAGATCTTAAGAATATTGAAAGCCTGATATAATTTAGAAGTTCATTTTAAATAAATGTCACATCCAGTTAAACCTATCTAGTTCAAATAAATTCTGAATTTTTATTACAGTATTACACAGTTCCAGAGTTTTCAGGGGGAAGAAGAAAGAGTCCTTATTCCCTTGTGAGTGAATGCAAGAATAATTACGGATTTTATTTTCCTATTGCATATAGAAAGTTATAATGACACTAGAATTCTTCCATAGCAGCAGAAAACCACCTGACTGACATTTTAGATAGCTTTGAAGAGCTCTTGTTGATATAAAAAAGCGAAGGGCAAGGAAAGCCATTTACATTACATTGCTGTTAAATCTATGTGAACCTCCAAACTGTGAAGGCTTGACTGAGAAGAATTTTAGAAAAAGTGTTATTTACAGTTGTGTAGGAGTCACGAAGGGATGACAAAGGACCCAAAGATGGCAACATGGGAAGCCATTAGCTTTGAGAACTATAAGGGAAGGAAGAGAAGGCAGCGTATTGGGGTTTCACAAGAGCAGTGTCCTGGGGAAGAGGCTCCCCATAAAAGCCATGGTTATATCTTGAGAATGCACCCAACTATCAGAAATACAGCCTGGCAGGACAATTATAGAAATAAATCCCTCGGTTTCTCTCTCCTGCTCCCCAGACTCTTGCCATTGCTTTTCTTTAACTAAATCCAACCAGAAGCCAGATGTCAAGGGGGCATGATAGTAAGGCTCAACAGAGAGGTTACAAGTAATCTGTTGATTGTTCATTACTGAATATTAACTTGGAACTAGGAGATAAGACCCAACTCTGAGTGCTGTCATGGGTTAGGTACTTTTGTTAGAAGGTAAGGTCTAAAATCTATGGTCTCTACTTTATACAAGTAATGATGTCAGAAAAATTGCTATGATTTTTCAGTGATGATTGTGCAGATTGTGCAGTGAACAACCACCAGAGGTTCTATTTGCATCGATGTGTATATGTTGGTGCTTCCTGAATTGGTACAGTGCTCAACCTGTGCACCTGTACATGGGAGACTTGCTTACTCATTACTTAAACTGTGAGAGTTTATCAGCTATAAGAAAAAAGTCAAAGTTCCTTCTAAGATGTTTGCTGATTTATAATCCTCATGTAATCTTAATGAAGAAACAAATAATCCAAAGATTGACATTTTGCCCTCTCCATCATTAAAAAACCTGGAAAATAGCAAAATAATGTTTTCATAACCTCAATGTTATGAATTCCAGTTAAATAAGAATTCTATTATTACATAATAGCTTACTATTTTAGAAAAAAAAAAGGATTTTAGAAACATTATCTGTGTGCAGAAATCTCTCTGATTCACTTTCCTTGTCTTAAAAAATGAGGGAAAAAATTTATCAAGATATGCTAAACCCTTATGTATGTTTGCCCCAATTCCCAACAGGATAGAGAAATGAAAGAGAAGGGAAGTACTCATGGGACAAGGGTACTTTCTCCTTCTCCCTGCCTTTCTTTCTCTCTCTTGTGAGTGCACACACCCTCTGGAATTTTTTTTTTTTTTAAAGTCTTGCATAGGCTTGGGGTAAGGTCACCATGGAGTATATGAATAGTTTTTGGAAGAATACAATCAAGAAGTTTGTTCATGAATTCAAAGGGTTTGCCAAGGATGAGTAGACTGCAAAAACCAATGAGGCCACAGCTGAGATGACAAAGAACTTTCAAACTGAATGTGCATGAAAAGGACACTGAGAAGCTCTTACAGGAGCAAATTCTGGGGAATTGATCAAAGCAGACTCATGGGAACTAGAACAGGAACACAGAGCTGAAGAAAAGGCAAAGGAAAAGGAAACTCTAGGAGAAGAAAAAGAAGAAGCTCCATGCAAGAATAATTACGGATTTTATTTTCCTATTGCATATAGAAAGTTATAATGACACTAGAATTCTTCCATAGCAGCAGAAAACCACCTGACTGACATTTTAGATAGCTTTGAAGAGCTCTTGTTGATATAAAAAAGCGAAGGGCAAGGAAAGCCATTTACATTACATTGCTGTTAAATCTATGTGAACCTCCAAACTGTGAAGGCTTGACTGAGAAGAATTTTAGAAAAAGTGTTATTTACAGTTGTGTAGGAGTCACGAAGGGATGACAAAGGACCCAAAGATGGCAACATGGGAAGCCATTAGCTTTGAGAACTATAAGGGAAGGAAGAGAAGGCAGCGTATTGGGGTTTCACAAGAGCAGTGTCCTGGGGAAGAGGCTCCCCATAAAAGCCATGGTTATATCTTGAGAATGCACCCAACTATCAGAAATACAGCCTGGCAGGACAATTATAGAAATAAATCCCTCGGTTTCTCTCTCCTGCTCCCCAGACTCTTGCCATTGCTTTTCTTTAACTAAATCCAACCAGAAGCCAGATGTCAAGGGGGCATGATAGTAAGGCTCAACAGAGAGGTTACAAGTAATCTGTTGATTGTTCATTACTGAATATTAACTTGGAACTAGGAGATAAGACCCAACTCTGAGTGCTGTCATGGGTTAGGTACTTTTGTTAGAAGGTAAGGTCTAAAATCTATGGTCTCTACTTTATACAAGTAATGATGTCAGAAAAATTGCTATGATTTTTCAGTGATGATTGTGCAGATTGTGCAGTGAACAACCACCAGAGGTTCTATTTGCATCGATGTGTATATGTTGGTGCTTCCTGAATTGGTACAGTGCTCAACCTGTGCACCTGTACATGGGAGACTTGCTTACTCATTACTTAAACTGTGAGAGTTTATCAGCTATAAGAAAAAAGTCAAAGTTCCTTCTAAGATGTTTGCTGATTTATAATCCTCATGTAATCTTAATGAAGAAACAAATAATCCAAAGATTGACATTTTGCCCTCTCCATCATTAAAAAACCTGGAAAATAGCAAAATAATGTTTTCATAACCTCAATGTTATGAATTCCAGTTAAATAAGAATTCTATTATTACATAATAGCTTACTATTTTAGAAAAAAAAAAGGATTTTAGAAACATTATCTGTGTGCAGAAATCTCTCTGATTCACTTTCCTTGTCTTAAAAAATGAGGGAAAAAATTTATCAAGATATGCTAAACCCTTATGTATGTTTGCCCCAATTCCCAACAGGATAGAGAAATGAAAGAGAAGGGAAGTACTCATGGGACAAGGGTACTTTCTCCTTCTCCCTGCCTTTCTTTCTCTCTCTTGTGAGTGCACACACCCTCTGGAATTTTTTTTTTTTTAAAGTCTTGCATAGGCTTGGGGTAAGGTCACCATGGAGTATATGAATAGTTTTTGGAAGAATACAATCAAGAAGTTTGTTCATGAATTCAAAGGGTTTGCCAAGGATGAGTAGACTGCAAAAACCAATGAGGCCACAGCTGAGATGACAAAGAACTTTCAAACTGAATGTGCATGAAAAGGACACTGAGAAGCTCTTACAGGAGCAAATTCTGGGGAATTGATCAAAGCAGACTCATGGGAACTAGAACAGGAACACAGAGCTGAAGAAAAGGCAAAGGAAAAGGAAACTCTAGGAGAAGAAAAAGAAGAAGCTCCAAGAAAATTCACAATAACAACTGAAGTTTTTGAAGATCTCGACAAGCTCATTTAAAAATTTGAAAACACAGACTCCAATGAAAACCAAAAGAGTTTAATTAATATAGAGGAATGTTCACAGTGTATTATCTCCATAAAAGAAAATCTGTGCAAAAAAAAAAATGAAAAAGAAAAAAGAAAAAAGAAAGAAAGAAGGAAAGGAAGAAAAGAAAAGAAAAGAAAAAAGAAATAAGCCAAGCAATCACCAAGACATATTTCTAGGAGGAAAAAAATGATAATTTCTTATGAAGAGCCTCAGACAGGTCCTTCAGAAGATATTCCAGAAGGAGACATTTTATCAGAGGAGATGACAGTTCCATGCATGTTCCCACTCCTGAAGACCTTCCATTGGGACGGAATGTGAAAGTGAACGAAGACAGTGATATTGATGATCCTGACCCCATGCAGGCCTAGGCTACTGTGTGTTCGTATCTTAGTTTTCACTTAGGAAAACGTTTATAGACTAAATATATAAAAAAAAATTTTAAATATGCAGTTTATAATGTATTTTAAGCTATGTTATTACAAAAGAGTCAGAAAGTTTTAAAAAATCAAAAAGTTATACATAAAGTTTAAAAAGTACAGCAAGTTAATTTGTTGTTGAAGAAAGAAAAATATTTTCTTAAATTCAGCATAGTCTAAATGAACAGCATTCATAATGTATTCAGCAGTATACAGTCATGTCCTAAACCTATACATTCATCACTCACCACTGACTCACCCAGAGCAGCTTCCAGGCCTACAAGTTTTGTTCATGGTAGGACCCTATATAGGTCTTCCATTTTTAATATTTTATACTGCATTTTTACTGCACTTTTTCTGTGTTACAATATGTTTTTAATTGATTTAATTTCATTAATTTATTCATTTTAAAATTTGGCCAGAGAGAGAGAGAGGGAGGAAAAGTAAGCCACTATGTCCGGGACTCAAACCACAGACAGCCATGTGAGAGTCCAGCGCCTTAACCTCCATGCCTCCTGCTGTCCCCATTGCATTATATTTAGATACACAAATGTCATTGTGTTTACAATTGCCCACAGTAATGTGCCATACAAGTTCATAGTCTAGGAGCAGTAAGCTATTCCATATAGCCTAGGAGTGCAGCCTGTGCCACCTAGTTAGTCAGCACAGTCTTGATGTCCACACGACGTCACCTGACAATGCATTCCTCAGAACATGTCCCTATTGTTATGCAATACACAACTGTATGCATATATTAACTGTACTCTGAGTCTATGTCTATTTTTCAAATGGTGGAATTCTAACTACTGCATAATAAAACCCACAAATCAATTCTAATTTAAAGTATATCCAAACTTTTGTAAGATGAAACTATTTTCTCTATTAGTGTCTCCAAGTAATATGGCCTCAGAATTCGAAACTGGTTTATAAGAGATTCTGAAGCTTTACTGCACACCTGTTGAATCAGAACCTATGGAATTTGGCCGCAGAACCCACTTTTTAAATTTTTTCTTGAAGAGAACATTTTGCTACAGGGCATGTAGGCTTGCCAGCAAGACAGATAGAGACAGAGAGACAGAAAGCAAGAAATCCAATCAATTGCCAGGGAGGAGAGCCATGCCACAATCCTGTCTCCATTCTCTTCTCAGGGTTTTAGGCTTGCACACATACATGCACACCATGAGCTTTAAGTCACCAGATTCAGGACTTGAACTGTGGTCGACTACACGGGAGTCCAGCAACTTAACCAGTATGCCATCGGCTGGTCCTCAGAAGCCACATTTTAATGTAAGGATACTAAACTCTGTGACTCTTCGCTGAAGACTGGAAATCCTCTGAGAGGGAGCTGAAATGCAGAGTCTTTCTGAATGAAGCTCTTCATGAAGCAGCAACCACAGCTACCCTCTGTGCTCAGCCTTTCCTTGAGATAGGAGGAGGCACAAGTGTGGATGTGGCCTTGACTGTGGACTAGCATGAAAGTCTACAGGAGACTTTCCAGTTTCTTCAAACTCTAAGGCACTAGGGGTTTGTGTTTGTTTTAACGTATTTCAAAGCCTTCATTCACAGTTGCAGGTGCAGTTAGTTAAGGAACATAGACGTCTAAGGAAATTGGAATTATGTAGATAGCAAACCACAAAAAAATCTCATGAGCATGTACACACACATACATACAGATACACACTCACGTACACACACACAGAGATACTCATACATATAAACACATACACTACACATATATACATGCACACATACAAACACAGTATCTCTTACACATATGCATACAAACAATGATACTCAAATACATACACTCTCATACCTATGCACACAAATACACATACATACACACTCATACACATACTCTTTCATACAGAGAGACATGCGTACACACACTCACACATACAAACTCATACATATACATACTCTAACACATATAGACATACATATATACACATATAAACACTCTCACATATATATACTTACACATATGCACAGAGATCCACACTCACACATACATATATACACACAAAGATACACCTAAATGCTCATTTATATACATACATTCACACACTTATTTTTTAGTTCTCACTTCAGAAATAAAGAAAACACATAAAGTCAACATTTCATTTTTGAGATGTATTAAGTTTCTTGTATTTAAAGATAAAGCAACATGACCTGCCTCAGTTATCACAATTCAAGCTCAGTTTTTGAGCTTGAATTACTTCTAATAGATTAAGATGAAATAATTTGCCAACACTGATACTCAAATGCCAAAGTTAAGGATCTTGCAATTAAGTCAACTCTTACTGTAGTCAAAATATGTCAAGGAAAAAGAAGTAAAGAGTATCCAGATATATATTTGTCAGTTGTATTTATTTCTTTTTCATGAGAGAAAGAAGGAGGTGGACAGAGAAAGACAACTACACTAGATAGGTTCCCAACCAGCCGGGAGCACAGGCAAGCATGGTGTGCCCAACATTTTCAGGCCAACCTGTCCTCTGAACCCAGGCCTCCCATGTTGCCCCAGGATCTTACAGCAGTGACCCACTGCCTGTGCCATCCATAGATAGAAGGACCTTAGAGTGAGGAGCAACACTCAAAGCGAGTATCAGAAGACAAAAGCACAACAAATTTAAAGATCTAATTGGCTTTTAGAATTGGTAACACCCCATTCTATGAAATAGGATGAGTGTTTCAAGGAGCATAGCAAAGAGGGTGGCACTATAGGCAGGAAAGGCTGAGAAAGCAGAAACAGAGAACAAAATGCAATTGATCTTTTCGAAGTTACTTTTCTTGTGAGGTTAGACCAGAGGAGACTTCCTTATTATGCTGACTCTGGTTTACTTGAATCTACTGTTGTTGTTTTTTTTTTTTTTTTTTTTTTAAACTAGCCCATCCATAGTTCAACTTGATGAACTGCTAGTTAGCAACCATGACTCCCTTCTGGCCTGCTCTATTGGGCCAGGTACAGAAGACTGGTCCAAAACAGCGGCCTCCCATAGCTTTCTTCAACACAGGAGATGTGAAAGGCAGAGTAACTTACAGCTCAAAATCATCTTAACCCCCAAAAAGAACTACTGTGAGAATGGTAAGATGTGCAAATTGCAGGTAGAGA
>NW_006160154.1:2144066-2148020 GCF_000334495.1 Tupaia belangeri chinensis | reverse complement strand
GCAGGAATGTAGGGAGAGAGGGTGAGGTGAACAAACAGGAACAAAGAGCTCCTGACTTAATTAATAAAGCAAGACGGACACTGGGTCTCACTTGAGTGTCTTCTCTCTACAGGGCCTTACTGGCCCCTATGCCCCCCAGATGAAGGCAATCCTTTTCATCTGATGGAGAGTGATGAAGGAGCAAAAACAGGTGGGAGAGGAAGAGGGAAGGGTAAATTGAACAGCACTGAATTCAGAGAGGACCAACTATTGGGAACCTTTCAAAAGTTGAAAACCCACCCAGCAGCTCTGAAACACTCTCTAAACTATTCCCAGCTTCACACAGAAACGCACCCTCAGGGGAAAGAATGTTAAAGCTAGAGGTGTAAGAATTAGACAGAGGAGCCTAATTAAGCAGATCACAATCTGTTCTTTGCCTGGGGTCACCAGTAGGCCACTTCTAACCTTTCTGTTAAATGAGGCTGGGGAGCTGGGGAGGAAGACAGGGGAGTCAGGAACTAACAACTTCAAATAGCCCATGTCTGCTTTAGTTCTCAATTAACACATTAATTAGGAAACCACTGGAATTGTCGCTCTTAAGTCATCTCCCCACACTTAAAAGTTTCTAGAATTCTGACGCCAGCATGCTAAGATGGAAGGCCTCTCAGCCGGGCTGGCAGGGCATGCATTCAAATGGGGGAACCGTCAAGTGGCTGAGATTTATATAAATGAGAGCATTGTGTGTTCAAAAGGAGATTGGTATGTTTGATCTGGGCTGTTATTGATTTACCTTTTCCACATGATAACATTCATTAAATAAGATAAGTAAATGTTGATGTGTTCCCTTTCAATTGTCAACAGGTAAAACACAGGAGCAGCCATCACAGAGGGTGTAACTTTCATCAATTATCAGTGGGCTGAGACAAAAACCATTTTCCTACCCCAACATTACCTGGGATGACTTATGACTCCCTGGAGCACAAAACTGCTCTTAGTTTCATTGACTTTTTCTATGTATTTGTGTGGATTTGCACTGCATTACAAAATATTCAAAGCAATGGAGAGAGGAAGGTGACAGTTTCTCAAGACATTTAATAATGCTTGACTCTAATGTCTAATTACAATCTGCAATGGCCTGCAGCAAGGTTTCTTTTATTTATTTATTTATTTATTTATTTATTTATTTTAATTTTATACATTTAATCACTACACATAACTTTGCTTGTAAGTTGAATTTACCCAACATGAATACATTTCACACCAGTCTAGTTGAGGATACAAAGCACATTATCATCAACAGATAATAATCCATTTCCCTGTCCCATAAGTGTCTTGCCTCTCTGTGTTCTTCCTAAATTTCTTTCCTTATACTCTATGCCTTCTCCTAGCCTCTTCCCACATAGTCTCTAGTATCTATAACCATTTCCAATGCTTCTATGTCCTCTAATCTTTCAGTTTCCACCATAGAGTGCGGGCATTCGGTATATTTTAAGTTGAGATATAATAATCCATTTCCCTGTCCCATAAGTGTCTTGCCTCTCTGTGTTCTTCCTAAATTTCTTTCCTTATACTCTATGCCTTCTCCTAGCCTCTTCCCACATAGTCTCTAGTATCTATAACCATTTCCAATGCTTCTATGTCCTCTAATCTTTCAGTTTCCACCATAGAGTGCGGGCATTCGGTATATTTTAAGTTGAGATATATGATGTCTCTCTTTCATAGCCTGGCTTGCTTCACTCAACTAGAAATTACACACACACACACACACACACACACACACATTCTCAGGGAATGGCCAACCACAATCCCTTCTCCTCCATTCTCCTCTTAGGATTTTGGGCATGCATGCCCACACACCCATCCACTTTCTATCAAATTCCAGGGCCTTATTTATTTTATTTTTTTTATAGTGGAGTAGTATTCCATAAAGTATATGTACCACACTTTTCCAATCCATTCATCTGTTCATGGACATTTGGGTTGGTTCCATGTCTTGGCAATTGTGAATAATGCTGTAATAAACATAGATGTGCAAGCACTTTTCCAACTGAATGTTCTCCTATCCTTTGGGTAGATATCCAGGAGTAGAATTCTTGGATCATATGTCAATTCTATTTGTAGGTCTTTGAGGCAAAGTTCTTTTTTTCTTCTTTTGGGGGAGAGGTTTTTGCTATAGGGCACGTGCACTTGCCAGAAAGACAGAGAGAGACAGAGAGACAGAAAGCGAGAAATCACCCCCCAGGGGGACGGCCACGCTGCAATCCCTTCTCCTCCATTCTCCTCTCGGAATCTTGGGCACGCATGCACACGAGCCCAGCATGAGTTTAAGCCACCGGGTCTAGGACTCGAACTGTAGTCGACTACGTGGGAGTCCAGCGACATAGCCATTACGCTAACTGCTGGTCCCGAGGCAAAGTTTTTTTAAAACTGCACTCATTTATATAAAGCTCTGGACCTCTAGATTCAATAATTCACAAAATCAGTAACAATCCCACTTTTTTTTTTTTTTTTAAGAGAGATTTTCACTACAGGGTGTGCATGTTGGCCAGAGACAGAAAGCAAGAAATTACCCCTCACCCCCCAGGGGATGGCCACCTGCAATACCTTCTCCTTCATTCTCTTCTCAGGATTTTGGACATGCACACCCACACACCTGGACTGAGTTTTAAGCCACTGGGTCCAGTACTTGGACTGTAATCACCCCGTGAGCGTCCAGCGCCTTAACCTCTGCACCAGCTGCTGGCCAAACTCACTTTTACTTAAAGAATTATTTTATTTAACTTTATTTATTTATTTTAAATGACCGGAGAGGACAGAGTGAGAGAGAAAGTGAGAAAGTAAGCTGCCAGGTCCCAGATTTGAACAATAGTTGACCATGTGGGAATCCAGCACCCTTAATCACCATGCCACTCGCCAGTCCCACAACCTCACTTTTAAAATAATATAGTTGTTACTAAAGAGTGCTTAAGATTTAGCCAGTTGAATATCTATTATAGTAAAATTCTTATTGATCAAACAGAGATGTTCTGAGGTTTTAAAAAATAAAGTTACTTCACTTATTTCTTACGTAAGTGAGAGAGATGGACTCCAACAGGGTCCTGACACCAGGATCCACCCCCAGCCTTTAGACAGCCCTGGATCATGAACATGCATGTGCCAGTTTACTCAGAAAGTCTCCAGACTCTCATAAGGAACTTTCTTATGCAGGGGTGCCTCACAAAGCATTCGATTTTACTTCTGCACCACCATCAGGCCCCAAGTGGAGATGTTTTAAGGAGTCATTTTTATTAAGTACACAAGTAAGATGTCATTGCTCAGTTAAATTAGAACAGTTTCTTCTTGACACAATCACAAAATATTGGGTCATCGGAAAAGTCGTGATGGATTTTTGCATAGAAAAATAAGTCATGACTTTCCCGATGACCTAATAGTACCTGTAAGTTATCGAGTGGACCTGACATTTCAGGGCTATCTGGTCTATCACCTGACTACAGAATCTGGAAGAAAATGATTATGAGACACACCAACAGGACGTCACCCTTTTGCCTTTGTAGAATTATGTACAAATAGTTAGGTATCTTCATTTTTCACAAACAGTATTCATTTCAGAGGTGAGATATCATCCACCATTCACCAGATAGGTTGGTAAGTTCCTAAATTAGTCTTTTAAAAGTCATACTTTCATCTTCATCTGTGCTGAGTTCTTTGCTGTATTCTCACGGCTTTGGAGCTTTCCTATTATGTGGCCCCTATTATATTTATATTACTTTTTGTTTTGTCAGTCTGCCCAGAAGAATGTTCATGTCTAAAGATAAGGGACTTTGGGGCCAGCAGGTGGTGTGGTGGTTGAGGCGCTGGATGCTCCCACGTGGCTGACCACGGTTCAATCCCTGGACCTGGAGGCTTGCTTTCTCACCTTCTCTCTCTGTGTGTGTGTGTGTGTGTGTGTGTGTGTGTGTGTGTGGGGGGGTGGGG
>NW_006160154.1:2060573-2143738 GCF_000334495.1 Tupaia belangeri chinensis | reverse complement strand
TGCCTTCTGATAAAATGGGACAGAAAGAGAAGGGTCTCTTGAGCAGCAAACAATAAAAATGTCCCCAGGGCTCCACCGCCACTGAGATATAGATAGATTACAAATTAATGTGCTCGCATAAAGTGACCCAGTGCTACTTACCTTTCATGCAGAGACCAGAATTACAAGAGGAAAAAATAAATTGTGAGGTGAAAGTATGGGAATAAATGGAGCAGAGCAAGTGGATTACTCAATTATTACTGTTACACTTAATCTTTGCCAAGTACAATTTACAAATATCCATGTGTCTGACTAGGTACGATGAACCAAAGGAAGATTTAGAAAAGAAAACTGAATTTCAAGGTTTAAGTTCTGTATTTGCTGATTTTTTTAAGGAGTCACTGCCATTTTTCACTGAGTACACAAGTAAGAATATATTTCTGAGTTAAATGAGAGACATCTATCTCCTGCCACAGCCACAGGGTAGTAACTATTTATTATCAAGTGGTTTAAGTGACACCTGACACTCAGAGAAGCCACAGGATTCCTTAGGGCCTGAATTTCCTTAAGTATATAAGGAAGAGTTTGGATTATATCTTTCAACACATGCCTGTTGGGTACTACCATACCTGAGGCCCTGCTGAGACACTAATACACAGCAGGGATCCAAACAAACCAATCCCCAGCACTTACAAAGTTCTCCTTCTAGGGAAAAATACACAAATCAAGTCAATACCTAAGATCTTGAGAAGTGATGAGTAATATGAGAATAAATAAAGAAGGGCACAGGCAACATTAGAAATTAAGTCAGCTTTCTCAGTTAAGCCAAGAATCAAGCAATTCTGTTAGTGTTGTGAGCAGAATTTCAGAAAGTTAGAAAGTTAGCAGAATTCCTAAAAGCACCTTACTGATTATCTGGTTCCATAATCAACTTTACAACTGAGAACAATAAAGTAGGCAAGTGAGTGACTGAAAGAATGGAGGGAAGGAGATGCATAGATGGCTGTATGGATCAATAATGTGGGTAGATGGTTGGAAGATAGGTAGATGGATAGATGATGGATGGATGGGTGGGCGGGTGCATGGGTGGGTGAATGATAGAGTTCAAGTAATATTATTATACAGGTTTATATAGCCAATTGTCCCTTCTTCACAATGGCAAATCCACAACCCAAGGCATTCCTTATTTCCTACCACTTAAAGATAATTAGCTAAATTAATTCTGAGCTGGCTTTTATCTGTGCAGAAGACCTGATATTTAATACTTCACAACTTCACAATGAGTGGACAAGCAACTTCATGTTGCTAATTTAAAAATCTGCCATAGTAAAACATTTACACCATGGTAATTTGCTAATGTTACACATAGGGATATTTTTCCCTGACACTTTTTTTGTAGAGCTGGTGGTTTAATATTTATCAGCATTTCCTCAATCTTAAGGTCCTTTCTAACGCTATACTCCTGGGGTTTGGGATCATTTGATTCTATTAAGAGAGTCAAGATTTCCTTCAAGAACTATCATAATTGTGATAACTAAATGAGGAGCCAGAAAGGAACAAAATAAATAAATAAATATCCCAAAAGGTACGCTGACAAAGGCTGCTCCTTTTAATTCTGGACTAATGTGAGGGGTTGTCCACATCAACAAAAGCCTCCTTCAGTCTCTAGAACTTGTCCAGTAGTTTGAGTGTGAGAATCCTTTTTTTTAGTTTTATTTAATTGCCTCCAGCTGTTGGAATCTCTTTTGCCTCCGATCTATTGAAACCAGCCTTTTGGTTAACCTCCCTGTTTATTTAAACTTCAAACCCACAGACTGTTTTTCCTTCTTTTGTTTTATCTTCTGTTTCAGAGTCTGGAAAGGTGGGATGGAGGAGCTAGCCCCATGACCATAAGGGCAACATTGGAGCTCAGGGGACTCATTCTGGTGAGTGATGAAACTCATTCTGGGGGGAAAATGCAAAAAGTTTTTAGATCCAGCCCTTTGGGGAGATAGCTGATTAAGCAGTTCCAGTGAGACAGAAAAGCCCAGAAACTGAAGGTCATGGTCATATGGCACTTTGATGCTCTATGACCTTGAAGAAGTCACCTGCCCCTCTTTTAACTTTGAATTTCTTATTCTAGGAAGAAGTGGATGGAATTAGATATCTCTCAATTACAACTGGTTCTAAAATTCTATGATTCTCAAGAGGCAAATGCAACTTTCCTTATTCAAGTTTCTACTTACTGAGTGAGGGATGATAACCAATTTCACTCCATAAAGCATTGAGTTTACACAGTAAAGTTCCAATTACATGAAGTCATTATTCTAGACATATCAAAGAATAAAAGTGAAATCATATATAAGTGGACAGTGATTTTCTTGTAAGACAAGCAGAGCAGAACTGACTCACTAAGTGGCTCTGCCTCAGTCTCTCCTACCCTCACTCAGATTCTACTGGCTCTTATATCCCAATATGGATCGAGTTACATGCTTTCCCCATCTCTCAAGAGATTAAAGCCAAGTATTAGAAGGGCTTTTGGTTGCTACAGTTAAGCATGCTAAGAGATACAAACAAAGGAGGTGAGGAGACAGTTCAAATTTTGACTTTGTAAATACAGACAGAAAAAAAAAGTTAAATATTGAGTTTATAAAGCCAAAATCCTGTCATCATTTACTTTGGAAAAATAGTCTTCCAAATCTGACTGTTATTGGGCCAGCTAGGTGGTGTGGAGCTAAGGTGATTGAATCCCACATGACTGAGTGTGCAGTTTGAGTCCCAGATCTGGTGCCTTGGGAAATACACCAGGCATCTGTGTGTGCATGACCAAAATCTGAAGGGGAGAAAGGAGACTGCAATCCAATGGGTCACCCCTGCATTTCCCACTTTCCCTCTCTGTCTTTTTCTCTCTGTCTCTCTCTGGCAAGCACACATACCCTATAAGGAAAAACAAAACAACAACAACAAAAACCCTATTACTGGTATTATAGTGCAATAATAGATCATTTTAATAATGAGTAATTAAGAAATAGTTTCCAATAATCCATAAGATAGTTATTTAGATAGGAAAGTTTATTTTAAAAATGGTAACTATGAGGGATCTTCACAATATTTGTCCTAAACTAGATAAAGTACAAGTTAATTTTGTAGGAAAAAATTTAAATCCATGCGTAATTTTTTTATAATTCACATTTCTGTGAATTTTCAAAGACCCACTCATATTTTCCAGTATGATAAAAGTTTTGGAACTTAAATGGATACATTTTATATAAATGTGAAAAATAAAATTTTTTGGCTCTCGCATATCGTGGAGGTTAAGACAGCCAGAATCACACAGTTGGCCTGAGCCTGATAGCTTTGAAAACATACTGGGTATGTGTGTATGTGTGCCCAAAATCCCAAGAGAAGAATGGAGGAGAAGGAATTGCAGCATGGCCATGCCACCCTGGAGGGTGATTTCTCACTTTTCCTCTCTCTGTATCCCTCGTAAGCATATGCACCCTGTGGAAAGGAGAAAAAGAAGAAAGAAAGAGAACGAAAGAAAAGAGAAGGGATGCAAAAGAAAGAAAAATAGAAGAAAGAGAACGAAAAAAGAAAGAAAAAGAGAGGAAAGAGAAAGAGGAAAAAGGAAAGAAAATGGAAAAGAACGAAAGAGAAAGAAAAAGAAAAAGAAGAAAGAGGAAGAAGAAAGAAAAAGAAAGAGGAGAAAGAGAGAAAAAATTCTCTTATGTGGATTGTTTTTTTTTTCAAATAAAACCGCCACCCCCCCAGCCCCTTGTGCACACTTTTCTGTAGATCTGCAACTCCCTTCCCTCCACCTGTCCTAAGGTGGTTTCTCATCTTTTGGTCTCTTGATTTAACTTATATCTAGCACTCATTGTGTGCCAAAGACTCTTTTGAGATTTTTATACATGAACTTATTTAATACTTTTTATACATTTAACTTAATTCTTAAAGCAACTTTATGGGAGCCAACAGGTAGTATGGTGGTTGAGGCTTTGGACTCCCACATTGCAGATCGCGGTTCAAGTCCCAGACCTAGCAAGTTACTTTCTTTCTCTCTCTCTCTCTCCATGTCTCTCTCTTGTCAGACTAAAAAATAATAAAAAATAAATAAATATTAAAAAAACAACTTTATGAATCAGCTACTATCTTCATTCCCTCAGAGGAGAAAGCTGAGACACAAAGTCATTAGTGAACTTACCCAAGATTACATAACAAGTATGTGGCAGAGCTCAGGCATAAAGGCAGGTAGGTTACTCCAGTATACAGTCTCAGTCTTTTTTTTTTTGTTTTTGGAGAGGTTTTCGCTATAGGGCGCATGAGCTCGCCAGACAGGCAGAGAGAGACAGAGAGACAGAAAGCGAGAAATCACCCCCCAGGGGGGATGGCCACACCGCAATCCCTTCTCCTCCATTCTCCTCTTGGGATCTTGGGCACGCACCCACATGCGCCTGGCGTGAGTTTTAAGCCACCGGGTCCGGGATGCGAACCGCAGTCGACTATGTGGCAGTCCAGTGACAGAGCCATTATGCTAACTGCTGGTCCCAACAGTCTCAGTCTTTACGACATTGTGGGTGAGTTCCATCTCTCTCTCTGTCTCTCTCTCTCTCTCTCTCTCACACACACACACACACACACACACACACACACACACACACATTCTCCTTTTTCCCAGTACCGCGGTGTTTTATCACTGATAGTGTTTTAGTTACTTGTTTATTGCTTGTTTCTTCTCCTGGAACATCAGTCCTATGATGGCAGGACCAGGCTGGGCTGGTTGACGAGCATAAGATATGCATTCAGCCCAACACAGTGTCACAGGTCATCAAAGGGCAACCGCTATAAAGCCAGGCCAACTACCTAGTTCCTAAGCCTACAGAGAGCACCTACTTGTTACAGACACACTTTTCTGTATTTTACAGGAACATAGTCTTCATGAGAGAAACCAGAAGCAAAAGATGATCCATCACCACAGGCATATCTATGACGGGCAAAACACCTGATGAAGGAAAGGAAATCTGTAGGTAAACTTTGCAACTGAGAGGAGAAAGTGAGATTCTGGGTCTTGCTTAGCTTTCTGAATTGAAGATGTACCAATCAGGAGACCACTAGAGGGATGCACTTCTCGGTCATTCTCAGTCAAGATTTTTAGGATGCCATTTGGTTCTAAATTAATCTTGGTTCCCAGTTTGTAGATTGAGAAAAATACTTGCAGATGGACACACTTTTAGATCCATTAATAGGTTTTGTTTAACTTAAAATATTTTACAAGTCAGATTAATTATTTATTTATTCATTTAAATTTGCTACAGAGAGCATGCACTCACCTGAGAGAAACAAAGAGAGAAAAAGAGAGAGAGAGGAAGTAAGGAAGCACTCCCCAGGGGGATGACCACACCACAATCCCCGCTTCTCCATTCTTCTCTGGGATTTGGGGCACACATGCACATAGGCCCAGCACGTTTCTCAAGTCTCTAGGTCTAGGACTCAAACTGGGAGTCAGCCATGTGGGATCCAGCTGCCTCAACCACCATGCCACTGGCTGGACCTAAGAGTCACTTTAAATGTAAAAGCCCATGGGGCAGTCCCCATGGCTTAGTAGTTACATTCCAATTCTGGCACCAGTGGTTTGAAAAACATGCCAGGAATGTGTGCATGCATGCCCCAAATCCCAAAAGGATAGAGAAATTGAGGAAAAAGGATTACAACATAACCATGTCCCATTGGGAGATGCCTTCTCCTTTCCCCTCTCCTCCCTCTCCTGCTCTCTCTCCCTGTATCTCCCTCTCTCTGTCTCTTGGCCACTTTCTGGAGAATACATATGCCCTTTAGCAATTTTAAAAAGTGTGAAAGCCCATGAATCCTATGAGAGCACAGCATTTGGACACATGGGTGCCTTCTGTTTGAAGAGCTTCTGTGATTCCTCAAGGCCTGGGCTGTATAGGAGAGCCTTTGTGCAGGCCATGGGCACATACTGCTGGAAGGAGTTGCTTCAGCAACACTGGAAAGAATTATATTCCCTCCACTATGCTTATTTCATTCAGTGCAGTTGTGGGTCCTTGAGGAAGCACCTTTCCCCACCACAGAGGCAGATATTTACTTTGCATACTAAGGTAGCACTCCGGGAATTCTTCATGGGCTCTGTCATTAAATATCCAGAGGCCCTTGAGGACACCAGTAAATAAGTGTTATGTTTCTTCTAAACCCTTCTATTTCGCTCTCACACCATTTTAGTCCCTTTTTAAGCCCAGAGCTTTTACCCTAGGCTTCATCCCTATCATACATTTATGTTTTAAAAACTAGGCTTCGTATTTTCTCCATTAAGCTGACATTTTCAGCTAAGTGTTATAAAGAAAGCTTTTCAGAGGATGGATTGATTTTAAAATATCAATGACATAACCATTAAGCAGAATCTGCCCATTAAAAGAGAATCTTGTTATCTGTAAAATGAGATCATTAATGATAAAAATTCTTGAAACAAAAAAATGAAATGAAGAATTTTGGGACAATCTGGAACAGATTGTTTTGCCGGGGGACATCTTGAATCACTTAACACACTCCACATGGAGGACCACCTACTTCTCTGTTGGCATCACAGACTCCTCTTTGCTCCCCACTTTTAGCTGCCCCAAGTAGATGCACACACACACACACACACACACACACACACACATACACACACACACACAGGTACATGTATACATGCGCACACATGCACACACACACTGGAAAATACATATAGGAGAATTGTGCAGAATGATCAGCAGGTATCACCGACAGAGTGTCTTTACCTATTAATATGGTGTGATGTGATGGATGACAGTATATAATGTCATGTTACTCTTCTGTGCATTTTACTTTTTTTAAAGTTCTATTTATTTCTTCTACAAGAGAAAGACAGTCACCCCCTCAGGGTCTTCATGGTATGATCTACCACCAGCTTCAGCAGGTCTGGATCATGGGCACACACATGCCCAGTGGGTACAGGGAGGTCCAAGGATGTAAACTGGGTACCTTGTGGTGTGAGTGCAATTGCTTTATCATTTTACCACTATCTGATCCTTGATTTTACTTCCAAAGCAAAATATTTCATCTCTTTACACTAAATGACCTGCAAAAAATGCAGGAGTCCAGGTTCCAACCTCTTCCTGGAACCAAGGATCTACTCCTATCTGCAAACACAGCTGCTCAGCTGTAGCCCCCTCCTCAAGCATGCTGGTATTTTTGTTGTACCTCCTCAAGAGGATCTATCTGAAAACACACTGGCATTTGGGCTATTTTAGCCACATCTTTCCTCCCCTGCACCTCTCTCAGCCAGGCCTAGGATTTGGTGGGGGAGGGGGATGTTCATCTCTGAGTCACTGGCAGAGTGCTGTCTACCCCTGGGGGGCCCAAGGGCCAAATGGCATCAGCATTAGTGGGCCTGTGTCCTTTGCATAACCTGGCCTGGTGTTAATCACATTGCAGTGACATCCTCTCTGCAGAGCTGCTGTAGAAACCACTCTTACCCTCCCCTGGGCTCCCCCATCAAGTCAGACCAACAAGGGCCTGCAATGTCAGGACCTCTCCACAGGGAAGGGAGCCCCAGCATTTGGAGAAGCTTGGGGTTAGGAAGCTATCACCCAACTCAATATGTAAAATAAATAAAAGCATCTGCTATTGTTCATTTCATGTCTTTCTTTTTTTTTTTTTTTTTTGTCGAAGGGAAGAGGAGAAAGAGCTTGCTGGGTAATGTGATCCTTCTCTAAACCCCACCCTGCTCAGAGTGAAATCAGGTAATATCCATTACACAAAGAATTTCAAAGTTTCCTTTTCTGAGACTCTCAGACACAATGCTGCCCATTGTTTACACTTTAATTAACTTCTGTTTTACTGATTTATTAAAAAAAAAAAGATGAATTAGTCTTATGCTTGGAGTTGAATTATTGCAATTTGAAACTCCTCATACCTTTCCTGAGAACTTCAAAGAACAGCAAAGGTTGTTTATGTCCAGGAAATCAAATTAGCAAAACTATTACAGTGGCTTAATGGCTTAGGGTGGTCAGGTTGATGAGAAACAGTAATTGGAAGTACCCCCTCCACTCCCAACTCAAACCTGACTATTTTAAAACAATATTTAACAGTAGGTAGATTCCTTGGCTTCTGATTTGAGTAGTCCAAAGGATAATCGCTGCACTGGTGTTTGCACAAGTAAAATTTCATGTACTTCACGTGGAAAGGTTCAAATGAGACAGAAGAAAGAAGAAAATAGAGGTAGAATTAGGGACAGAGAGCAGAAAAATATGTGGTGAATAACAACAATGAACTGGTAAACAAGGAACTTATTTGAGTGTGTAATGAAAATGAATTATGTAATTTAACAAAAACAAATGCTAGTCCATTCAGAAATAAAATACCACAGCCTATAGAATATGCATTGGAAATCTGAAGGAGCCCAGCTGACCACATTTTATGCAACCCAGAGAGAATAATTATGTTCTAGTGTCAGCAAATCCTCTTGCCATAATGTCCACACACATAGAAAAGAAAAGAAAAAAAAAAAAAAAACTAGTTATTTTGGACTGTTACACAGCTATGAGAGAACTTAAAAAAGACTGAGAAATGTCTTCATGAAAATCAGATGCACTGATTAAAGGCCTTGCTCAAAAGTCTGTATGAATGAGGATTTAATGAAAAGATATGTTCCTACGCACCATTATGATGCTTGGTAAGGATCCTGAGATTATTTCATAGAAGTTATTAAGTATTTAATAGCCTTTAGCAGTTTATTTCCAGAAAATAAATACATTAAATCTAGTATGAATGAATTACTTGCTATAGTCAGTCCAGTGTCAGTACAGTAAGTGCCAAACCAAACCTTCAAAAACATCCACGCTGCTCTCCCAAACACTCAGGTGGTGAGCTGTAAAAGGGAGTAAACCAGAACAGAAAATAAACTTTCTAAGCACCAAAGCATAAATTACCCACTCTAATCCTCGGTTGTTAAAATGAACAGATCCTCCGGAACAAACCTTTTCCTGTAACACTAAAATACGTAATTCGGTGTCTTAAGCTTCTATAACGAGTGGCCAAAACCAAAGCTTTAATAAAAGCAGTCAGACAGAAGCATTCCAGAATATAATATAAGCCTTAAAAAGATTACACTATAATGGTTTGGTCTCTGTATAGTTGAGAAAAACCTAACATATGCCTAGACATCCAACTGGACCTGAAGAATTCTATCTAATGGGCTATAGAAAAATTCTGTAGGCTGCTTCTCTGTAGGGTTGTAATAAAATGAATGTTAAAACCAAAGAAAGATATTTGGGTTCTAGGTCTGGCTCCCCTCCACTTAGCTGTGTGATGTTGGAACGGTTGATAGAGACCTCTGTAAAATGGGTATAATAAACAGATTACAGAGTCTCAGGTCTGTTGTGAAGATCAAGTGAAATAACATGGTAAACTGGAAATTCTGTATACATGCCAGGGTTTTGTGTTTTCAGGGAACTGGGGTTTGTAAATATGTTTTAAAATTGTTCTGCCACTGAGAGGTTGAGAGATCTGAAGATGTGATGGCAGAGAGGATGGCAGTGGATGCAGGTGACAGTAAGGGGAGAAAGTGGTTGGTAGACACTGGGTAGTAGGAGTGAGAAAAAAAAGAAAAAGAAAAAGTCTAGGACAGTTATAAAAGTTTAAGTGCAAATAATTCTTGAAGGCTAAATGATAAACCTATGTTTACAAGAGAAAAACAAATCAAAAAGCAAAACAAATACATTTTTTCTGTATTTTCTGAAGTGCTCACAATAGTGTGTATCTGTTAATTTATCAAAGGGTGCAAAAGTACTTTGTCTAAAGGACTGACCGGTGTGAAAAATGTTTACAATCGTTTTGTGAAAGTGTAGCTTCTCATTAGTTCATTTCTGTAAGTTATTGTTATAAATATTACCTGTATTTTTGGTACATGTCAAATTACAAGTGCAATTCATTTTCCCAACGTTTTCTGAATAAACTCAATAAAGTCTTTGTTGAGAAAAAAAAAATTTTTAAATGTTCAGCCATTGAAAATTGCATTTTAAAGGTTTAATTATATAGAGAATGAAGAAAATTATTTTTTGAATAAGGAAAGCTTTTGGCAAGGCTAGATTTTTTTTTTCTTTGAGAGTTTTTTGCTACAGGGCGCATGCGCTCTCCAGAAAGACAGAGAGAGACAGAAAGCAAGAAATCATCCCCCAAGGGGGATGGCCACGCTGCAATCCCTTCTCCTCCAGTCTCCTCTCAGGACCTTGGGCAGACACGCACACACGCCTGGCGTGAGTTTAAGCCACCAGGTCCAGGACTCGAACCACGGTTGACTACACAGGAGTTCAGCAACATAGCCATTACACTAACTGCTGGTCCCAAGGCTAGATATTTTGAGACCTACCTTACAGCTATCTTAAAGACTAAACTTTCAAATACTGACATTTAAATAACAATTACATTCAGGAATCAAAAGTGCTTGACAATGACTGATAGCTTACATCAAGGAGCTATAATGATTCACTGATGCTCTTTCCATATATTTGAATCTGAATGAAGTCATGTTTTCTTAGATAATTTTAGAAGGAGCAAATGTTGAGACCAAGATAGCAGTTTTTTTTTCAGAGAGATTTTTGCTATAGGATGCATGCACACACCAGAGAGACAGAGAGATGGAAAGCAAGAAATCCCCCCCCAGGGGGGATGGACACATCACAATATCTTCTCCTCCGTTCTCCTCTTAGATTTTTGGGCACAAACACGTGCCTGGCATGAGTTTTAAGCCACAGTGTCCGGAACTCGAACTGCAGTCGACTATGTGGGAGTCCAGTGATGTAACCATTACACCATCTGCTGGCCCCAATCTAAACTTATTTAAAATAAAGAGTGGCAAGTATATGTTTTTGTCTAGTTATTTGTTTTGTTTTTCATATTTTTGCCATAAGTCACATGTACTTGCCAGAGAGAGACCAAGAGACACTAAGAGGGAAAGTGAGAAATCACTCTCAAGAGGGGTGACCACACTGCATCCCTTATCCTCCATTATCTTCCTAGCATTCTGGGTACACACACAAGTGCACCTCACATGATCTCAAGCCACTGGGTCCAGGACTTGAACTATGGTTGGTTATGTGGGAGTTCAGTGCCTTACCACCATGCCATCTGCTGGTCCCAGCAAGTACATGTATTCAAATGAAGCATTAGCCTAAATAGCACATACTTAGCAAAAAAGACAACTACTTCCAAAGTTTAGTATGCAGGTTATGATCAATCCCAGAGAAAAGTTTAACTGCATGCTTCAGCAAATAATAAAACTAAGAGTGGCTTCACATTGTTAGAAGCTATAAAAGCAGTTTTTAGCCCAATGACATCTCATTAAAAAGCAGAAAGTGGTGTCATCTCCATTAACCACATGAGAAAGAGAGATCTGGCAAGTTTGAGAAATTTATCCTGAATCACAGTTAGTGTTTCTGGTTTTCTTTGGTTTTTATTGTTTGTTTGTTTGTTTTTGTTTTGTTTTTGTTTGTTTTTTAGCTTGTGTTGCTTTTCCAGATACTAATTTTCAAACAGAAAAAAAATATAAATAAAAGGTTATTTAACACATTCAGACATGACTATATATTTTGATTTTTCCCACACAGTTCAATAAAACAGCCTTTGGAGAAAGATCTCCAACCAAAAATAAAACAATTATATGTTAAACATCTGGAGAAATTAAGGTCCAAAGTTCATTGCAGATACTTAAACATGTACCCTTTATTAGAAGCAAAATAAGATATCCATTCTCACCTTAATTTTTCATTTTAAGTTTATTTCTTCCATGAAAGTGAAAGACAGAGAGAGAAAGACAAGCATCCTTGTTTTTTTCTGTTTTGTTTTGTTTTTTGAGAGTTTATTTTTTTTATTATTATTATTTTTTTTTTTGCTATAGGGCGCATGCGCTCTCCAGACAGACAGAGAGAGACAGAGAGATAGAAAGCGAGAAATCACCCCCCAGGGGGGATGGCCATGTCGCAATCCCTTCTCCTCCATTCTCCTCTTGGGATCTTGGGCATGCACGCACACGTGCCCGGTGTGAGTTTAAGCCACCAGGTCCAGGACACAAACTGTGGTCGACTACGTGGGAGTCCAGCGACATAGCCATTACGCTAACTGCTGGTCCCAAGACAAGCATCCTTAACGGAGTTCATTCCATGTCCTATCCCCCTAACTCTTCCCAGTTCGAAAGGTTCAGGGGTCTCACTCTCTCTCTTCTCTCTCTTTCTCTTTCCCCACCCCTCCCCCATCTATTCCATGAAAGAAATGGATAAATTTAAGGAAATTGGAAGAGAAAATGGAGAGAGACCATCTTGTTCCTGCTTCTCAGAATGGCAGACATGGAAAGCAGCCTGCAGAGGTGTCAAGCCTGCTTACACCAGACACAGGCCACTGAAAACCAAGGTTGGCTCTCACTCTGCTGTGGAGTAAGAAACACATTCTTAACGAGAGGAATTGATCCCCAGTGCTAGGGGAAGAGCCATTTCTAAAGGTACACCACAGAAAAAGAGCTGAAGTTCAAATGAATCTTAAGAAATTAAGACAGTCTACAAAAAGATAAGAAGGCTTTGAAACAAGAAAGTAATGTCCCAGTAGAAGAACCATTTGAATGGAAAGAGGACCACCCATGAAGTAAGGCCCAATACAAAGATGGATTTTTTAAAATTTTTAACCAAACGTGGCTAAGGGTTTTCACCCTCTGTTTGTGAAGCTAAACACATCAATATTAACTTTGCGCCCCTCTAATTACACCGAGGTTGGAGTATAGTTATACCATTTTGTTTCCTTGGCTAATTCTCTAGTTAGTTAATCAGATTTTACGGCACCTACTGAAAGAACGCACCCAGTTACTGTTATAGATTGGTATTTAAACTACGTCAGTCCTGGCAAAACCAGATCGGCCACATCTGAGCTTGTTAAATGTTACAAAATTTAATTCTTTACTATTCTTTGGACCACTTTACACTGATGGGTGAGTAGATGGATGGACAGATGGGTGGAAAGAGAAGGGCAGATAGATACATGGTAGAAATAGATGAGGAAAAAAATGGGAGAAAGGAGGAGCAGGAAAGACTGGCACTATTTCTATCTGCACTTTTTTTTCTTTTTCTTTTTTTTTTTTTGAGAGAAAGATTTTCGCAATAGGGGGCATGCGCTCACTGGAAAGACAGAGAGATACAGAGACAGAAAGGGAGAAATCACCCTCCAGGAGGGGTGACCATGCCACAAGCCCCTCTCCTCCATCCTCCCCTCTGAATTTTGGGCATGCATGTACACACACTCGGCATGAGTTTTAAGTTGCCAGGTCCAGGACTCGAACCGGGGTTGACTATGTGGGAGTCCAGCAACATAACCATTATGCCATCTGCTGGTCCCTCGTCTGCACTTCTAGCCTTGACTTATTCCCCACTTTCTATCTAGCCTATGTACTGCTGCTTAATATGTTTATGACTGAATCTTTCATACTATAAGCTCCCAGATGGCAGGGCCGGGACTCTATGAATTGTCTCCCTAAAAGAATTAGTACAAAACCACATGTAGTAAAGAGATTTTTCTCTTTATTTATGCTTCATGTGATGATAAACCTAATACTAATTAAGCCACTGAGAGAATTTGGCACAAGATTTTAATGCAGAGAGCAGGGCTATAGATTCCAAGTAAAATTTAAGCGCCAAATAACTAGTAGGAGGCAAGTTTATAGAAGCAAGATATATCGACCAGTAAAAACTAGAGAAATAAATAATCCTAAAAAATTCAACCAGACTATGGTGACAAGAGCTTACCTTCTTATTTCTTCAAACAGTCCCTCTTGAAATGAAAACATGTAAAATAAGAAATTCAGCATAACCAAAATAATAACAGATGTACTTAAGTGTTCCCAGACCTAAACACCTTGGAAAGCTGAGGTCTCATTCATTAAAACTGATCCCTATCTTAAACAACTTTGACACATCATCTTGGCTTTAGTGGTGAGCAAAGGAGGTCTTTGAGGAAATCTATACCAGACCAGCTAAGCTCTGTCATACATGGTTTTTATGACCTTTTATTTTTGTATACTTGTTCCAATTTTGTCAAAATCGTGGAGGCTTTCAAGTGATGGTTCATCATAATGACAGTTTAAACCAAAGTAGGTCTGTGTGTAAATCTTTAGAAAGGCAACACTGGAGGATGAAATAAGTCCCCACTCCTTACCTGAGATTCCTCCAGGGTAGTCGATGATTCAGTATGCTAGTGCATTCATTTACAGCTAGCATCACGTGCTCCTCCCCATGGCTCTGCAATTGACTTCATTGACATCAGAAGGTCAATGTCACCTGTTACCACAGCCTGAGATGGTGAGTGCTTGATCCACATTTATTTACTGACTTTTGCACACCTGAGGGCTTAGACAATATCTTGAAATCCACTTTAGAAGGTGGCTGAAATTATTTCAGTACTGAGGGAGGAGCAAAGGGGAGATACATTACCTACGAGCAATGGAGGCCTGGATTGAAAACCACCCCTGGGCAGAGCTATCTGAAAAAGACTAGGCATTCTAGCCCCCAGGAACAAGCTCTGCCCAGAGGGTTGTTTTTGCCTAGAAATCTGTCAGGATTTTTATTACCACTTCTTCTATCAGTCTTCATGTAACATGGAGGAAATGGGTTTGTCACTTCTGGAGACAACATCCCTCTAATCTAAATTCACAGTAAGCCTGTCCTCAATGTGATTATTATCATTCTTTTTTAAAGACTTACTCTACTTAACTTTATTTATTTATTTTCAATTTGGTCAGAGAGGGATGGAGAGAGAAAGCAAGTCTCCAGGTCTGAGACTCGAACCACGGTCAGCCACAAGGCAGTTGAGCACCCTTAACCACCATGCCATCTGCCGGCCCAAAATGCTGACTATTATTAATTTGACTATGGATAGAATCTTTGTACTTTTGTTTCTTTCATTGTTTGGCTTTTTTCACCAAAAATTTCTACAAAGAATAATTTACTCAAAGGTAATTTAATCAATTATTTATTTATTCAATGAAGCAAACATACCACATGTTTTCTTAAATTGACTGAATATTTGTGTGTTGGGCTGGCCAGTGCTCAACAACCTTGTAAGCTTCTAGGCTCTTTAAATGAAGGCATTGTCGAGAAGCCAGGCCTGCCCTGTTACTGTGGGTCTTACCTGTACAGGTGACTATGTTGTGTCCATAATCTCTGAGCTCGGTACACATCCATGATGCTTCTTAATAGTTGTCCTGGTGTGTGTGTGTGTGTGTGTGTGTGTGTGTGTGTGTGTGTGTACACAGTCAAAAGAGATCAAAAGAGAGTAAAGAGGGCTGGTTCAGAAGATGAGAAAGCGTATCATCTATTAATGTGTAAGTTTCACTCTGCAGACACTCAAATGGCTACGTTGCAGGTTGTTACTACAATGAATCGTCAGCACCGCAGTCCTCATCTGGTGCCATCAGGTTGTTCCATAACTCCTTTCAAAGTGACAGGGTTATGCTCTGATCTCAGAACTCAATCAAAGGCCAACTTTGACCTCCATTTGCTTCCATTCACTTCAGGTCTAGTGTGGTCTGAAGTCTAGCAGCAACCAAATTCCCTGGGGAATTACTAGATACCCAGAATTGGAGGTTCTACCTTAGACAGGCAGGAATAAAGTGCACATGTTAACAGAATCCTCAGGTGATACATATGCCTTAAAATTTGAAACACACCACTCTGAAGTTGTTGAACTCAGAACTCAGGAGTCCTGGCAGACCCTGGAGATTCTGTTCTACCTGCCAGTCCTGAGGCTGAGGACCAACCAGAAATTAGGTAGGGGAGGGCTTACAGCATCTTCTCCACCTTCTCCTCTGCTAGTCCTGGTTTTCTTTTCTTTTTTTTAATAATCATTTACTTTATTTATTCATTCATTTATTTTTTAGTTTGAGCAGAGAGAGACAGAGGGTGAGAATGAGAGAGAGGAAGTGAGAAAGCAAGCCACCAGATTTAGGACCTGAACCCTGGTTGGCCATGTGGGAGTATCCAGCGCCTTAACCACCACGCCACCTGCTGGTCCCCAGTCCTGGTTTTCATAGCCCAAATGCTTCTCTGAAGTTCCAGAGTATTCCAGGATATAAAAGCATGAGAAGCTGGAGTGAGAGTAGAATTAAATAGGTAGCTCTTATAGGTTTGCAAATGCTTTTTCTCAGGTTAATCAGTAAGGGTTTTTGGAGCTTGCTGCTTCCCTATATCTGCTACAAACCTTATACAGGTGAGAAATTAAAGAAAAAGAGAATAATGACCTATGGTTGAAACATCCTTTCAAAGTGCCAAATGAGATGTCTTTTAAGGTTTGTGGGTAGAAGCTCAGGTCCAAAGGCATTTGATGCACTTGAACGTCATCTGTTAAATCCCCCTTTCATCGAGCAGCTGGCCCATACTAGGCCGTGCGTTATGGTTTAAATATGTTCCCCAAAATTTACTTAGTGAAATCTGGTGATCCAAATTGCAATGATGTTAAGAAGATGGAGATCGAATCCAATTATGGCATTGGAAGGTAGGACTTTGGGGAAGTGATTAGGTATGAGGACAGGGTTCTTGTGATTGAATATGGGACTGTGGAGGAAGTCTACAAGGAAACATAGACACAGACATGCTCTGCTCAAGACCTTGCCATGTGATGCCCTGCGCCACCTTAAGACTCCTCCAGGGGGGCCGGCAGGTGATGTGGTGGTTAAAGACACTGGACTCCCACGTGGCTGACCATAGTTCAAGTCATGGACCTGGCAGCTTGCTTTCTCACTTTCTCTCTGTCTCTATCTTTCTCTGGTCAAATTAAATAACAACAACAATAATAATAATAGTTAAATAAAATAATTATAAAATAAATTAAAAAGACTCTACCAGAAAGAAGACCCTCAAGCTGGGACTAAATAAGACTCTTTATAAATTCCCCAGGCCCTGCTATTTCTGATATCAGCAGCATGATGGACTGGAACACCTTGTTTCAGGCACTGTTTTGCTGGCACTGTCCCACAAGCGATGGCATCACCAGCATGGATGCTACCTGCTGCCACATGGAATTTCTTTCCTGGTCAGATGCCTTCAGGACAGAGTGGGCCAAGTAGGAGGGGCTGTTTTCCCTCCAACAAGGCCAAGCACTCAGTTGGAGTGGCTGGTTTTCAAAGGGAAGCCTGACTTACTTATAGGGGGGAATATTCTTGATGTCTATGGCTATTTGGAAGGTGACTCTTTACAGGGTTAAAATCATCCTCGATGCTGCCCTGACATTCTAAATAGAAAGCATATTTAAAGCAGCAGACTTGATGGCACAATGATGGCGTGCTGGTCACACAATGCTAAATGCAAACATAAGACAGCAGGTTCGAGTCTCTGGTCTACCTGTGCAAGTCAGGTGTGCATGTCCATGATCCTAGATGGCTGAAAAGGCTAGAGGGGATCTTCTGTGAGACACTGAGTGGTTGAGGGTATGAGTGTATGTTTCTCTTATCCCTATCTCTTTCTCATGAAAGAAATAAAATAAAATAAAAAAGAAATAGGTATGACTATATTTTTAAAAATTCAAAGACTATTTAAACCAATCAATTGCTATTTTAGCCACATGCATTCATCCCATGCCAGCCTAAGCGCATCCCTACTCCAATCTACAAAGGTTGATGTAACAAATGGTGACTCAGAGTCCTCCTTCGTGAGCAGATGCCTCTTCACTCTCCAGACGCCTTTAAAGTAAGCACCTGTCCAAGCTTTCCCCCACCCCTGTGTCTGCCAGACAGGTTTTTTTTTTTTTTTTCTTTTTCCTCTTCATTATTTCTTAGTTCAGGGAATTAACTTATTTCATGGGGCAAAAAAAATCCCTGGCACTCTCATCAAGAATGAATTCTTGTTATTCCTTAATCCCGAGGCGCAAACACCCAGTTGCCAGTGGCAGGAGATAATGTGTGTGCGTGTGTATACCTGAGATAAAGTCTAATTCCTTCGACCTTTTGATGGGAACGTGATTTTAGATGATTCTCCTCTCTTCAGTGCTTTGACACAATTTCATTTCATGTTAATGGGAACGGTTCTCCAGAAAACCCAGTGCTAGTGAGAAATGCACTCAGAGATCTTATGGGGAGGGTGCTGATTATGGTTCCTATTCCCCAGTGCCCATGTGCCCACGGGGACTGTAATTCAAGGTCAGCCTTGGAGAGCACGTGGCTCTCTCTGTATTTCTCCTAGGTAATGATGTGGACCACATGGACATAAATCATCTTCGTAGTAGAATTTCCCCCTAATTGTAACAGACATATTTGCAATTCATTTCCAAACTCACTGTGGAAATCATATAGTTATTACATAACCCAGTCGGTAAGGTGGCATCTATCTGAATTATGAAAACTAAAATTTATTTTAATCCTATCACGTCTTTCTAAATTAAAGGTGTTTCTTTCCTTTCTATATACATTAAATGATTTTTGGATAATTTTTAGGCAAACAATGTATGTATAACAAGAGCCAGCTTTTAAACACTGTGTCTGTGCAGGTGTCTCCTAGAATATTAAGAATGTGTAAATTTGGGCGGACTCAGTGGTGCAGCAGTATTATGCTTCCCAAGCTATGTTGGATCCATATGAATGATTGCATGTTTGCTTTCCCAGTTGACCTGTACATGCTGGGTGTGCATACCCATGATCCCAGCTGGCTAGGAAGGCTAACGTAGGATCATGACCTGAGATGCTGCTGAAAGTGCTTTCTCTCTCTCTCTCTCTCTTTCTCTCTCTCTCTCTCTTTCTCCCTCCCTCATAAGAGAACATAAGAAACTTAAAAAAAGAAGAATGTGTAAGTTTAAGATGTTTGCTAATTTATCATTCTATTATGTGAGTGGTCAAGGGTGGAACAGAGACTAGAAGTAACATTTTCCAGAAGGTGCTGCATATAAATGTGGAGGAGTATATATAGCCTCATTATAATGATGTCTACATGTGCAAATTAGCTTATTTTAACATGCTACACTATTATCAACATAAGGCAGTTGGAGTGGAGATGAGTCCCAGGATTAATTAAAAGGAGTCAGCTATTTCAGAAAGTTAAATCAATGTGTCTAACTTGGAGAAAAATTCATTTGGAAGCAAACAGAAGAATAAAGCAAGAGAGAAGGGGGTATTGGCTCTCTGCCCACAAGTCATGAGGGATGTGAGGACCACTGAGGGAGGAGGCTGTGCCTGTGAAGAAAGCATGCGAGTAAAATTTTAAAGGTAAAGAAGAACTCTCAGCTCCTGAAAGACGACTCCTAGAGAACCCACAGGCTAAAGAAAGTCATCCGGGGAGCAAGTGCATTCACTAGGTTGTAATGGAAAACCCTAGGAAACATCCACTGTTATGTCTCAGGAAAAGGACTAGCTCCCCTAGTAAGAATCAAATGCCCTGAGTTTCTCTTCCTGCCTGATGACAAGCCCCTGGACATGGGATGCAGTCTGTGCTGCCTCATCTATGCTTTGATGTGCTATAAAATGACTTAAATGCCCCCTCAACCTCCTCTAAGCTGAGCAGCTATAGCACATCCATGCACAAACATTTGGCACAGAGCCTGGCAGGCTCCTCCAGGAGGGAAGTTTCCTAGGACATGCATCCACCAATGGGACCCCATGAGAGCATGATTTTCTACACCCATGGTAACTCCATCCTGGTAGAGCCCTCCTATCCCACCTGTAGGAAAGAGCATTGCCCACCTCCAGCACCTTGAATGGGGAGAAGTGGCGCTGCTACTTGTGACAGGCCAGGAGAACACAGCTCTGAGAACCAGCCTCATAAGCTGGCACCTGCTGGAGATCAAAGGAGAACCTGGGTGCTATAAGGACTGATGGCACCACAGGCAACACAAACCACTGGCCTTTGCAGCTGCCTCTAAGCAATTCTCTGTGTTGTCCTCCAGGCCAGCTTCACTATACAAGGGCATGGTGTGGGGTTGGGTGATGGCATTCATCCTAAATTCCCTTTTCACTGCTGCTTCTCTCACCCTGGACTGCAAAAGAAGAAAGAATCCAGAGAGAAGCACCATCCTTCTTCACTATCTTCCCCCAGTGGCATCACCCTGAAGAGAAAAGGAGCCACTAGGTCTATAGACTCTCATCTAACACGCTAGGGATTGTCCGCACCACAGCCACACATGCACCACAAAATTCTCTTGTAGTTCTCAACATGATGCCCTTTAAAACCAATGCCCAGGCCCCTAGAGACATCTGATTTAATCAACCACCCATGATTCTCATGTGCAGCTTGAGTTGAGAATCACTGAACCAGCTTATGACCATCAGACGACTATATACCAAAACTTCTCAGAGATGGTGGCCGAGGCTTGGCTAGTTCCCATATCAAGGGATCATAGGCATTTTTATTTTATTTTATTTTTTTAAGTCTTTGACATAGGGCATGTGCACTATCTGAGGAAAGACGAAGAGTGGGAAAGTGAGAAACCACACCCCAGAGGGGATAGCTACACTGCAATCTCTTCTCCATTCTTCGCTTGGGATTTTGGGCATGCATGCACATGTGGCAGACCTAGGTTTTGAGCTGCTGATCTGAGACTCAGACCTTGAAGTTTTCCATGTGGGTTCTGGCACATTAACCACCATGCCACCTGCTGGCCCAGAATTGATTTTTATAGAGAAACTGCCATAGATGGGGGTCACATACTCCCTCCTCTCAATTACTCTTTGGAAAGCAACATTTGGTTATGTGAATCACGCTTTACCTGAGATCCCTGTTGTAGCTGTAATCTCTTCATATTTCTGAGCCTCTTTCTTATCTGAGAAATGGACTAATTACTACCTAAAAGATTTGTTCTAAGAATTAAATAAGAGATAGCATATGAAAGTACCTGGTAACTAATAGGTTCATTGGATGCTGATCAATTGAGAGGATGTTGACTGAAAGATGTCCCATAGGTGGAAATTTCGATCTTCACACTTGTGGTTTCATTAAGTTCATTCATTTCCCATGTGCAAGCCCAAGGTCAAACAGTCCTGACAGATTCCTGGTCCCATCACCCATGCCTAGGATGTCAGCCTCACCAGGGCAACAAACTGTGTCTATTTTGAACAAGTGTCTAGAACAATGTCCAGAAAATCATAGACACTCAGTAAATATTTTTTGAATACATTGAATAATATGGTACGAGGCAAGTCACTCTGCCGCTCCACATCCCAGGAGCTTCATCAGTGCGGTAAGGAATCAGGGTACCGCCTTTGCATGATTGCATGAGGGCACCAGCCATGAGATTGCATGTGATGTAAACAGTGCAGGCCCCCACAAGACCACAAAGAAACAGCCCTAAAAGTATCTCCTGAGTGTCAGGCAGTCCTTTGAGGTTCCTGGAGTAATCTGACACCATGTTTTAGAAAGAGCTTATCAAAGAACTCTTTATTTTCTTCTGTCATTTTTTTTAGAGACTACTCATAGTAATTTGTGTGTGTGTGTGTGTGTGTGTGTGTGTGTGTTTCAATGACTGTTTTATAAAACCATTTTTTTAAATTCATGATAGAGTACTTGAGAATGAGAAACAGCAAGAGAGAGAAACACTCTCCCCAGAGTCTGCACGGCGCCATCCCTTTCCTCTGTTCTCTAGCCAGTTGGACCTTGAGCACCTGTGTGTGGGCTCTGTGTGTTTCAGACCACCAGGCCAGGGACTCAAAACATGGTCACCATATAGCATCTGATTTCTCTGGAGCATTTACCTCGAGTATTGCCCCTGATCTATGGAGCCAGCCCTTAGATATTTTAAAATGACTCTCATCACATTGATTAAAAGCTTCCAGAGACCAGCAGATGGCATAATGGTTGTGTCACTGGACTCCTCCATGGTCAGTAGTGGTTCAAGTCCCACACCTGGTGGCTTCAAACTGATGCTGAGCACATGGGCATTCATGCCCAAAATCCCAAGAGAAAACTGGAAGAGAAAGGATTGCAGTGTGGCCATATGCCCTGGGGGTGATTTCTCATTTTCTGTCTCTCTGCTGAGCACACACATTATAGCAAAAATCTCTCTCTAATTAAAAAAAAGAAAAAAAAAAGAGTATAAGCCTCCAGATCTTTCTATAATTCTAGTAGTTTTCCTCTCATGCTGGCTTTTCTATAAGAATACTGTCGATAACTCAGCCCTGAATGCTCAGACCCCACGAACCATGGAGCAATACTTGGTTCCAGATACTGTCATCAGTGTGATCTGCTAGGCTATTCATCTCCTATACCCAGCAGCTCATATGCACTCTCTTTATGGAGTCTTTCCAGAAATAATCCAACATAAAATACCTCTGTAAAATAAACTGCTAGTATCACAAAGTGTTTACCCAATCTAAAACTGGTAACACTCATTTTTCAGGATAATTTCCAAATCTAACTCTTCCTGATTAAGAGTCTTCAGAAGACCGATAACTCATAAGCAAATTAGTGCTCCACTTCTGTCCTGATGGTGGGTGGCAAACCTTTTTTGGATAAGTTTGTAAAACAAATCACTCATTTCCTCATGTCTAAAATGAATTCATTTCATGGTTCTTGTGATGTGGCTTTGGGAATAAATACAATGACATGAGCGACACTTTGCCCCTGAGTTACCGGAGAAAATGAAGGAGGCCAGGATGACTACCTGTCTCGCTAACAGACACAATGGGCTCTCTTCCTCCTTTCAGAATTTAAAGATCCTTTGAATTTTCTGTTCTGATAAGGCCCAGCTTCAACGCAAGGTGGATGTTTTTCAATGAGTCATTACCTGCTGAAAATACATGTTTAAGAAGGAAAACCTTGACACAACCTCCATTTTTGACATGAAACTTCTCCCTTCGGAGGCTGTGATGACAAGAGCAGTTTTTCACCAGCTGAGTTCCAACAATAACTCCTGGTATCAGATAAAACCTCGGAACAAACGCAGGAAGGGGAATGCACACCTTTTCATACATCTTTTTATGTGAAGTGACCGCGCGGTCATCAGCCCACTGAGTAGTCCCCGTACCAGTTCTCCTTTTAATTAATAGACTTGTGAATAACCACAACTGCCTTGTGGGACACGCCAAACACTAAACAGATGACTAAGTTGCAGTGAGCAATCTGCTCAACACGGGGTGCCTTAATTTAAGCCATACGTGGTGAAAAACGAAGGCATGGCAAGCATGCGGCTCAATGTATAGCTTTTGGTCTGTTTCAAGTTAAACAAGTCCCTGGTGTGCAGAAAGTAACATTCATAAAAGTGAAAGCAACGGTTCTGATTTATTGCCACCTGTTAGCATAACTCTGACCTGCCTGAGCAGGGCAGGCATTATGGGCCACAAGGAGAATAGAACTCAAGTTTGGAGGGGAACCGAGGCCTGCCCAAGGATGCAGTCAACTGCAGCAGGACAGAAGTCCCAGCAAAGGCTTCCTACTGTGTGCGGGAGAGCAGGTAACTGCAGATGCTCGTCACAGGGCAGGCAGCCCTGAATGTGCCGCCGCTGTCATCTGGCCCAGTTTATAGACAAAAACCCATCTCCTGGGGGCTGCAGGGAGGGGCTGGGGTGGCGGGTCGTTCATTAGAACCTGGCTGGAGGGCAGCTCAGATCTGTAAAGGACAGCTGTCTAATTGGATTTGCTTGTGTGTACTGTCTTAGCTTTTACAATGGGAATAGGCTACCCAGTCTTTCTAATTAGATTGTTAAACATAATAGCTGAATGGCACAGCAGTAAAGAATTTGCCCTTCTCTTTGTAAGCGCAAAATAGGGCTCAGAAAAGATTCAGGATTTTTCCAGCCCATTTCCCCCATCATTGTATCTGATGGTAATGAGACAAAGTTTATTTCTTTTTAAAAGCTCCCAAAGGAGCACAGGCCAGGTTGAAGTTCAAACTAAATGTCAAAACACACACAGGCAATACAGTAGCAAACTTCTGTTTTCCTTCCCCCTCTTGTTTCCCCTAATTGGTGCCTTGTTGGTTGTCTCTACGAGAGACCAAGACTGAAATGGGATTGGAAATTGAATTACCCCATCACCCCTCAAGGTGGTCTCCAGACCTGAGTGGAGAAAAATGAGAGAAACTGGGTGGGAAAAACTCACTTGCTGAGGCGCTGTGTGCTTTCTGCTGAGGGAGCCAGGAGTGGAGGGAAAGCCCAGAGCAAAAGAGTGAAAGAGGAGAAAGTGAGTGGGGCCAGATGATGTCATCATTGAAGACTGTGGGTCCTGCAGTTTGAAAGCCATTTCCATCCCCATTGGAACTGGCATTCGCACTGGAAGGGTCTGTGGTCCTTGTTTCCCAACTGACTGTCATCATCATTCTAGCTTAGTCATCTAGGGAACCTTTATCAGATGCTTAGCATGACTTGATATGAGCAGGACCCGTATGTATGTTTTTGTTTAAAGTAAAAAGAAAAATATTCTCCTCTGTGTCTTTCACACCCTGGAGAAGGCAAGAACCCCGCCTTGCTTACTGACGTCCATAGCCTTTATGAAGTCACCCATGGGACATCTGAAAAGCCATTCCAGCCGCAGTCACTCCCTGAGTCTGCCCTTTTCCTTGAAAAGTACAGAATAAGAAGGGTTTCTTCTCTTCTGGGAAGCCATGTCGACACCGTGAACCCAGCGTGCCGCTGTCCAATTTTCTTCTCTCTTCAATGCATTCAGGAAAGCCAGGAGTGACCAGAGCACAGATTCTGACCCCGAATCATCTTGGCCAATTTTATTCTACTTTGACATCATCACAGAGAGATGCCTCTCTGATTTTGAGGAGTGTACATAGTAAAAGCAGAAACTACATTCGTCCGATCCCTCTATTTGTTTTCTTTCTAGAAAGAATGAGTAAAGGAAGGCATGCATGAGTACTTGCCTCCCTCAGAAGCATTTGAATGGTTAGTCTTTCCTCCTCCCCTCCCTTGCTTGTAGGTTACCTCCCTCTCCGATTATGATCTTGAGATATCTTTGCCAGGATGGGGCTGGGACTCCAAAGCTCAGCTCTATTTATAGTCCTTTGTTTGCTGCAGAGCTCAAACATTCTGTCTGCATTTGTGTTGCTCGGCAAGGACACACCCTGCCCCCAGTGAATGCTTGGTTCATGGGTTGCAAACTCAGACCACAGGTGCATTTTTGTCAGGCCTGCCTGCATTTTTCCTTTCTTTCTTTCTTTTTCTTTTTCTTTCTTTCTTTTTCTTTTTTTTTTTTTTTTATTAGATCCAAATCCCTGAAGCTGGAAAAAAATGCTGTCTAGATTGCCAAGCCTCCTGACACCTTTGCCTTCCACTTGGTCATTTCTCACAGTCAATGATTGGTCCAGATCCCGTGAGCATAGCCGTGCAGGACTCTGTCTCGGCCGTTTTGTACTCCTTTGTGCCCATGACCTGTCCATCTTTTGTTGACGTGTAACTCTCTCCAAAACCTACTTCTTTGAAATGTAGCTTGGTGGGACCAGCAGGGGCATGGTCGACTGCAGTTCAAGTGCAGGACGTAGCGCTTGTAATTGGGCGTATGTGCATACAGGCCCAAAATCCCAGGAAGAGACTGGATAGCTTTCCCTCTCACTGTCTGTCTCTTCAGCAAGTGGACACGCCCCTATGGCAAAAACCTGAAAAATAGATGTAGCTTGCATTTTATTTCCCACACATTCTACAAGAGGAAGTCAAAAAGTCGATGGAAAACAAAAAGAATTAAAGTACCGGTTTATTTTGGTACCCAAAATTGGAAATCACGTATAGATAGTTTTCATAATACATCTTTTCAGTGAACTTTTGAAGACCGTTTGCATGTTGAGAAGAATGTCTAAAAAGAAATACAAATGAAGGAATTCACTAAAACGGAGACAGCCACAACTTTCTTGCAGCAAAGCCATCCTTGTCTCCTGTGTTTTTGTGTCACACTTAGGTTGTGGGTAAGATTAGACCCATTTACACACTTCTCTGTAATGCTCACCTACAGCAGATGATAACAAAGGACATTTTTCTAAAGTGATGAACATAAATGACACCATATGGAAATTGTTTAAAGGAGTTAGGATGATCTCCTTCTTATAGCTTACAAATATTTGAAAATTGAACCATAAAATCAGCCCAGTCCCTGACCCCTGCTCCAAACCTTTGAATAAAAGAACTATGCACCTACAAGGAAGACATTCATGTGAAAGTGCCATCGTGCAGTTGGGGCAAACCCAAATATCCGTTTTGTTTTGAAATGAGAGACCCTTCTGCATTCTGGTGCCATGTGATGTTTCTCATTCCATTCTTCATTTGGCACACATGGGTGACTTTAAGCCAGCATTCATAGAAACAGTTTTAAAAGGTCCTGAAACTGAGAAGTGGATTATGTCAGAGACTAAAATTACTTGAGAACTTTTTGATCATACAGATTTTGGAGTATGATCAATTTGACACATGTGTCCATAATGATAGGAATATGCGCGCTTTCTATCTTTGTGTGAAAACACAGGAGCTGTGAGCAGAATAGAATTGCGCCACATGCCCTATACAATGTTTTATTTAGTCTGGAACAGGTGTTGTGAATCGTGCCTCAAACGTTACTAGAAATGCACCATCACACTCACATTCCTAGCAATCCTGCACTTTCCTTCTAAAAGCTTATTGACAGCTGATTTTACTCCTTGAATTTCTAAGAAAATAACTTTCCATCTATATGTGAATATATCATTCTTATTTTTCAAGCCTAAGTATCAGATGATGTGACTCAGTGTGACAAATGGGAGTTGGAACAGAGGGCCTGCAAGAAAAAAATGGTTTAAAAAATGCAGATAAATCTCGCCTTAGGCTTATTCCATTTCTTTGTGTGTTTCTGGAATGAGTTTCAGAAAAATACTCCTGAAATTAAAACATCATGGGATGAAGTTGGTTTCTGATCACTTAAAGTTGTGTTTTCCCTGTATCACTTTTAGAAAGAAAGGTGGAAGGAAGGGGAAAAAAAAGAGAGAACAAAAGAAAGATTGATTGATTGGGGCTAAAGTCCCAAGGAATGGTCTCTTACAAACTCTTAGTAGCTATGACATTCACACTTTCATCTAGATGGAAAAGTCACCCAAAACCCAAATGGTTTGAATAACTCATTGACAGTCAGGAAAATGCTTGTTAAGGAAGTAAAACAATCACTTTTTCCTTTCCCTAGCCCTTCTTACTATGAATAGAACTCCCGACATCCCACAGAATGTATGTACAGGTGAACATGTATGTACAGGTGAACTTCAAGAAGTCTGAGGAGAGCAAAATATCCTCTCTGGATTTATGGCAGGCATTGTCTGGTCCCCCTCCTCTCTAGCAGTTCTCTTAGTAGTAGAGCTGCCTTAGGAGACATTTTTCCAATCCAAAAGCATCCCTTCTCTGCAGCCAAGCTGACAGGCATAGTACTCACAATGTAATTTCTCACAGAAAACAAGGGTGCCGGCTAAAATATGTCTTCTGTAGATAGGATGTTGGGACATCATTGTTTAGCTCCCAGACTGTAAAAGCCCTCATAGATTCAGGGGCCAACATAACTATTACGGTCCAAGGCATTGTAAATAACAGAAAACACTCGATAATTTAAGAAACCAGAGGTTTACTCAGTTCACACATTGGAGGGACACAGCTGGTGGGATTCTTGTTGGTGGGGTCCCCAGACCATGAAGGACATCACAAGGTGAAAGACCAGGAGCACACCCCTCTGTGTGCTCTCGGATGTGTGTTTCTATCTTTATAACCCCACCAGGAGTCAATTATGGGGCCATACCCTAATCACCTAATCAGTCCCAAAGGTTCCACCTCCTCCTCATACCTTCCTCATACAACCAAGTCCTAAGACATGAATTTTAGGGGAACATTCCAACCGTCATATCAATTAAATGCATAATGACAAAGCCAGAAACAACCATAAGAACCATCAAAAGCTTAGATGATGCCAATCGAAAGGAAATTTACAGTAAACAGTGATTCTTTCCTTTCAAGCAATGATTTTCTCTAGTAAATGTGCTGTCTTTAACCTGATTAATCTAGCCATAGACCCCTGTGGGTTCCCCATAGTACACGAAGTATCCATTCTCCGTGTATGACAAGGGCCTGCAAACCGCAGCCACACGCTGAGAATGATGTTTATACATACTTTTAAATGACTGAAGGAAAAGAACCCAAAGAAAAAAGAATGTTTTGTGACCTGAAAGATGATGAGAAAAATCAAATTTCAGATTTATTGGAACATGGCCATTCCCATTTGTGTACAGATTATCTATGCCCACTTTTTTGTTTATTTATTGATGTCTTCCTTGAGAGACTGAGAGAGAGATAGGCACCTGCAGCAAGGTCTTCTTACAGTGATATGCCTCTAGCCCCAGACAGCATAGATCATAGGTATGCACGTGGATGCCTGATGTGTTCAGGGACGTACCAGGGCACAAATCCAGGGCCTTTGCCATGTGGGTTAGTTGTGTTACTGCTGTGCCACCACCTCGCTCCATGTCTATGTCTGCTTTTGTGCTACAATGACAGAGTCGAGCACTTATGATAGAAACTCACAAAGCCTAAAATAGGTATTACCTTGCCCCTTACAGAAAAAGTTTGTGATCCCTGATAAATTCGATTGCCAAACCACTAATGAGGTTTTCAATATGGCCTAGATTGTGGAATAATGTTAACTGGTCCATTCAGATTCCGCATAGGCTGTCAGTCACATTAGACAACCCTCTACCCACCTGAGGTGAGGTGGCATTAAACAAGATACATTGGCAACCTGCTACCTGTGCAAACGGTTCTGCCGGGAAATAGCAAGAGTCCTGGGGCTAAGATACATCTTTTAGCATATGTAAATAAATGTAATATTTTAGTTAGTTAGTTTTTTTGCCACGGGGCATGTGCACTCATGGGACAGGGAGAGAGAATGCAAGAAATCACCTCCCAAGGAGGGATGGCCATGCTTCTGCAATCCCTCCTCTCCACTCTCCTCTCAGAATTTAGGCATGTGCATATGTGCACCCAGCATACTTTGCAAGCCACTAAGTCCAGGTCTTGAGCCAACCATGACCCAGGCATCCAGCCATGAGAGATGCACCCCTCTAGCCACCATGCCGTCCATCTGCTGACCCCAGATATGATAAATTATTAAGGAAAGTTCAAGCCTGTGTTACTGGTGCTTTAAAGAACATGTGCAACCTTAGCAACAAAAGTTCTGAGAGCTATAAAAGGGGTCTTCAGAAAGTTCATGGAAAATGTGCATTATAAAAAAAGGAAAGTGCATGGGTTTCAAAAAATTGGGGAACCAGCAGTTAGTGTAATGGCTATGTCACTGGACTCCCACATAGTTGACCACAGTTTGCATTCTGGACTTGGTGGCTTAAAACTCACGCCGGGCGCATGTGCGTGTGTGCCCAAGATCCCGAGAGGAGAACGGAGGAGAAGGGATTGCGGCGTGACCATCCCCCCTGGGGGGTGATTTCTTGCTTTATGTCTCTATGTCTCTCTCTGTCTATCTGGCGAGCGCACGTGCCCTATAGCGAAAACCTCTCAAAAAAAAAAAAACATTGTTTTTTGCATCACTGTAAATTTGTACTTCAATTTCATTTCTGACAAACTTTTTAAAAATCTCTTCATATATTGTTTAGATCCTGGGTAGAATCTTTATATGACTCTATTTTTGCTTCAATTAAAAAAGGCACAAGTTTTCTTCCAAGGTTTTTGCTAGGAGGCCTCGGTAATTTATGTGTGGCATTAACTAACTCCCCAAAGATAAACGTAAGCTAATATCCGTTCATTCATGAAATTGTTAATTTACTCATTCACTCACTTACTCATGAAAAGTACCCGTGGTCATTCCTCATTCATTCATTCCCTCAGTAAATATTTACTAAGCACAGGTGACAGAAGACATCGTAAGGACCCTACCAGCCAGCAGCTTAGAGTCAAGTGAAGGAAACAGACACATAAACTATTAGATTGCTAGAAAAGTCAGAGTGCATTTTTGCATAGAAAAACATAGAAAAAGTCACGACTCTTCCAACAACCCAATAAATAAAAGAACATGTAAATATTCCTAAATAGGACAGAAGAGCTCGGCATAAACCATCAGAATCAATTCCTTGTTTCTTTGTCTAACAATTAGCTTGTACTACCTGCCTTCCCTAGGCCAGGAAAAATCATCAGTCAGTATCAACCTAAGAATGGTGCCTTTGACAATCCAACTCCAGCGGTGATTCAGAGCCAACAGGAAATGTATCAGCAGAAGTAAGCGGGGGAGACAGAGGAGATCTTCCCTGGCCACCCCACCCCCATCACTAAGTTCCCTTTCATCAGAGTACAGGAAATACACACTTTTTTCACCTTCATTGCTGTTCGAATACTGAACAAGGCCTCAGGAGAAAACTCATGCTGGATCTTTATTTGTGGTATGTGGTTAAACATGTTTCCATGTTGTCAAAGATTAAATAATTAGGAGAACAAGGTCAAGATCAAAAGGCAGTACCATGTCACAAGCAATTAGGAGGCCACTGCAACTATGACTACTAGGATCCCCACTGGTATCTACCTGCTTCAGCAAACCGTGCAGCCTCAAAGCAAAGCTGAGATTCAGCCTTGCAGGACTTTTCATTTACATCATAAGAGTGCAGCAATCCAGTAAATACAAAAGTAACATCTAAAATGGGTTTTAAGTTGAGAACAGGTAAGAGGGAAAAGAAAGAAAAAGCAAGTCACTAGCTTATAAATTAGAAAACCTTACATGAAGAAATATAACTAAAAATGTAGGTTTAGCTTGGTGCAGGGGTTACGTGCTGCTTGACTGATGCTGTGTCCATATAGTGGGTTGTCTGAAAGATTTCTGCATAGAAAAAAATACATCATGACTTTTCTGACAACCCAATAGAAGGCTGTGAGTTTGGGTCTCCAGTCAACCTGTACACACCAGTCGTGTGTGACATTCCTGGCTGGGAAGCCTGCAGTGATGGGAGAGATCTTGGCAAGAGACCTTGTTGAGATGCTTGTCTTTCTCTCTCTGTCTCTTACTCTCATTAGATAAATAAATATAAATAAACTGAAAAAAAAAAGAGAGAGAAAGAAATTGTTTAACATATTTTAAAACAGATCTCAGTCCAATATATCTGTAACATTTTTTTAACATGTCTATACATTCTCATTAGAAAACAGATTAATGATTTAAGTGGGTTTCCTAAAGGACACGTAGATTATCACATGTTATTTAGGTTTCTTTTTACTGATCCTGTTCTTTGCCTAATTTTATGGATTGGAATGTCAAATCATGAACAAGAAAAGTCTCACCTGAGAATTCCGTCTACTTAATATCCTTATGAAAGTTAAGCAATGTGGGAGCGCATGAATAAGTCTAAAATTAAGCATGTAAAAAAATGGCCTGGCTCAGATCCTTAAAGTTTACAGCAAGGTTTAAGTATCCCTATGTGATCTAACCTGGCCATCAAGCATCACCGGTCCCCAAGTCTTCAAACAACTGTTTTTTGTCCAGGGTGTGTGGCATCTGGGTCAGAGTTCCACAGCCAAGGTCCAGCAACAGAAAGTGAATTGAACCAAACCAATGAGAGCTCTAGATAACAACACAATCCACACACACACAGAACTGCCCAGGCTCAAGAAGTCACAGAATTAAATGACCACTTCTTATCATAAAGCCTTTAATAAAACCCATGTCCAGACCCAGTCATGTTGGCTCAAAGGTAGAACCATTGCTTGGAGGCTAGAAGCCACATAGTAGGTCTGAGTTTAGACCGAGGCCAACTGGAACAGGCTGAACACTGTTATGCACATCTATAATCCTAGCAAAATGAGAGGCTGGGACAGGAGGAGTGTGTTACAGTAAGGCCACGTCAAAAGTCTCTCTCTCTCTCTCTCTCTCTCTTGCTCTCTCCTTTCTTTCCTGCCCTCTTTCTCCCTTTCTCTTATAAACAGGGAAAAAAACAAACAATGTCTAAAGGGTTCATTTAATACATTTTGGTATAGGGCCAAGCCATGGTGGCAGAGTGGTAACAGTACTCTGCAAAGCTGGACCCATGTGGGAAGGTCCCTGGTTTATTTTCCTGAATGACACTGTACATGCCAGGTGTGCATGTGCCCTTGTGCCCTTGATTTGGGGTTGTCTGGGGTTCGAAGTAGATCATGGTGTAAAGATCTTGTTGGGGATCTCTCTCTCTCTCTCAAGAGGAATGAAAGAATGAATGAATAAATTTTGGGGTCTAAGAAATGCCTACGACACCCAGGCCTGATTAGCTGTAGTTAATAAGATCGCATTTACAGATACATTGGGTCACATATGCTCTTAGCAGTACTTCATCTTCTAGTACCTTCCTCAAAGTCATGGGGACAGCTCTCACCTTCTTCAACATCATCATGGGCAGGTACCTGCACCCCAAGTCTGGCTTTGGTCCAGGCACTTGACTGCTGCTCCTTTCAATCAGCTTTCTAAAACAAAGAGCCCAAGTTATGTGTCCAGTGGCCCTTGGACCTCACCACTGCTACCCCACGAGTCTAAAAATGCTGTATAACCAGATACCTCAGGGCCTGAGGGAGACCACTCAGCCACTGCCCCAAACTCAAGACAATTACTTTGTTCATGTCTGTACCATTCTGGAATTTGCTCCAAGTTTACTCTCCCTTTCTAGACAACTGCCATGCCCCTGACCCTCCTCCCATGCCTGCCTCTGTCCTCTCCTTGCGATGTGGGGAAGGCAGACTATTCTCCCCAGGACATCTCTGAACCACACGATGTCACTCTGTTCTCTATGTGCCTCACACTGTAGGGATGTTCTCACGGCGTTAGCATGACTCTTCCCTTCCCCAGAGTGGGCACCTACACAAAGGACATTGAGTCTGAAAGGGGTCTAGTAACAGGTGCAGTGAAGGACCTCCATCCCTCAGCACTCAGGTCCTCCTGTAAGGGGCTCCTTGTACTTGTGTTCTTCCCCAGGCCCAAGGTCCTCCACCGTGGCTGCCCTAATTTTATCTGCAACTCCAGCACACAGAGAAAAGCTCTCCCTACCCCCGCTTTGCTTTCCATACCCAGTGAGTTTTAGATAGTCCAGCAGGGGTGTGAGATGACCACAGATTTAATATAAGTGAACAGTGTGATGGACCCACTAAAAACGCTATTGCTGCCTGGATCTGAAGTCCTGCCCATATGGCACCCAGATGGAGAGAAGGAATCGTTCTGCAAGGCTGTGTCTTGTGCACTAAAGGGCACCATGCTCTAGTCTAGGAAATTAACTTTCACAAAAAAAATTTGACTACAGTTAGTCTAGAAAGAGGCAATTCAAATGGTAAGGTCTTAGAATCTTGTTTAATGAGGAATTAGGGGTACAAAAGATGTTTAGAATAGTAAAATAGGAGTGAGAAAGGGGTGCAGCAGTGAAGTGTAGGCTCTGCAAGGTTGAGGCACATGAGAAGGTTGCAGGTTCGCACCTAGAGACCTACCTTAGTACACCAGGCATACACGTGCTCATGGCCCAGGGCTAGTTGAGGCTGGGAGAGGATCGCAGCATCAAGACCCAGGAAATCACAGGCTTGGGGTAGGTGGGAGCCTGAAGTGAAACAGCGTGGACTTCCAAAGGCAGTGTGAGTCAACACAATTTAGTATGTCTTCTTTTCAAATAATCTCAATATATTTTCCTCATAGAAAAATTAGTGAAATAAAAAACCAAAGTATTGATATATTTATTAAGAATAAACAGTATTAACGATATATAAGGAGACTTCAAAAGGCCTATGGAAAATGGAATTAAAATACAAATTTAATCTGATACAAAAATATTTTGAAATCCATTAATAGTTTTCTCATAATAAACATTTTCCATTACATTTTTGAAGATGTACCCCCCCACACACCCATGTATCTTTCTTTAGTTTTCCATTCACAGCACATTTCATTATTTTCTTTTTCTCTTTTCTCTTTCATGTCAGAGGGCATGTGCTTATGGTGGTGGGGAGCAGTGAGAGGAAGCACCCCCCAACAGGGCCAGGTCATGCTGCAATCTTATTTCCTCCATTTTTCCATCTTGTCAGGATCCTGAGCACATGCATGCATGCTTGGCATGTTCCTCAAGCCACGAGGGCTAGGGTTCCAACTGCAGTCAGTCACACAGGATCTGGCTCCCTTTGCCCGGTGCTCAGCTGGTCAGCTGCAGGGTCAGCCTGACTAACGATGGTTCCTAACACACATACACACAGCACCCTCGAAGTTTCCTTTTAACTTGCATATATTGAAATGAACTATGCTGAGTGTTTTCTTCCAATGTTCTTTGGGCGTTTTGAAGCAGAGACTGGGCACCCTGCTGTCAGGAAGATAGCATGAGGAATTCCCAGTGAAAATGAGGTCAAGAGCTTTCTTTAAACTACAAAGACCCTGCGAGGAAAAAAGCCACAGACGCCATCAGCATCTTAACATTTTTGGCCCACTTTGTGGTTGATAACAACTCGATAAAATACCTGTTCTCTCATATATCCCAAACCTTAAACTCAGGTTACTGGTTTTAGGAGTTGGGAACTACCCTGACTAGGAGAGAAAGCAGCAAATTAACTCACGAGGTCACATGACTTGAGTAGGTGGGCAGCTGAACTTTGAAGCTTGCCTCCAGGCACATCAGGGAGGAGCCTTTAATGTGTTTTAAAGGGAAGACCCCCCTTGGGAACTAGCAGTTAGCGTAATGGCTATGTCGCTGGACTCCCACATAGTCGACTGTGGTTCGCATCCTGGACCCGGTGGCTTAAAACTCACGCCGGGCGCGTGTGCGTGCATGCCCAAGATCCCGAGAGGAGAATGGAAGAGAAGGGATTGTGGCGTGACCATCCCCCCTGGGCTGACTAACGATGGTTCCTAACACACATACACACAGCACCCTCGAAGTTTCCTTTTAACTTGCATATATTGAAATGAACTATGCTGAGTGTTTTCTTCCAATGTTCTTTGGGCGTTTTGAAGCAGAGACTGGGCACCCTGCTGTCAGGAAGATAGCATGAGGAATTCCCAGTGAAAATGAGGTCAAGAGCTTTCTTTAAACTACAAAGACCCTGCGAGGAAAAAAGCCACAGACGCCATCAGCATCTTAACATTTTTGGCCCACTTTGTGGTTGATAACAACTCGATAAAATACCTGTTCTCTCATATATCCCAAACCTTAAACTCAGGTTACTGGTTTTAGGAGTTGGGAACTACCCTGACTAGGAGAGAAAGCAGCAAATTAACTCACGAGGTCACATGACTTGAGTAGGTGGGCAGCTGAACTTTGAAGCTTGCCTCCAGGCACATCAGGGAGGAGCCTTTAATGTGTTTTAAAGGGAAGACCCCCCTTGGGAACTAGCAGTTAGCGTAATGGCTATGTCGCTGGACTCCCACATAGTCGACTGTGGTTCGCATCCTGGACCCGGTGGCTTAAAACTCACGCCGGGCGCGTGTGCGTGCATGCCCAAGATCCCGAGAGGAGAATGGAAGAGAAGGGATTGTGGCGTGACCATCCCCCCTGGGGGGTGATTTCTCGCTTTCTGTCTCTATGTCTCTCTCTGTCTGTCTGGCGAGAGCACACACCCCATGGTGAAAATCTCTCCAAAAAAAAAAAAAAAAATGGGAAGACCCCTTTGTTGACAGCCTGGTCAGTATCTCCTCCCATCTGGGCAGAGGAGTGCAATGCAGAGAAAGAGGTACACAGAACTTTGTGCAGATGGGACAGTGAGGGGAAGGGAGTCCCTCTCTCCTCAGCCCTTCTCCTTACTCTGTTCTCTGCTCCCTGGGTCTTTCCTTTGCAGGAATATAGGAGGTTGGCATTCCAGGACCACAGTAAGGCACCAGGAGTCTCATGGGTCTCCAGAGAGTTTTCTGAAAACAAAACAAAACAAAAAATGGTGTACATGAACTCATTCCTAGATCTTCTCTACATTCCTAGACATGGCAACTTCTCTGTGACACAAAGAAAACTTAGTTAAGCAAAACACAAATGTTTGGGAGGAGAATCTGAGCAGCCCTGGCTTCTTGGAGGATTTTCTCTTTCAGGCAGTTGACAGGCCCCAGGCCAGCCTGCCCAGCCCTTGTGGAATTTTCTGGGGGCCTGCTCAAGCCCTGGTTTTCAGCTCTGCTTCTGAAGTAAGTCAGAACAATGGAAACAATTCCTTTCCATGATTAAAATCTTCCACCCTCTAAAATTAGTCCCAGGAAATTAGAACAGCAGTAATTGTAGGAGGCTACACAATCCCAGCAATTTAAAGTGGAGTCATTTACGGAAATCACCAAGGCAAAGTCCTTAGAAGATATTTCCTCAGTAGTTTTTGTCCTATAACTTGAGGCCACTAAAGGGTCATCAAATCTCAATGGCTCTCAGTCTCCCAGTTATTAAATCCATCCCAGTTAAGAGATAGCATGAAATTGTTAGCAAAGAGCAGTTGTGACATACTGGCCTTTCTTCCTACAATGGGAGGTGGATTTATGAGTACCCTCTGTGTGTATGTGTATGTGTGTGTGTGTATGTGTGTGTGTGTGTGTGTGTGTGTGTGTGCGCGCACGCACATAATTAGAAATTTAAGAATTCAAGACTCTGTCTTTTCAGCTTTCTTTGTCATTACTTGTTTTTTTTTAATCTGCAAAAGAAAAATCTGTATCATATTTTCTCCCTTTACACTGTTGGTGCTTAAAATCTAGTAACAGACCTTTTCATAGCAGTATATTAATATATGCATATGATTGATTTTACTAAGACTCACTCTTTGGTTTGCCTATGAGCCAGCTCAATAAAGTTGGCTCCACATTTTGCTTGTTTATATTCTTCTAGAATGTGCTGCATCTTGCTTGTATATATCTTTTTATTTACTTATTTATATTTTTTTTTGGAGAGATTTTTGCTACAGGATGCACATGCACGCCAGGAAGACAGAGACAGAAAGCGAGAAATCACCCCCCCAGGAGGGATGGCCATGCACCAATCTCTTCTCCTCAATTCTCCTTGGGATCTTGGGCACGCACACACATGCGCCTGGCGTGAGTTTAAGCCACCAGGTTTGGGACTTGAACCGTGGTCAACTACATGGGAGTTCAGCGACATAGCCATTACACTAACTGCTGGTCCCTTTTCTGACCAAAGAAAAAGAGGGCTAGTGAGCAAATGCCATGCGCTGAACAGGGGCAGGTGACTGATCCCTGAAATTAGGTTGCCTCATCATGGGACCCAGGAAAATCTGTGCCTTGTTAGGCTCAGTTATAGCAGTGGAGTTGAGGCCAGAAAACAGGAATGAGACAATTTTTTTTAAGGTTCAAACTCAACTTTCTTCCACAAGGTCTGAGTTAATGAAACACACCCCAGAATACCCTTGCCACCTGTTTGCCTCACTCTTTCATTTTGGTCTCGCCAGTTGTCTTGTCTTTTCACTATCACATGGTTATTTCCAAAGCAGTGGTTGAGGACTGAAACCCTGTGCAGAACCACCTTGTCCAGCCCCAGCTGACCTTCACAGGGGCTTCTTAGCATGTCCCAATGGGTATGGTAGGTTTCAGCCACTACAGAACACCCTCAATGCCCCAAATTCAGGCATTTGTTGACCCAACAAATACTCCTTAAACATTTGCGAAAAGGAACATTTTGCTAAGGAGAGAAACACAGTGCTGAACAGAGAGTGATAGCCTTACCTTCATGGAGCTAACTTCCTAGCTGAGGACATAGATGGACATCTAATTACACAAGGAGGGGCTGGGCAGTGGTGTGGCAGTGAAACTTGATGCTCTGTGAGGCTGACCCACATGGAAAGTCCCAGGTGTGTGTCTAGAGCCTCTCTGAGTAAAGCAGGCATGCATGTACCCAAAATCCAGGGCTGGCTGAGATCGGGGGTGGATGGTGGCATTAAGACCCTTCTGGGTGTGCTCTCTTATCTCTGTCTCTCTCTCTCTCTCTCTCCCTTGATGATCATGAAAGAAATAGATCAATAAATCTAAAACAAAATATCACACAAACAAATGCAAAGTCACAAATTGTTTTGGTACTAAAAGAGGAGTTACCCAGTGATATGAGAATACATATAATTGGGCACTTTTACTTGGCTTGAGTGGCCAGGGGAGCTTCCTGGGAACCTGACAAGAAGCTAAACCATGTGGGCTAGGTGAACAGCGATGCAAGAATGGGTGAGCCCACAGCATCCCAGGCCGGGGGAATAGCTCCAGGTACCACCAGACAGTCCTTCCCGTCATCTGCACTGGTGAATGCTGCTTCCCTCCTACGCACTATTCAAATGACACCCTCCTTTAGAAATCTTTCCTTAGATCCTCCCATACCAAATAAGTCACCCACCCACTTCTTTCCTCTACCCAGTGACTGATTGGGTATATATTAAATATGTACATGTGCCAAGCTCTGGGAGAGTGCGGGATACAGTGGTGAGTGAGACATAACCCTTCACTCTTCTAAAATGTAGGTCTTACTAATATTCAGGTATGAGGGGACAAATAGCTCAGGAGACACTGCCATAAAAAGATAGTGTGATGGGCCATTAGTGGAGGTGCAGCAGAAATACAGCACTCTGGGACCAGCAGATAGGAAAGTGGCTATGGTGCTGGCCTCCCACATGGCCAATCCTGATTCGAGTTCCAGACCTGGCAGTTTGAAACTCATGCTGGGCACATGTGTGCATGCATGCCCAAAATCCTGAGAGGAAAATGGGAAAGAAGGGACCGTGGCATGGCCATCCTCCCAGGGACTGATCTCTCTCTCTCTCTCTCTCTCTCTCTCTCCCTCTCTCTCTTTCCAGTGAGTTCATGTATCCTACCGAAAAGTTCTCTCTCTAAAAAAAAAAAAAAAAAGAAGGAAACATAGCACTCTGTGATGCTGGATATATGGGAAGGTCTCTGTCATGTTCGATATACGTGCAGATGCCTGTGATCCAGCATGGTTAAGGCTAGGGAAAGTCAGAGTATGAAGACCTTGCTGGAGGTCTCTCTCTCTCTCCCTCTCTCTGTCTCTCTCTCTCCAGAATGAAATACAATTAAAAACATAAAAATAAAAAAGAGATAGTCTCTTCCTCACAGTTCTTATGAAAAAGGGCATACCATATAACAGGGCCTTGAAGGGAAGCCCTTGGGTGAGGCAGGAAGCAGAATGTACAGAAAAGCTGGACCAGAGACTTTTTTCCTTTAGAGAGTTTTTGCTATAGGGTGCATCTGCTCACCAGACTGACAGAGAGGCAGAAAGTGATAAATCACCCTCCAGGGGTGCTGGCCACGCCACAATTCCTTCTTCATTCTCTTCCTGGGATCTTGGGCATGCACACACATGTGCCTGGTGTGAGTTTGAAGCTACCAGGTCCGATTCTTGATTCAGTCAGCCATGTGAGACTCCAGCAACGTAACCATTATGCCATCTGCTGGGGACTGGTTCTTTTTACTGTGGTGTCCATAGGAAGAAACAAGCGAAGCAGGGCAAGTAGGCTCAGGACTGACAAGTTTGAACAAGTTCAGGAGGCCCTGGCATGGGCTGTCCCTCATTCCCTGGTCCCTGGCTCTGGGGTGATTAGTCCCAGGGAACAGTGGCCCAGAGTTGGAGGACCTGGTAAAGGAGGTGGGCTCTGCATTCTTGGTCTGCTTATGAAGCCGTCTTTGCAGGTAAGTCTTTTACTATCTCTAGACATTGGCCTGGGACCGCCTCACCATGACCAACAGCTGCAAGATCTCAAAGTATCAATAAAAGTGCTTACGACATTACCCTCAAGGTATAGCTGTTTAGCCAGGGAGATGGACAAGGAGGAGAAAATACAGCACAGCTAAGCACACACCTGAAGCACCTAGCCAGGCTCTGTAATGAGCTCCAGAAGATGGACAAGAGTCAGTCAAGGAAACACTGGTGTCTGAACCGAGGAAGCAAAGAGGACAGAGATGGAGAAGGAGCGGAGCAATCAGGAAAATGAAAGGAGCTCACACTGGGAGCTGAAGCATGTGCAAAAGGAGTCCACAGAAATAAAGTTAAAGCCACTGAGTCCAGATGGTGAAGGCTGAGCTTAGCCACAGGGGTCGGCTTCATCCTGAGGGCAGAGGAGCTGCAGTAGGATTTTAAGGAGGTAAGTGATGATGCCCACATTTTCAAAGATCACTGGGAAGGGAGTATGAGAATAACACACAAACACGTAAAACTTGAAGCTGTTGGTACAGTCCATGCTGGCAGTCATGGTGGAGGGAGGAAAGGGACAGATTTGAGAGATATTAGTAAAGGGAAGTCTTGGGATTTGTGAAGCTTGGATGCAGGAGGGAACAGCAAAGTGAAGGGTCAAGGGCGCCCCCCACCCCCAGGTCCCTGCAGTAGCAGCTGGGTGGAATGCTCAGTTTTTATTAGGATTGCCAAGGCAGTCTGGCTGAGCAGAGAGTGCACGGGTTTTTTTGTGAGGTCCAGAATGTGGGCCTCTCCCCTTGTGGTTTATATCATTTAGACAATTTACAGTATAATCATGAGTAACCACATCACTGAGGTGATGCTTACCCCAGTGTGTTGTAAGGACAGAGAGAAGGGCTCTGAAAAGCTTAGGAACTGCAAAACACTGCTCCTGTATTGTTTTAAGTTATTGCTACAACGATTGTTTCTGTGCAGCCTAGATTTATTTGTGCCCAGAGCAAAGAAGTCCACAGCTAGCCCACCTCAAAGCCCTGCCGTACAGCCCCAAATTGTACATGTATGCAGAGGAACCAGAAGTCTGAATTCATTCTGGACAACACTGAACTCCACTAAAGGATTCTATTCTCTAGGCTATGTAGAATTTTGCAGTAAAATTTGACCAGTAAGATATAAGTGATAAGTGCAAGTAAATGGAGTTTCCAGAGATGCTTGTTAAAGGAAAAGACATTTTTTAAGGGACCAGCAGGTGGCGTAGTGGTTGAGGCACTGGACTGCCACATGGCTGACTATGTTTGAGTCTGAGACCTAGAGGATTGAAACTCACGCTGGGTACATGTGTGCGCTCAACATTCTGAGTGGAGAGTGGAAGAGAAGAGATTGTGGCATGGCCATCTCCCTAGGGGTGATTTCTCACTTTCTCTCACTCTCTGTACTCTGGTGAACATGTGTGTTCTATAGCAAAAAACCTCTTTAATTAAAAAAATAAGTAAATAAAAGGCAAAGACATTTTTTACTCCTTTATTCCAGCTGAAGTGACTCAAGTTCTTAACTATGAGGGGGAGGTTTTTACTAAAGGACCATAAAAAAGAGACCTGGAGAATGCTGGGTTCCCTGTGGCTACCAAAGCACCTCACAGTCCTGGACTCTCCTGCTCCAGACAGATTTACATAAATGAAAACCGTCTTAACTTTAACCTACTGATCTTCCCATTTTGAAACTCACAGATAAACTGAAGTGAGACATCACATATCCTAATAAACAAAAAAAGTGGGGTATGTAGAAAGAGGTCTTCAAAAAGTTCATGGAAATGCATATTATGAAAAAATTACATATGGATTTCCAAAAATGTTGCACCACAATAACTCATACTTTATTTCCATCTTCCACAAATGTTTCGATATCCTTAATCATAAACTATGTGATAATATCTGTAAGTTTAAATGATAAGAGAAATGAGGGAAAGATCCAAATCTAACCTTTAAACAATCTGTTCCATTTACTTTATTGGAATCTCCTAATATTAAATAAATATTATTACCTCAAAATATTATGAATTTTTCATAATTATTTTTCATAAATATTTCATAATTATTTTTCTGAAGAATATAATTATTCTGAAGAAAAATAATTATGAAATTATCTCACTTTCAAAGTAAAAAACAATCAATATAATTAAAAAAAAAGACCTTTGCTACAAAGCTGGTTGTTGTAAAAAATTAATTGAACTCCTTTTTTTTTTTTGAGAGAGATTTTCGCTATAGGGCATGTGCGCTCACCAGACAGACAGAGAGAGACAGAGAGACAGAAAGCAAGAAATCACCCCCCACGGGAGATGGCCACACCGCAATCCCTTCTCCTCCATCCTCCTCTTGGGATCTTGGGCACGCATGCACATGCGCCCAGCGTGAGTTTTAAGCCACCGGGTCCGGAACGTGAACCGCGGTCAACTATGTGGGAGTCCAGCGACATAGCCATTATGCTAACTGCTGGTTCCCAATTGAACTCCTTTTAAAAGTGTTTTAGAACTAAGATGCTCAGGAGAATGGTTAAGGAATCAGGAAAAACAATGTCATTGCTCTCCATCTACTTGAAAAAAAAATAGATGAATTGTGCTTGCTTTTTCTCCTCAGAAAAAGTCTTTTTGGACTAAGACAAAGTATAAAAAAATTTCTATGGAATATTCGTTACTTCAATAGGTGAGAATGAAAGTTGTAAAAAAGAGCAAACTGTATATTCAAATCTTCGACGTTAGAAATAAAAGCTACAATGAAAGGAGGGTTTCTGTTTTGCTTTTTGAAAGCAAACACACAGAATCACTAAAGGAAACCTTAAGTAGCAAGTACAAGGGTCTTCCAAATGTTCATAGGGAATGACAGTTGTGAAAGATCCCCTCATGGATTTCAAACATTTTTTGAACCTAAACAAACTCATACTTTAATTCCATTTTTCCAGGAACATTTTGAAGTACCCTCTAAGACATTATCATTTTCTAAAAACAGAAATTTATCTTTTCCTACCTATTATGGGCTGAATTTTTTCTCCCCAAATTCATGTGTTGAAGCCCTAACAGCTAGTATGTTAGCATGTGACTATATTTGGAGACAGGCCCCTTAAAGAGGTGATTAAGGTAAAACGAGGCCAGAAGGGTAGGACCTGATTCAATCTGACTGGTGTCATTCCCCTGATGCTCTAGGGAAATCCTTGCAAAGGACAGGCCATGTGAGGACACAGCAAGAAAGCAGATGTCTGCAAGTCCAGGAGAGGCCTCAGGAGAAACCAACCCTGCCGACACCTGGATCCCAGAAATCCAGCCTCCAGAATTGTGAAAAATAAATGTCTCTTGCTTGAGCCACACAGTCTAGGGTACTTCGTATGGCAACTCTAGCAGACCAAGACACTACTTTGTACTTGTTTCCTTGTTTCATGTGCTAGCTACAAATGCGAATTAATACTTCTTCATTTTTGCTTGTTTGTTTGTTTTTTAGTTGTTAGAGGGTAGGCACACTCGCCAAAGAGAAAGAGACAAAGAGGTATAGGGAGACGGCACTTCCCCAATGGGATGGAGTCATTACACATCCCTTTTTCCTTCATTTCTCCATCTTGTAGGGATTTGTGACAGATGGACACATATGCCTCACATATTTTTCAAGTCACCAGGGCTAGGATTTGAACTGCAGTCAGCCATGTGGCATCTGGCTCCCTTAATCATTAGGCCATGGTGCCAGCCCACAAAGGGATACTTTTTAACTCCATGAAGATGTGATCCAAAGCAGAGCTGAAAGCTATAGTCATCAGCAGATTTCCTGCAAGTACGTTCATCTAGTCAGTAGCCCACTGCTCACTCTGCCTGCTCTGCCCTCTCATCCACGAACAGTCACCTGACATCTACTTTCTAGAGAAAATTGGAGCCCCCCCATCAGGACTCTCCCTTTCTCCAGACATCATGTGAACAGTCTCATCTTATCTATGCCCCATTCTGGAATCCTTTTCCTCCTTCACTCAAGAGAAGCCATTTCTCTGCCAGTCTAAGAATCTATCTTCACACCCTCCTTGGAACATCTTTGCATTCGTTAGCTAGCTCTCCTATGTCTTCAATATTCACCCCATCGTCCTCAAATGACTCCGCATACCTCCTCTTACTGTGGTTCTCTCATTCTTTTGCTCTTTTCCTTCAAATCCAGCCTTCTCTAAAGAGCTCCTTCCATTTGTTGTCTTCATTTCTCAGCTTCCTCTTACTTCTCATCCTTTTCCATTCTGACCCCCACCCTCATTGTTATAATGCAATAATGCTTGCTAAGGTTACAAATAAGTTCCATGTTGATGAACCCAGTAGTCAGGGTAAACCCCTTCTCAACACCTTTCAATGTATTTGGTTCAGAATATTCTTTGGCCTATCTAGTATACAATGGGTTTCTGGTTTCCCCCTATCTCCCTGACTGTTCCTTTGCTGAGTTATTTACAAGTTTATCATCTTCTACCTGGAATTTTCATTCCAAAGTAAGTTCCTAAAAAGTTAAATTCTAAGCCCTATCCATTGCTTTCTCTCTATGCCTAGGTAAGTGTCAATTTTATACATGTAGCTCAACGCGCTCCTGTGTCAAATGACCAGATGACTACTTGGGAACTTCAAAAGCGATACAAACCATACTGGCATGATTCTTCCTCCTACCTTAGCAACTACCCTGGTCCTCTGTATTTGCAGAGTTACCGATTGTTGATGGCCCCATGTCCGCAATGTTTTCATTATCCAAGCAAAAACCTAGGAGCCATCCTTAAAACCTCCTTCTTCCTCATCCCATATCCAAACCACTACCAAGTCTAGCAACTTCTCCTCCTAAAATTACATTGATTCCATTCATTTTATTTCAATGCCACAACCTCCAGACTTTTTCTCACAACTCCATTCATTGTCCTGGGCACTCCTAATTTCTCTGGCAAGGTTGCTATTCTAGCCTCCTCCTCAGAAACAGATTTTTAGAATGTTGCTATCTGTAACCATGTCATGTTCTCCTCCACCATTCCCAGAGCTCCTTCAAAACCTTCCTTGTTTTCCCACTGTCCTTAGAATAAAGCCGACATATCTGAACAGACATCTGCAAGATGTCACACAGGCCAGCCCCATCCTGTCCTCCTATCCCATCCTGCAGTTCCTGGCAATTTGGGCCGATAACACAAGTTTATTTCACTCTCACAGCTTCATCTGCATTTTATTGATGTGAAGAGCTTTTTACATAGTAAATTTCTGTTACATTAACTTTGCATTAACTTTCTGTTACATATGTTGCAAATATTTCCTAGACTTTGCCTTTCAGGACTGAAATAGCATTGTTTTCTGCCCCTCTACAGAAGATCAGGAACAACTCCACAGTTAATCCTGATGCGCACAGTTTCCTCTGCAAATAAAGGTGAAGCGCCTTACCGAGCTAACCTGCGAGCCCACCCAGGAAGGACCATCTTTGGAGTACAGGGCAGAAGCTACAGCATGCATCTCTGAGCCAGTAACCTGAGAAAGGAGTTTTGGAAATAACCGCCTTGGGGCTGGCTCCATGGCCTGTTGGCTAAGGCAGCTGGATTGCACAAGTCTGATTGTAAGGTTTGAATCCTGGACCTGGAGATTTGAGAAACATACCAGGCACATGTATGTGCATGCCTAAAATCTCAAAAGGAAGGAAGAGGGAGAAATGGAGGACAAGAGTTTGTGGCATGACCATTCTCCACTGGAGGTGCTTTCTCCTCTCTCTTGTCTCTCTCTATCTATCTCTCTCTCTTTCTGGCCAGTGGACATGCGCTCTGGAAAAAACATTTAAATAAAAAAGAATAAAGAAAAGAGAGGAAAAGGAATAACCACCTTGTAAGGATTAGACATCCTTTGTAATAATAGACATCCTTTTTGATAAAGGCACTGAAATTTTAGGGAAATAGCACTATAGGGCTTCTTAACAGAACTTCAATGATTTTTATTCAAGGCAGACTATAACATCGTTCTTAATTGCCTCCATTCCTAATTTTAGCTCAGTTGCATTCCATGCAGCTGAATAGGCACATTTCCCATTATTATATCCCCACAATCATTTTTATTTGCCCAGCGATAGCTGTGCCATTTCTCTGTTTCATCTAGAACGTGAGCCTGGAGAACGGCCATTGTTCTGCCATACCACACAGCTCCCCATTATTTCCCTTTCCAGGTTCACACTGAAACGTGGTCCCAGTGAGTGGGCAGGCAAAGGGACCCAGGAGGCCAGCATCAGTGCGGAGAGAATGGAGGTGCGAGCAGCTGCTCTTTCATCCTAACAGAACGGGACCAGGGAAGGTGGATGAGCTGATGAGGGGCACGATTAAATTCCTTTATTCATTCAGCCTTTTCACTGAAGATGTTCAAAGAGCTGAGACCAGCATCCCTCATCCCTCCTCCTGCGGTCCTCTACCAAGGACAGGGGCACAGAGGCATCCTGAAACGGCAAACCACAAAGGCAGATTCAGAGGTATCCTGAAGTCCTCCCAGCGAATAGAATAGTTATACTCAAAGATCGCCATTGGCCTACTGAGTGCCTGGGGCCATATTAGACCAAATTCTCTGGCTCTTTTTTTTTTTTTTTCTTCTATAGGGTTTGTATACTTGCCAGGGAGAGAGAGGAGAAAAAGTGATAAATCCTCCCCCCAGGGGCGGGGCGATGGCTACACCATGATCCGGTCTCCTCCCTTCTCCTCTTGGGATTTTGTATCAGTGCCTCTTTTCTACTCAGCCAGTGTACTCAGCATGCATTGCTCAAGACAGTCCTCCAGCTAGCTGAGTCGTATTGCTCTTTTTAAGGAGTCCAGAATGCATTAACTGCTGTCAAGATTTAATGATATATCTCTACTCTTATATCTCCCAAAAGAGAATAGGGGAGGATGTGTGGAGCTGGAAAGGCATTGATTCTTCTCTTCGAGACACATCAGAATTTAAAAAGGGCAGTGGAATTCTCGGGCTGGTTCCTGCAGTTAAGTGGGCTAAGGCTTTCTTCCACTGCAGGAACCTGGTGCCTTTCGCATAAGGATGACACAGAGTTGTCTCGTGGTCAGACTGCACAACCAGCCAGGCTTGGATTTGAATGAAGATTTCTGTCTCTCAATAGTACAGTGACACTTTGCTCCTTCGACTCTGCATTTTCTCTAAGATGAGAATAATTCTCACTTTTTATGGAGATTGAAAGAAGCAAAATATGAAAAGCTGCTTACATATTGCCTACCAAGATAGGGTTAAATTGGGTTGTCAAGAAAATTCAAGATAAAATTTCAAATTAAATACCTTTATTATCATGCATTTTACCAGAGTGAAATTTGCTTCGTAGTTCTCATACATTGTCAAAAACATTCACTCATTCATTTTTTTTTTCAACAAGTACTTTTTAGGCACCAACCATATGCCAAACACTGCTCTTAGTACTTGGGGTGTATTAAGTGATGTAACTGTAAATGTTTGATGACCCACTTTGGGAAGATAGAATGAGGAATCCCTGATTTATGCCATGTGCCAGTTACCATGGTGTAAATTCTTCCACCCTGGCCAATTTATAACCACTCATGAGATGCAGAGCTGAAAAAAAGATGGACATGATGGATCAACCAAGGCTGATGCAGCATAAAGTACATCAATAAAGAAGTCAAGTCCAATTCCATCCCTGTCTTCCTGGAGCTTCCTTTCTAGCATCACCTTTTGCAGGTAAAATGCAATCTAGTACCTTTTTCTCATTAAAGTGCTTTCAAAAAAAAAAGTTTTCAAAGGTATGGCAATTTTTAAAAAAGTTACTCAGTTATGGTATGCACACTGCTAACACTGTGCCCACAGGCTACGACCACATGGAGGCTCTGGTTCTGTTTCCAGTCTAACCCAAAGTCCAGGAACCGTGGCTTCACCTACATGTGATCCAAGTGACTCAGGGAAGCTGAGTCAGGAGGATCACGAACTCTAGGCTTGTCTGACCCTGTCTGAAAGAACAGGCATGGTGCCACATACCTGCAGTCTCAGCTGGGATGCTAAGGTAGCAGAATTTTGTTACAGCGATACCCTTTGGTAAGAAGAAAAAGCTATAAAGACTATAGAAAATTTCTATGATGATCATTACATTGTTTTGTTTTGTTTTTTTCTTCATGAAGCATCACATAAAAGACTAGCTCCTGCCCAAATGTTGCTTACATATGAAGAACAAAGCTCTTTTAAAATAATAACTCAGGGCCAGACAGTGGTGTGAATGTAATCCCATGAGCCAGGATGCTGAGGCCTCATGAGAAGGTCATGGGGTGGAGTCTCAGGAATACGTGCTGGGCACACGCATGCTTGTGATCTGGGCTGTCGGAAGCTGGGAATGGATTGTCACATGAAGACCCTGTTGGAGGTGCTAGTATCTCTAAATAAATAAATAAATAAACTTAAAGAACAATATCCTCCCAAAACTATGGATGACTTCACCTCTTCACTCTGGTCTTGTGCAAAACAAAGGAGACCCCTCACTGAATGAGAATTGGCTACATTTTCTCCTGGGGTGCACTGAACCGTTGAATAAGCTATCCCAGCTCCGTGTAAGTGGAGACCAAGAGAATAGGTTTGGCCAGCTCCTCTCCTCCCTTGACCCTTTGCAAACACATGACACAATACATAGACAACTGCCCCAGGGATAGTCTTCCCAGTGGCAGATACATGAAGATGAGAGATAGCACATGGACAAAACGGCAACGGCAACATTTCACTCCAAGGACACACAGCCCACGGCAGTACTAAATATTTCCTGGACTTTATTTTTCAATACGAGGCAGGAAAACTAGGAGAGAAAATGAATAGGTTTTTTTTTTTTTTTTTTTTTTTTTTTGCCAGTCTGAGACTTGGCAGCTCTCTGTATTTGCCACGCTCTACTTTACAAAACTAGGCCTGGTCCCCTGTGGATAAAGGGGCGTGGCAGGCCCTTCCACTGCAGGCAGAAGCAAAGCAGGCACGATGCCTCTTACAAGGCCACGCTGACTGGAGCAGACCTGAGCAAACACGGGCTGTGTCCCAAAGCAAACATATCTGACCAGTATTTGCACAGAATCCTCTGGCTACTTGGACATGAAATAGGCAAATATCTAGCTGCAATGACTTAGTTCTCCTCAACCTGTGATGAAGTTGGTTAGTCATAACCATTGCTCAGAGTCTGTGGATATGCAGATCATGGTGAGTTTAGACATAGTCCACAGAGAGTGGATGAATACACAAAGGACAACCAGGAAACGCCATGCGCTCTTTTCTGCTACACAAAGCTCAGGAAGGATCCAGGGTAGTAACAAGGGTCCATGTCATTCCCTTATGACTTCTTATATTAATTGAAGACCAACAGTAACAACAGCCTAGCTTCCAGGTTACTTGATATGCCTTCATCATATCCATCACACAGTTTTTCCCAGGAAGAGCCCGAGGGTGGTGGGATTAGGCAAGCACAGTTCAAATTCTGGTCCATTATGTACTTTTTCTGCAACCTTGGGGCAGTTATTTTAAAAATTAGGGAACTTATTGTGTAAAGCATGTAATCCAGAGCAAAGTCTATCATGTAATATGAATTATATTTTTTTTTAGGGAAAAATGTGGAAGATTTTGAAAGGAGCCCAAGGGATTGTTGGCCAGCCTTCAATAGCATGCTGGGACTATAGGGATTATTTGATTCTACAGAGTATGCACATTTGTTTTTCTTTGATAAGAACACATTACAATTCTGTAGCGATACAGTTAATTTGTAGAAAACTAGCAGATATGCAAATCATTCCTGCCTATTGAAATGAATACTGTTTCTTATGGAAGACAATTCAATTTCTCCCATCAGAGGTGGAACAATTTTATCAGTTTACATCCATTTCGAAATCCATGTCATCATTCCTTATCTGACTAGAAATATGTGGCTCTTCAGGTTCTCTTACAAAGTAGTTGTTGTATCTTAGGGTTTCCTCATTAATCCACATGTTACACTTTTGACTTGCACTGATTTTTAAATTTGTATGAGAATAATGATCTTATTCTATTTTTAAAATTTGTCCTCTATTGCTACCATTATCACTATCATTTTTCATTTGTTTATTCATTCAGCCATTCAGTCATTCACCAAAGATAATTGTGTGACCAGTGTAGACCAGGTACTGTAATCCTTCAATTTCTAAAATACTTGAATTATGCAGAAATTGGAATTTGGTGGTTAATGTGACTAGATCTCACATGGCTGGCTACATGGTCAAGTCCTGGACCTGGCATCTTGAAAAACACACCTGACGCATGTGCATGCATGCATGCTCAGAATCCCAAAAGGAGAGAGAAGAGAAGAAGGAATTGAGCCATCACCATACCCCAATGGTGGGTGACTTCTCTTGCTCTCTCTCTCTCTCTTTCTCTCTGGTGAATGCAAATACTTTCTAGCAATTTTGTTTTTTAAATTCACTATTTGTCTGGGGCCATACATTGGTGCAGCAATAAGACATGACAGTCAAAACATGACACTCTACAAGGTACACCTGCCTGGGAAGGCTCCTGGTTCATGTCTGGAGATTGACTATGCGAGGTACATGTTTGTCTGTGATCCAGATTCAGGGTTGCCTGAAGGCTGGGGAAGGATTACAGCAAACCTCCCCGTTGGAGGTTCTCTCTCTCTCTCTCTTTTCTTCTCTCTTGCTTATGGAAGGAATAAATAAATACATATTTTTAAAGCCACTATTTGTCTCATGGTATTTTAGGTACAAAAGTTCCCCTAAAGACTTAGTATTAACTACATTATTTGGATAGAGACACAGCCTCTGAGCATTCTCATAACACTCAGAAAGGACTCTCCTCTTTTTATCTCCAAAAGATACAAAGAGTACATAAAAACACCATATGTTTCATCATCATTGCACTCTTCCTACCCTATTTTTTTTTAACTGAGTGCCCATTTTACAACCTGTATTGATCAATAGAGAAGATAGCTCTCTACTACGGACAAATCTTCTGAAAGTACTAGCACCTAAAAGGCATACTGAGAGCATTAAATTGCTTTTAGATAAAAGAGTCGTACCAGGGGGTCACAAGTCCATTTGATCGCTTAAGATTTCAAACATGTAAGTTAAAAGAAATTGCACGCCGCAGGAAACCTAGAGCCAGTGGACTCAGTTTTAGCTTTGCTTCCCTTGTTAACTCGGATTTCACAGGTGAGCTAAAATTAGCCTAAATGGGCCTTTACCATGCAAGCTCATCGAAATAGGAAAACCAGGGGTGCTGGAGAGGGGCACTGGCCTGAGAGAGCGAATCTTCTTAACATAGTGCCTACTCTAAGGGTGTCTCTGTGGTTTGCTCTCATCTGGAAGTCAGCTGATCCATCAGTCCCCGATTGAAAGACTATGTCCCCTAGGAGAGGTACAGGGGGTCCTGGCTTCTCACACTACAGCCTGAGCAAGTTCAGGTGGGACATTGCTTTTAGACATCATCCTAAATGTATCTTGACCTTTGGGGACTGTACACACTCATCCTGATGGGGTTATTTTAAATCAAAGGCTGGCATGCCCACAGCTGCTCAAGTAAGGAACGCCTAAGAAAATAAGACTAGTTAGAGGGTGATTTAATGCAGTTAACTACAGTGGGTGGAGGCTGGAGGCAGTAGCTTTTAACAAGTTTTATTTGAAAGACTAGCTCGGTGTGGTTGTCACGACAGTTGTGTTTGTGGCTGGGGTTGTATTGCTAACAGATGGAAACCTGGCAGCCTTTCGTAACTCATGCAGACGCGCTACAGAAGGAGTGACCAGGCTAAGTGATTCCAACATTAACCTTACACAAACCGTTCTCCCCCGTTAATAAACAGAACATTTTAGAGCTGTTCTGGTCAAAACATTAGCAGAAATATTCAGTTCTTCCTCCCTTTTCATCTCTGTTCACCCTGGGAGAATTCATTAAAGAAACAAAGATTTTTCTACAGAGAATCACTGCCTAAAACAACAACAATATTTTGCATATATCCCCATCTGTACATACCCTCGTTAGTTATCCAGTTACCGGCCATGATAAAATCTCCAGGAAGGGAAAGTAAGTCAGCAAGAGACCTATGGCAGTCATTCGGTGTCTAGGGAAGGCAGTGTCACAGGGAATTTACCATCATTGTTTTGATTCGGAGAGATCAGTTTTACAGAACTGCTTTGCAATTCAAAAACAAAACAAATAGAAAACTCTGCAAGGAAAAAAAAAAAGCTCAGTATTTCATATCTTAGCACCAAGTTTGCTTTTAAGGAAGCAAAACTTCTTGAACTCTGCTGTATTTTAAAACAGAACATTATGACACATGGAGACATACACCCAAACAGAATCAGACAGCCAGGAGTGGAAATAGAGGAGGGGAACACCCAGGAACAGTTCTGGGAACTCCTGGTACACCCGTATGCAAATCATTTAGCAGTCAGTCCTGCAGGCTGCGTTCCCAGAGTAAATGATTCCCATTTCTGCAGCAGCTCTACCTTCACTCAATGGTAACCAGCCACATGCCTCTGTCTTCTCTGACCCACGAACACACGGGGTCAGATCTTCATTAATCCTCTATTCCCATAAAAGGGAAAAATCATCATGGAACACTGGGGGTACTTACTCATGAATCTTTACAGCTAGATAATAATCACTTTTTTTCTTTTTTAAAAAATAGTTTCGAGTAATGTGTATATTGACGATACAAATGATTGGAAAAATGACTTCAAATAGTTCCCAAGTACTCCACCTATATTTTCAAAGCCCAAATAGCTATGCCCAAAGAATTTGGTGAATGTAACTGTTTCTCAAGATGAAACGTCTAAAGGATTTCTCCTTCAGTACAGAACACTGACGTTCTGGGCTAGCTAACCTGCAAAGAATGAGATTTCCTGGGAAATCTATCAGAGAGGGTTATTTTTAAAATCAATCATGAAAGAAACATCATTGTAGGAAAAAGGGGGAAATCAATTACTCTGTGTATTAGACTAAAAAGATGGGGTAATGTTGCCCCACAGGGTGACTGTAGACAGATCAGTACTTCTGTACTGTTTTTGTTCATTCAGAATGACTGTCTAAGGCAAGGAGTACGCCAGAATTTTACCTATCCTACAGAAAGTGTATCATGGGGGCTAAGGCCATTGCTGATATGAAAAACTAAATTGTTTTCCTTGGGGACCAGCAGATGGCATAATGATTATGTCGATGGATTCCCACACAACACACGCCATGTGCTTGCGTGTGTGTGCCCAAAATCCAAAGAGGAGAATGGAGGAGATGGGATTGCAGCATGGCCATCTCCCCCATGGGGGATTTATCACTTTCTGTCTCTCTCTCTCTCTCTGATGAGCACACATGGAAAGAGAAAAATCTCTCTTAAAAATAAATTGTTTTCCCTTTTTTCTCAGTGTAGGGACCTGGTTTGATGAAGATGAAGTGACTCATCAAAAAAAGTTTTATTTCTTAGAATTCTCTCTTCAAGTATTACTAAAATATTAAACTGGTGGCTTATACCTTTGTAAGCATCTGGTTTGGGATTGTCTTCTATATTGCTCATCATTGATAATTCATCATTGATTAAGTAATACTAAATAAGAAGATGAACTGAAAATATAACACATATAGTAAATATAATCAGGATTAAGATGGTTCTCAACTAAACTTGTTCAGGTTAGAAGCTAAACAAATGCCTTTTAGCTTCTTTCCTGAGGGTCATCATTAAATCTGCAGGGGGACTTCTAGTTCCTTTAAGTTTGAATAAAGATCCAGGGGAACCCAGATTTTGTTTTCTCCCTTTAGTGATACACCATTACGATATGGGGAAACTCAAAAAGTTTGTGGAAAACTGGAATTAAACATGAATTTCTTTTCTTACAAACAATTTTTAAATTCAAACACAGTTTTTTCACAGTACATATATTTTTTAAAAGAGGTTTTTCTGGAACCAGTGGTTAACGTTATGGCTATGTTGCTGGACTCCCATATAGTTGACCTTGGTTCGAGTCCCGGACCTGGTGGCTTAAAACTCACACCATGGCAAGTGTGCATGATCCCGAGAGGAGAATGGAGGAGAAGGGATTGAGGTATGGCCATCCCCCCTGGGGATGTTGCTCTGTCTCTCTCTGTCTTGTCTGCCTGGAGAGTGCACACACCCTATAGCAAAAACCTCTTTTTTTTTTTTTTTTTGGAGAGGTTTTTGCTATAGGGCGCGTGTGCTCGCCAGACAGACAGAGAGATATAGATAGTGAGAAATCACACCCTGGTGGGATGACCGTGCTGCAATCCCTTCTCTTAGGATCTTGGGCACGAATGCACTCATGCCCAGCATGAGTTTAAGCCACCAGGTCTGGGACTTGAACCACAGTAGACTATATGGGAGTTCAGTGACATAGCCATTATGCTAAGTACTGGTGCCCACAGTACACATTTTTTATGAACTTTTTGAAAACTCCTCAGGCTGGCGGATGGCATAGTGGTTAAGGGGCTGGACTCCCACATGGACAACCATGGTTCGAATCACAGGCCTTGTGGCTTGTTTTTTCACTTTCCTTATCTTTCTCTCTCTGTTTCTCTTCAGTCAAATTAAATAACAATATAGCAAATAAAGTTAAATAAATCTTTAAAAAATAAAAAGAAAAATAAAAAAAGAAAATCCCTTGTACATATACTTCCCTGGCTCTTAGGATGATGATATCCTTCCAGAATCTTCTGCTCTTCATGCTTCAAGGCCTGATATTTCTTCACTCCTTACTGTGCCTACTCTGGTTGGGACCTTAGACAAGATAACGTTTGTCTTCATGCTTGTTGAGTTAAGGCTGGTTCTACTTTTCAGTGGCTCATCTTAATCTTGGTCTGTCTTACTAGAAGGCGTGTAGTTTTGATGACCAGTGTAATCATCTTAGAAGGTTCAGTACACTAATTCTGCCATCCAGTGAACCTTAATACGTGCTCACAATGGACCAACTCTCTTACTAGGCACTTGGAGTACCGGCTCTGGTGAGGTCCCTGTCTCTAAGGAGCAGACAGCTGAATTGAAGAAACAAATTTTGAAAGAATTCAAATGTTCAAGGCAGGCAGTGGTAGTGCAGCAGTAATGCACCTGGACCCACATGGAAAATGTCCTGGGTTCACACCCCAGGATCTCGCTGTGTATGCCAGGCAGCACACATCCTGTAATCTAGGCCAGCTGAGATTAAAGGTGGATTGTGGTATGAAGATCCTGCTAAGAGTCTTTCTCACCTCTTACTCTCTCACTGCCTAACTGTCATGAAAGAATTAAATAAACTTTAAAAAAAATGTTTAAACTAAACTTTAAAGAGTCAAAACATGTACTAGGATAGTGGCTCTCAGTTTATGATTATATATTAGCCTCTTATGGAGAGTTCTGAGAAAAAATTTGGGCCTAGTCACGGTAGTTCCAATAGCAGCATACTGATACACAGCATGTGTAAGCCTCTTGGTCAACCATGGGACCAGGTCCCAAGTTAAACTAAAACACATTAGAGGGTTGGGAGGAGATTATGGTGTGACCAGACTTGTCTAGGATACCTGACTCTCACCCTCTTTCTAAATAAAATACAATAAACATTCAGTAAAGAAGTTTTGGGGAAAAAAATAACTGCCACTGAACAAGTCCTACCTCAGACTAGTAATGTCAAAATCTCTAATCATCCACATAGACAACCACTGTCAAGAAATGTTAGGCAATTGATTCAGCTATTAATATGGCGTTACTATTGACACTCAAAATGCAGTTGCAAATTTGGATAAAATGTCTGAATTACCCACCAGGAGCCCTTTGCAAATTAAATTATTTCATAAGTCAAGCATTTTCTTTATATTTTCATAAATGATTATCCAAGTGATCAGTGGTTTAATTCATGTAATTGATTTTTAAAAATAATTATTTAATTTATTTTAATTTATTATTATTATTATCTTTAATTTGTTCTAGAGCACATGTGGTCACTAGAGAGAGAGAGAAAGCAAGACACCAGATCTGGAACTTGAAACTTACTCAGCCACGTGAGGGTCCAGCGCCTTAACTACCACACCAACTGCTGGCCCTCAGGTAATTGATTTTTAATCTATATTTTTATTATTGTAAGAAAGCATGTGCACTCAACAGAGAGAGACAGAGAGAGGGAGAAAGCACTCCATAAAGGGGTATGGTCATGCCAGGATCCTTCCTCTATTTCTCTGCTCTGTCAGTATTGGGGCATGCACAGACTTGCCTAGCAGGTTTTCCAAGCTGCTGGGGCTAGAATTTGAACTGTATGGTTGACGATGTGTGATCTGGCTCCCTGAACCACCAGGCCAGGGGCCAGCACTGAATCTATCTTTTTAAAAAAACTTGCCTAGTAAAACAGATTAAAAACCTTATTGATATGGCAGCTACCTAAAATATAATTCATTAAGAAGCCTATTGTGATTGAAAAGAGGGTGTAACTAAATGTCACACCACTGTATTTACAAAGATGTCCTCATAGACCCAGTATGTTACAAATTTAATTTTTTCTCTCTATATATGAATATATGACATATTTTCTCCAAAGGAGGACTCATTTTATGACCAATTTTATAAAGACATTAAAACATTATTTCTATCACATTTAATGAAAACAATTACATCTAACAGTACAGAAGGGATTAAAAAAACAATGGAGTGAAATACTGTGGTAATAAAAAGCCTGAACTGATGACTGAAATCAGCTTGAAACAAGAAAACTTAGCATGTTTTTTTTTTTTTTTTGGAGAGGTTTTTGCTATAGGGCGCGTGTGCTCGCCAGACAGACAGAGAGATATAGATAGTGAGAAATCACACCCTGGTGGGATGACCGTGCTGCAATCCCTTCTCTTAGGATCTTGGGCACGAATGCACTCATGCCCAGCATGAGTTTAAGCCACCAGGTCTGGGACTTGAACCACAGTAGACTATATGGGAGTTCAGTGACATAGCCATTATGCTAAGTACTGGTGCCCACAGTACACATTTTTTATGAACTTTTTGAAAACTCCTCAGGCTGGCGGATGGCATAGTGGTTAAGGGGCTGGACTCCCACATGGACAACCATGGTTCGAATCACAGGCCTTGTGGCTTGTTTTTTCACTTTCCTTATCTTTCTCTCTCTGTTTCTCTTCAGTCAAATTAAATAACAATATAGCAAATAAAGTTAAATAAATCTTTAAAAAATAAAAAGAAAAATAAAAAAAGAAAATCCCTTGTACATATACTTCCCTGGCTCTTAGGATGATGATATCCTTCCAGAATCTTCTGCTCTTCATGCTTCAAGGCCTGATATTTCTTCACTCCTTACTGTGCCTACTCTGGTTGGGACCTTAGACAAGATAACGTTTGTCTTCATGCTTGTTGAGTTAAGGCTGGTTCTACTTTTCAGTGGCTCATCTTAATCTTGGTCTGTCTTACTAGAAGGCGTGTAGTTTTGATGACCAGTGTAATCATCTTAGAAGGTTCAGTACACTAATTCTGCCATCCAGTGAACCTTAATACGTGCTCACAATGGACCAACTCTCTTACTAGGCACTTGGAGTACCGGCTCTGGTGAGGTCCCTGTCTCTAAGGAGCAGACAGCTGAATTGAAGAAACAAATTTTGAAAGAATTCAAATGTTCAAGGCAGGCAGTGGTAGTGCAGCAGTAATGCACCTGGACCCACATGGAAAATGTCCTGGGTTCACACCCCAGGATCTCGCTGTGTATGCCAGGCAGCACACATCCTGTAATCTAGGCCAGCTGAGATTAAAGGTGGATTGTGGTATGAAGATCCTGCTAAGAGTCTTTCTCACCTCTTACTCTCTCACTGCCTAACTGTCATGAAAGAATTAAATAAACTTTAAAAAAAATGTTTAAACTAAACTTTAAAGAGTCAAAACATGTACTAGGATAGTGGCTCTCAGTTTATGATTATATATTAGCCTCTTATGGAGAGTTCTGAGAAAAAATTTGGGCCTAGTCACGGTAGTTCCAATAGCAGCATACTGATACACAGCATGTGTAAGCCTCTTGGTCAACCATGGGACCAGGTCCCAAGTTAAACTAAAACACATTAGAGGGTTGGGAGGAGATTATGGTGTGACCAGACTTGTCTAGGATACCTGACTCTCACCCTCTTTCTAAATAAAATACAATAAACATTCAGTAAAGAAGTTTTGGGGAAAAAAATAACTGCCACTGAACAAGTCCTACCTCAGACTAGTAATGTCAAAATCTCTAATCATCCACATAGACAACCACTGTCAAGAAATGTTAGGCAATTGATTCAGCTATTAATATGGCGTTACTATTGACACTCAAAATGCAGTTGCAAATTTGGATAAAATGTCTGAATTACCCACCAGGAGCCCTTTGCAAATTAAATTATTTCATAAGTCAAGCATTTTCTTTATATTTTCATAAATGATTATCCAAGTGATCAGTGGTTTAATTCATGTAATTGATTTTTAAAAATAATTATTTAATTTATTTTAATTTATTATTATTATTATCTTTAATTTGTTCTAGAGCACATGTGGTCACTAGAGAGAGAGAGAAAGCAAGACACCAGATCTGGAACTTGAAACTTACTCAGCCACGTGAGGGTCCAGCGCCTTAACTACCACACCAACTGCTGGCCCTCAGGTAATTGATTTTTAATCTATATTTTTATTATTGTAAGAAAGCATGTGCACTCAACAGAGAGAGACAGAGAGAGGGAGAAAGCACTCCATAAAGGGGTATGGTCATGCCAGGATCCTTCCTCTATTTCTCTGCTCTGTCAGTATTGGGGCATGCACAGACTTGCCTAGCAGGTTTTCCAAGCTGCTGGGGCTAGAATTTGAACTGTATGGTTGACGATGTGTGATCTGGCTCCCTGAACCACCAGGCCAGGGGCCAGCACTGAATCTATCTTTTTAAAAAAACTTGCCTAGTAAAACAGATTAAAAACCTTATTGATATGGCAGCTACCTAAAATATAATTCATTAAGAAGCCTATTGTGATTGAAAAGAGGGTGTAACTAAATGTCACACCACTGTATTTACAAAGATGTCCTCATAGACCCAGTATGTTACAAATTTAATTTTTTCTCTCTATATATGAATATATGACATATTTTCTCCAAAGGAGGACTCATTTTATGACCAATTTTATAAAGACATTAAAACATTATTTCTATCACATTTAATGAAAACAATTACATCTAACAGTACAGAAGGGATTAAAAAAACAATGGAGTGAAATACTGTGGTAATAAAAAGCCTGAACTGATGACTGAAATCAGCTTGAAACAAGAAAACTTAGCATCTTATGTCCTATATTTTAAAGCCTGTTATAGCAGCAAAAAAAAATTTTTAAATCTAATTTAACGCAGATGCACAGTCACATTATAAATACTCCAGAGAAAGGTCACCATGACTGCATTCATCAATTTAACAACTCACAAAAAGGTTAATTTTTATGAAATTTTTAAGCAGTCCCTTTTCACCTGTATATGGAAACCTGTCTCTATGTATTAATGTGACTAACAGTAATCGCGATCCACAAAGTGATGCAGAGGTCAGTTGAGTAAGAAATGTATTTTCTTTATACACTGGGTTTACAAGTCTCCATGAACTGGACTGCTTTTACTTGATTTCCATTGTATTAAAAGCCGAAGTTATTGAAGGTTTGAAAATACAAAAAATTATTCTACACAGGACAATGCAAAACTACTGATGCATTTACATGTTAGAGCTACTTATTCCTAGAAATGTACTTCTCTCAACTTGCTTCAGGTCTCTGTGAGGCAGCCACATCCTCTCTCTCTCTCTCTCTCAACTTTCCTGGAGCTCAAATTTTCTCCCAAAATGACCAGCCATCTCATTTACCATACATGCACACATTCCTAATAAGATCAATATGCTTTTTTCCTTTTTTTTAAGATTAATCAGGCACTTTCTTTAAAATAAGATAATCCTTTTCAGATTTATACATATATGTATATATAAATTTTTAGCACTATGCATACGACTCTAGCTACGTATATGTAAAATTTTCAGATGTATATGTATTAAATATCTACATAAAATAATTTTTTGAATGGTGACCAAACGATTATCTATCTACTGGGTCATCAAAAGAGTCATGACATATTTTTCCATGTTTTTCTATGCAAAAATGTCTCATGACTTTCTCAGCAACCCAATAACATAAATTTTTGTATGACAACTGAGTAAGCCATTATCAGCCTAATTGATCCCACCAAATAAGGGCAGAGAAAAGCTTGTACTCTCAGGAACCTATTTAGGACTGTAAGCAGACTTGGGAATTATTCTTTTTACTATCTTTTTTTTTTTTTTTGAGAGGTCTTTGCTATAGGGCACATGCACTCACCTGAAAGACAGAGAGAGAGACAGAGACAGAAAGAGAGAAATCACCCCGCCAGGGAGGATGGCCACACCACAATCCCTTCTCCTCCATTCTCCTCTCGGGATCTTGGGCACACACGCACACATGCCAGGCTGGAGTTTAAGCCACCGACTCTGGGACTCGAACCACACAGTCAGCTATATGGGAGTCCAACGACATAGCCATTACACTAACTGCTGGTTCCTTTTTTCTACTATCTTTAATGATTTGTTTTTAAAAATAATTTTTCTGTGGGATGAACATGTTCACTAGAGAGAGATATGAAGAGAGAGAGAGAAAGTGATAAAGCACCCCTGAGGAGGGATGACCACACCACAGCCCCTTCTCCTCCATTCTCCTCTCAAGATTTTTGGCACACATGTCCATCATGTTTTTCAAGCCACCAGGTACAAGACTCGAGCTCTTCATTTGGCCCTTTGAGATACAGCCATTTTAACCACCGTGCCCCTGACTGGCCCCAAAGATAAAACATATTTACGTGCATTCTCAGCAAAGAAAAATTAGAAACACAGGCTCAGCCAATCCTTCCATATTAAATTATTATAATGTTCGGATTAACTTAAAACAACAAAGATTTTTATCATGATAAAGTGCCACAGAACCTAAATTCATGTGTTCATTAATGTTTTCCCATGGACATCTGCCTCCATTAGGTCTTAATTGAAATAGGCTAGAGGGAAATTTTGCAGGAATGGATTATTTTAGCAAGAAAGAACGTGCTTTGAGAAAAGAAAACTTGCATTGGAACGTCTTTCTATCTCAAGAGATGTGCAAAATATTTATCTTTTATTAAAATATGTGGTTAGTCAACCAACTTGAAAGAATAGGTTAGAATCCAGTAAAATCTATCCTTTGCTTTTTTTTTGTACCTCTTACTGATCAAAGGTGATCCAAGGTGGGTTCTGTTTTATGTGTACTTTTATTTAAAGTAAGTGTTTAAACTATATCCATCAAACTAACAATCAGTAACTCTATATCTACCGGTCTTGGGAGAACAGAGATATTTTGATGCTTACAGCAGCTTTTATCCATATTTTAAGAGGCTACAGTGAGCCTAATAAGTGTGCACTGTGTGTAACGCATTACTTGACCCACACTCCATACGATAAAGGCTAACAATGCAGTCTGTCAAGCAAGATAAAATAATTTCACATGATTTTATCCAGACAGAAATACACTGCTTTTTAGAAAAAAAAATGAAATAAAAAAAAGCATTATGATATGTTTTCAGCATTCTCAAATGCCTGGAAAGAACCTTATTGAGAAAAAAAAATTGCAAGCACACGGGACTGAGACTCAGGAATGGCTTGACCTCTTAACTTCATCCAGTCTGTTTGAAAACACAGCACTGCAGAAGAAAAGATCCCCTCAGCCTAGAATGTACCAGTAAATTTGAAATTTCCCCATCTCAGACTTATTTCCATAAAGGTCAGTCATCAGACTGTTGGCTGTGAATGCAGACTGACGAAGTGTTGAACACTTAGGAGCAGAAGAAAGCTAGAAGTTGTAGACATGTACTCACACCCAAGTCTCTTTACCAAATATAGCTTATAAACATGGCAGCTCTCCTCTTACTTTTTTTACTCAATTAACTGTTGGTTGGATTTTTCCAAACAAAGAAAGCTGTCACACTCTTGGATTTTCTGAAGCTCGTTATGACGCCACACCTGCAAAGAGATGAGTAAGCATTTTATTTTTCTCCAAGTATTCATCCTTCCCCACCCCTACATGCACACACATGGATTTGCTCTTCTTTACACTCACTAAAATAGCTATAATCAATATGCAGCACAGCTGTGTCGCTTCTGTTTTCTTGCTCAGGCTCAGTGTTCTCCTGAGCCACTATTCCTGGCTACTTTCCTTGTCTCCTCCATCCCCTCCAACAGCTGGGCAGACAGCCAAGATCTTTGCCATTTTAGTGGCTCAAGGAGTCTACCAGATAGTGTTCAGACTGGAGGGATGACCTCACAAGGAATTTATTTTTCCTTTTGGTCTACATTTTTTGAGTTGGACACAGACTGATGTATTTTCTAAGCCATGCCAATGGAAGTGAGGCTATTGAACCAGAGTTAAAAAGTCTTCGACTGCTTTCTGTAGCTCCAGAGAATCTGTTAAGGAGACAAAAAGGTTAAAGTTGGATTGCCTTCATCTCAGAATGAGACTTGAATTCTACCCTGCATGCCTCCACCAAACAAACATCATATAACAAGTAAAATCTTAGACACATCAAAGTCAATAAATGTGAAGTTATGGTTTTCACAGCAACCATAATCCATGTGTCAGTAGCATTTTTCCATTCCTACAATATGTGTTAAGTTTAACAGTGTAATAATGCAAATGCAGTGTAGCCAAGTTAACTACTGACTTCAAACCAGTTTGGTCCATCAATATACTTACCACGTAAATAAGTCTAAAGTCTCTATCCTGAGGATCTTCTTGATTCATGTTACCTTGACCAAAATGAAACACCAGCTGATGAGGCCAAACTGCCCTGGATAATTCAAGAAACTCAGTGATCTACATCCTCATTAGAAGCTCAGAATTCCCCAATGCACCAACCCGTTTTGCTTCAGTGAGGGTTCGCATTTTCTTTTTCAGCAAACATGTGGCAAAGTTGAAGTATAAATTGCATGCTGAGATATTTGAGGAAAAGTTGGCTTGTTTATAGATCTTTGAAGTTTTATAGACTTTCCAGGTATTATCTCAGGCACTGAATTGAGTTTTACCAGAAACATCAAGTATCAGTAATAGAAAGTTCAGTTTGTAGCCTGATACTTTAACTGCTTAGTTAATATTACAGAGATTTTTTTTATCAGTAGCAGGTTGGTAGCTGATAACATTTTTAATAAACTCTGAAGTTTCTTTATAAAAGTGCATAATCTCAAGCTCATATATTGAATTCTACTTTACTTGAATAAAGAGACAGCATTATTTCTAGCTAAAATAGTGCTGATTTTGTTGTGTTTTGTTTTCTCTTATGAGTAGATGGAAAGTTGTAAGTTAACTTAGGAACTCCTAGACTTCTCATTTAAAAGTGCTGATCTTATTCCAGGCTCATTTTACAGATGGGTTAAATAAGACAGCAAGGGTTAGGATCCCAAGGCATGAGCATATGTTAATGATCTGGTCAGGCTTACGGCCGATGCATGTGGCACCTTTAATCAAACAGAAAAAGCACCCCTCCAGCAAGCCAATGGTAAAAAAGTGTCTCCACTGACAATTCCAATCTAAGTTATTCCTTCCTGAAGATTCTGTCTCTTGCCATGGCCCAAGACCTGATGAATCCAGCCAGTAAACCTTGGGTTGATTTTAGCCTCACCAATGGTAAAAAAAGTGTCTCCACTGACAATTCCAATCTAAGTTATTCCTTCCTGAAGATTCTGTCTCTTGCCATGGCCCAAGACCTGATGAATCCAGCCAGTAAACTTTGGGTTGATTTTAGCCTCACCGATCCCCAAAATCCCATCTACAAATAAACCAGTTCTATGACTTATAATGTATCACTTGGAGTACATGGCTTTATCTCTCTAAGTCTCAATGCCCTCTAAATAAAACTGGGACAATAATAGCAGCTCACGATTATGAATGATCACAGGCAAAGTCTTAGCAGCACAGCTCCTGGCATACCATAAGTGTTCAACACCTTGGAGTCTAGTAGCATGGCTATAGCTTAGGAGACAGGAAGCCTAGGCTCGACATTTACAAATGTGTATCCTTGACAATCATTTCATGATGCTTCAATGTCTTGACCTCTATCTCATGGGAATGTTGAAATATTCAAAAGGAAAAATAGAAGCCAAGCAATGGTAGAGCAGTAAAATGCAAAGCTCTATGAAGCTGATCCACATGGGAAGTTTCTGGATTCACATCCAGAGTCCTCCTGGAGTACACCAAGCATGTGTTTGCCCTTAATCCAAGCTAGCAAAGCTGGAGGGGGGGGGGTGCCTGTCACTCTGTTTTTCTCTTATTGCTCAGAGGAGAAATAAATCAACTTTTAAAAATAAAATAAAATAAAACTTTTAAAATAAGTTACAAAAAATAATAAGCTCTCAAGTGAGAATACTAGGGACCAAGAGAAGGCCAAGTGGTTACTTTGCTGGACTCCTACTAGTCAACCACATTTGAAGTCCCAGACCCAGCAGCTTAAAACTCACTCCAGGCACACGTGTGTGCGTACCTAAAATCCTGACAGAAGAATGGAGGAGAAGGGATTGTGGCATGGCCCTCTGCACTGGGCTAGGGTGGGGGGTCAGGGGCGGTGATTTCTTGCTTTCTGTCTCTTTGTCTATCTCTGTTTCTCCAGCAAGTGCACATGCCCTACAGCAAAAATCTCTCATAAGAATTTTTTTTTTTTAAAGTGAGAATACCAATAAATAAGGTTAGAACTGAGTTTACCCAAAGAGGGTAAGAAAAAAAAAAAAAAAACAGAGTAAAAAGATAACAGTAATTCTTCAGGGAGAAAGCCTGACTTATTCAAGCAAAAGTAGGTATTTTTAAGATAAAAATGACACCGTCAAGCAATCCATTGGAATTAGCAGACCATTTCTTAGAACTGTCCTACTACACGGGAGAAAAAATTCTCACAAAGAAAGCTGATTAACACTGATGATAGGAGTGTATGTGCTTGATTTTATGAGGCTGTTTACATGATTCATTTATGGTTATAAGTCATTCCCAATGACTAAATCAGAATCCCAAAGGGTCACATGTAGTAAAGAATATTTAAGAAACAGGGCCATGATCTTGGGATAAATGTTTTACAATAGGCATCTTTATTTGAGAGTAGGAATGGTCAGAAGGCCCCCTAAATTCTTTGACTCACAATAAAGAAGAATGAAGAAGGCCTAACTAGTCTCTTATTTATTGTTATGATTTCATATAATATTTTTTTAAAAAGATTATTTTTGTTCATTATTTCTGCTCTGATTCATTCCACAGACATGTGAATGAGGTACTTACTTTAGGCCTCCTCAGCCTCCAATAATTACACAAAACACCTTCCCTTGTTTTTCTCCTCTCCCCAGAGATAGAAATGGAAATGAGATAAAGAAACTGACTTCAGAGCCAATACAAGGTTGTTAATGCAAGGTGAGAATCTCGTGCAATGTCAGCATTTCATAGAGCAATTCACGTAGCTAATCCATAACTCTGTCACCTCAGACAAGTGGTAAAGTCCCATACTACCATCTCAGCTCTCCCTAAATTTGAGGGGTTAAAAGTTCATTACATTACTGATAAAGTGTACCAGTTTATTAATTTAAGATATCACAAAAAATAAATGGGGATTCTTTTCTATGCACCATCACCATATTTTGGCATTCTCTTGACTGGTTATGGAACATGCTCTATGTTTGGGATGTGATTAATTATTTTCAATAATTTTTCTTTTATTAACATGTACATGTGTCAAGCAGAGGACTGAGTATAAGAGATGGAAGGAATAATGAGACTAGTTAACATTAAATGGTAACACTTCGAGGAAAACAGTTAAAAACAGAAAATTCTATTGAAAGGAATACTGTTCTCAGATGCTTGCAGTAATGGCTAAAGAACTTAAAACACATCAAAACAATACATCATGATGAGTACAAAGCAAAATTTTGTGTGAGATCCCAAAGCAGAAAGCAATTAACTTTCTAGGAATTCAATCAGGACTTTACTATAAGAGGTAATATGTGATGAGGTATAGAAAAGATACAATTAATTATGAGCCAGTAATTGACATTGTGGTTAAGATACTGGACTCCCATATGGCTGACCACAGTTCAAGTCCTGGATCTATCGGCTTGCTTTCTCACTTTCACTCTCTCTATTTCTCTCTCTCTCTCTCTCTCTCTGGTGAGTGTGCATACACTAAACAAATTAAAATAAAACAATAATAAATGAAATTAAATAAATAATTATTTTTAAAAAGGAAGAATTATACACTATAACCAAGTGAGATTTTTCCATATTTGTATGTAAGGGTGGTCAAACACTTGAAAATCAAATAATATAGTCCATCACATTAACATACTAATAAAATGTATACAATTATATCAACAGGTGCACAAAAAGCATTTGAAAAAATTAACAATTAATAATAAAATCTCTCAGTAAACTAGGAATAGAGATATACTTTCTCAACTGGTAAAGAATATCTACAAAACCTATAGCTAACATCATATTTAATGAATACTTTGCCCCCAAGGTCAGGAACAAGGCAATGATGTTCTCTCATACTGCTCCTATTAACATCATACTGAAATCATAACCTATCATAATAAGAATACAAAAGGAAGTAAAAAGTATATAGATTGGAAAAAAAAGAAATCTTCCTTTATTTTTAGAGGGCACGAGATTATGTTGGTAGAAAAGTCCACAGATTTCACACACACACACACACACACACACACACACACAAAACCTCTACATTGTAGCAAAGTTTTAGGATACAAAGTTAATTTACACAAGCAGGTTGTTCTTCATGTACCAGTAATAAAACTATAGGAATTTAAAATTAACAATAAAATACCATTTAAATTGTCATCAAAAATAGAAAGAAAGATATGCTTATGTAAATATCTAGTCAAATATCTACAGGATGTATGCACAAAAAGTGACAAAGACCTGATGAAATATCTCAAATAAGATCTAAATCAATGAAGATACATTCCATGTTCATGGATAGAAAGATTCAGTATCATCAAGATTGTCACTTCTTCCCAATTTAATATACCCATTAAATACAATCTCAATCAAAACCTCTGTAACCTATCTGTGGAAATCAACAAACTGATTCAATTTTATATTAAAAAAGTAAAGGATCCAGAACGGAAAATAAAATCCTAAAGAAGAGCAAAATAGTGAATTGTCAATATCCAATTTTAAGATTTATTAGAAAGCTATACTAAATAAGACACTGTGGCACTGGCAAAAGAATAGATACAGATTCTTCAAAGGAGAAAAGAAGGTCAAAAGTATTGTATTTTCAACAAATACAGCTGGATCAATTGGACATTTATATCCCAAATAATCTAGACAGAGACCCTATACCTTTCACAAAAATTAAATCAAAATAGATTGTAGACTTAAATGTAGAATGTGTAACATCTAGAAGATAATATTAAAGCAAACTTAAGTGACTTTAGGTCTAGTGATGCATGTTAGAGCATACCAAAAGGATGACCCCTGGTAGAAGAAAATAAACTGGACTTTTTAAAGTTAAAAAATCCTCTGCACAAGACACTGTGTAAAGAATAAAAAGCCAAGTCATGGACTTGAAGAAGATATTTGCAAACACGTATGTGATAGAAGGACTTGTGGCCAGCCATGATGATGCATCAGTAATGGAGGCTCTGAAATGCTGACATCACATGGGAAGGTCCCAGGTTCATGTCTCCCTGTGTCCACAAGGAATGCACATGCCCATAATCTTGGCTGCCTAGGCTGCCTAGGAATGGAACAATGACATGAGGACCCTTTTAGGAGTCTCTCACTCTCCCTCACTGTCTGTGTCTAACTCACAGAAGAAATAAATAAATGAACTTTTAAAATATTACCTGTATCCAAAATATACAGAAAACTCTTAAAATTTGATAATAAGAAAATAATCAATACAGTTAAAAATGGACAAAAGATTTTAACAACAATCTCACCAGAGCAGATTCACAAATGCCAAATGAGCATGTTAAAAGATGCTCAATAGCATTTGTCATTTAAAAATTGCTTTACAATGATAATACATAATGAGTTATTACTACTCCCCAGTTAGAATGGTTAAAGTTCAAAATAATAACAATTCCAAATGTTGGAGATGATTCAGGGCAACAGGAACTCTCATTCATCACTGGTAGGAATGCAAAATAGTATACCACTTCTGAAGACAATCTGAGTTTCTTACAAAGGTAAACATAGTTTTACCACACAATGAAGCAATTATATACCTAAGTATTTACCTGCTTGAGTGAAAGAAGTATATGGCCACCCAAAATAAAACATAACAAAAGAAAATCTGTACATGAATCTTTATGACAGCTTTCTCCATAATTTCCAGGACTGGAAGCAACCAAGATGTCTTTGGATAAGCGAATAAATAAACAAACTATAATATATCTATACAATAAATTATTTTTCCATGATAAAAAGAAATGAGCTATCAAGCCAAGAAAAGACATAGAGGACATTTAATTGCACGTTAGTAAGTGAAAGAAGCCACTTTGAATAGACAGCGTATTATATACTTTTAATTATGAAATGTCTGGAAAAGATAATACCATAGAAAAAGTTAAAAAAAATCAATGATTTTTGATAGAGGATGGGAGGAAAGAATATAAAAGGACAAAGTATTTTTGAGCAATGAAACTCTTTTTTATGAAACATACTACTGGATATTTGATATTAACCATTTGTCAAAATCCATAGAACTTTACAATACAGAGTAAATCCTAATGTATTTCATTTTAGGAGGTCAAGGGATATATGGAAATAATACTGAGTGACAAGAGAATCAAACTGTATTACAAATATATGAAACAATCTCAGTGTAGAGACTAAGGGAAAGGTAACTCTGAAATTAAATGTGTAGATGTAAGGCAAAAGGTGCTACAGATAACCACTGTATTCTAGGGATACAGTTGTGCCCCATGGGGCAAGGAGTTTGGTTCTGATACTGTTACTCCTGTATACTAGAATTGGTAAATTATGTAAATAGATGGTAGATAGCAGGAGTCAGTTTTCTTACTGTTGCAATAGGACTTTACAGATAAGTATGGTAGAAGGCTACGAAAAGAATTAGATTTGGCGACAGCAGTATGCATTCAAGTTTAACTTAATATTGAAACAGATAGTTACATGTGGAAATATTTATAGATATTGGGACCAGCAGGTGGCCTAGTAGTTAGGGTACTGGACTTTCACATCGTAGTTGGAGTCCCAGATCTAACAGCTTGCTTTCTTATTGTCCCTCTCTTTCTTGTCTCTCTGTCTCTCTCTGATGAGCACACCAATAGCAAATTAAGAAGAAGAAGAAGAAACAAAATTAAACAATCTTTAAACACACACACACATTGGCTAGCATATATATATATATATATGTGTGTGTGTGTGTGTGTGTGTGTGTATGTGTGTGTTTCTTTGCTCTGTTGACTTAACTAACCTAAAAGAAATGGCAAGCAAGCAGCATCAGTATAACTAGTGACCATGTCCTTTTCTAATACCATTTGTTTTTTCAAAGGAGCAGAACTGTTGAAGAAATGGTTGATTCTAGGACTGGTGCAGGAAATACACAAGATGAATCTGAGGCATTTATAATACCATAAAGGAAGGAAGTGCTCAAAACACGCATGCACACACACACACACACACACACACTCATGAGTGAGTGCATTAATAGGGCTATGTCAAAGAAGCATAAGAGCTGATATGAGTTCTCAATGATGAATGCTATAACAATTTTAATTAATTAGCATTGGATTATAACCTGAATACTAAATATTTCTGAGTCTATATTGATATAAATAAATGAATACATTTATACATGGGGTTTAGACATATGTCCCTTGCAGAAAAATCCCAAGTAGATTATGCATGTACTCCATCATAAGAAAAAGGGAGAATAGCTTTCTCCTCTTGAAGGGTGTACTGTGCATAGTGACTTCATTCCAAAAAGTACAGTATACAAAAGGGGAGTAACTTTACAGAGAGAAATCTGACAAACACCACTTCACTCAGATATTGATGTCAACATCAATATGCGCAAATTCTATTGACAATATGTACCCTTGATGTAATGTGATGAAAATGGCTTTTTGTCCCTATGATCTTTCTTTCAAAAATGCAATGACCCTATTGTAAACCTAAGAAACCCATCAGACTAATTCTAGTAGAGGAGTAATCCTACGATATTCCTGACGTTACTTCTCATAACTGTGAAGGACCTCAGAACAAGGGAAGTCTGAGGGCCAAGCGGAGCTGAAGGAGACATGATTAACTAAATGTACTGTGATATTTTAGATGGGATCCTGGAACAGAAAATGAACATCAGGTAAAACCTAAAGAAATGTAAATAAACAATGGACTTCAGTTAATAACATTGTATCAATTTTGGTTCTTTAATCATAATAAATGTGCCATACTAACCTAAGATGTTAGGAGTAGGATAAACTGTGTATTGAGAGTAGGTATTTGGGAACACTCTCGACTAGCTGCTCAAATTTCTGAAAATCTAAAACTATTCTAAAAATAAAAATCTATTTTAAAAATCATTAACTATATTGTAAAAAATATAAAATGCTTTAATAACAACTCTTAAAAAAATGTGCAAGATGTGATCACCAAAAACTACCAGTGATGGGAGAAATTCAAGAAGACCTAAATAAATAGAGAAATATAATTTTCAATGTTTTAAATACCCATTTCTTAAAACCTAATCTCCTCTAAATTGATAGATTCAAGACTTTTCAAAAACAAAAACAAAAAATCCCAGCAAGATTCTGCAGAAATTGGCAAGCTGATTCTAAGCTTTAGATAAAAATGCAAATGATCTAAAATAGTCAAAACTACCTTTAAAATGAGAAACAAAGCTGGAGTATATATACTACATGGTTTGAAAGATTATTATATAACTACAATAATCATGAAAATGTGTTCCCAGCATAAAGGTAGATAAATACATCGATGGCAACGTATAGAGTCCAAAATTTGACTTTTAAATATGTAATCAAGTAATTTTCAAAAACGTTTGTAAGGCAATTTAATAAGCAAAGAATAATCTTTTCAACAAATTGTAGTGTAAAGTGCATAAGCAAATGCAAAGAAAAAGAAAAATTTTAACCCTTACCTTACGTGTACAAATGAATTCTAGACCAAATATAAAGCTCAAAAATATATATCTTCGGAGAGAGCAAAACAGGAGAAAAATCATAATGTTCTTGTCTTTGGTAATATATCTTAAACAGGATGAACAAATTACAAACTATAAATTAGAAATCTCTGAATTGGGCTTCATCTAATTAAAAGATTTTATTCTTCCAAAAACATTGTTGAGACTACAAGAAAACATGCCACAGGCTGGGTGAAGATATTGGCAAAACCTATCTCTGACAAAGAACTTATTTAAAGAATATTAAAAGCATTTTTATACTTAATAATCAGAAATAACTTTAAAAAGCAAAAATGGTTTAGACACTTTACTGAAAAGATATATAGGTAGAAAAAACAAAAACATATGGAAAGATGCTCAACATTATTAGCCCCTAAGAAAATGCTGATTTAAACCTCAATGAGACATCGTTACATACTGACTAGAACTAATAAAATTAAAAGATTGCCCATACCAACCTTTGGTAGGGATGGAATGCTACTAGAACTCTCATATGATGTGGTGAGTAGGTAAAAATCATATAATCCAGTTTGATTTGGGAAGTCAACTTGTTAGTTCCTTTTTAAGTGAATCATGTACCTACCATGTGACCTAGCCATTCCACTAGATATTTATCTAAGAACAATGAAAGCATGGGTTTCCACAAAAATTCATACAGATATTCATAGCAGCTCTGTTTGCAATAAGGCAAAACTGGAAACAACCCTTATGTATACCAGTGAATTAACAGATAAATAGATAAATATAGTGGGTGTGACTATGCCACAATAAAGAGGAATTAACTATTGATTCTGGCAATGATATAAATAATTCAGTTATTATGTGGAAAGAAACCCAATAGCAATGAAAAAAGAATACACGTTGTATTATTTACCTTGTATATATTCTAGAAAATGTAAATTAATCTACAGTGACAGAAAATAGTTCTATGGCCTGAATGTTTTTGTCCCACCCTCCCCCCCAAATTTAGATTTTAAAATCCTAACTTCCAAGGTGATGGTATGAAGAGGAGGGTCTTTAGGGAATAATTAGGATTAGAAGACATCATGAGAGTAGAGACATCATGAGTAGAATTAGTGTCCTTATGACATTCCCAAGAGAGCTTGCTTCCTTTCTGCACCAAAGAGAAGATGTTGTCTATGAACCAGGAAGCAGGCCCTCACCAGACGCTGAATCTGTGGGAGTCTTCCAGCATCCAGAAACGGGTGAAATAAATTTCTATTATTTGTATGTCACCTAGTCTATGGAGGTTTATTATACAATCTAGAATGGACTGAAAACAGTGTTTGCTTAGAAATGGAGCAGACTGGGATGGGAAGGAGAGGGATTGCAAAGAGGTGCGATGAAACTTTGGAGGGTGATGAATACATTCCTTATATTGATGATGGAGATGGTATGGGGGAAGAACACATGTCAAAAGCTGTTAACGTTTACACTTTAATACGTGCGGTTTATTGTATATCAATTACATCTCAATAAAGCTAAAACATAAGTGGTCAACTCATCCAACATAACAAACTTACTCTACTGTCTTCAGCAACCCCTTCAACGTGCATGCCTTAGTCTTGGCTATTGCCTGAGACTTCATCTACTGCACTAGCAATACCTTGTTTTACTCACAGTCTGTCATTCCAATGTACTTACTCTCTTACTCTCAAGACTTCTAACCATCAGCCACTTCAAGACCTGTATCCCATGATTTAAGTACCTTGTAATTTTTCTAATCATTTAATTCTAACCTAGCTCATCACTTTTAACTCTCTCCAGAACCACATGTGAGGACATACTCTTTGAAGATGCCCATCCCAGACTCCTGCCCATCTTGAAGAAACATTTAGATACTATTATCTTATTTCTATTTTAATTTTCTGTTCTTTGAAGATTCAACTCCACAGTATATTATATCTGTATTACTTCCAAAATTCTTGTGTTTTCTATTACTCTGAAATCTCTTACTCCTAGCCATTCCTTTGTACTCAGATTGCAAATTTAAAATTTTGGATCTGTCAGTTTCTCCAGTTCTACCTTCATGTTTACATAAAAGCTGCTGAATGCTGATGGAGATACATCTCACAATCAAAAGTTTGGTATGAACACCTGACCTTTCCCCAAACGTGCACCTTCCTTCCAATTCCAGTGATACTCTATTTATGGTTACTTAGCCCCAAAAACCCTTATGAATCACTTTTGTGTCCTCTGCCTTTTGTCACATCCCACCCAAAGTGCATGAGGAAATTATGTTCATTCTACCTTGGAAGAATATTTTGATTTAACCATTTCTCACTGCTTCAAATACATTTTGGTCTCAGCCATGCTTCCTCTCACCTTGATCCAGGCCCTAGTCTTCTCTCCCGTCTTCCTGTTTCTTCACTTACCCTCTATATTGTCTATTCACAACACATCAGCCAGAGTAATCTTTTCAGTATGGAAGGATGCTCATAACCCTGCTATGCTCCCCATGTTACAGAGTAAAAGCCAAAGCTCCTCCATTTCCCGATCCTAGCTTCCCCTAGGATCTTCTTTGGCCTCACCTCTTATTCCTCTTCTCTGTATCTGCCATGCCTATCTCCTTGTTCCTTGAATATGCCAGGCACAGTCATGCCTGAGGCCCTGGAATGATCTTCTCTCAGCTGTCTACATGGCTGACCTCTACCCTCCTTCAAGTATTTGCTCAGATGTTACCACGTCATATCAGTCCAGCTCCTACTCATAGTTACAATCCATTTTCAGCCCCTTAACCTGCTGTACATTCCCCCCTACATAGTTTATCACCTGCTTCAAACTATACAGTTTGCTTATCTGTTATACTTCTTGTCAGTCCCCTGTCATAAACATACCAACATGATGATCTTGACTATTTTGTTTATCAGTACATTCTAAACAACTTGAATAAGTACCTGTACATACAAAGTATTTTAATAATATTTATTGGAGAGATTAATGGAATGTTAACACTCAGGAGTGAGTTAAAATCCTTCCTCTATCAAGGGATTTAATCTCTATGATTTGTTTCACTCATTTGTAAAATGGGGTAATATCTGATTTATAGAGTTATTGTGAGGATTGAGAGTTGCATTTAAAGTAATTAAAATTCTTTCTAGGATATATATTAAGCACTCAATAAATGTTAGCCATTTTCTTTTTCATTTTCCTCAAGAGCTATTTAAAATGCTATCTCTGTCTTTAAACCTACCTACTCCATATTCTTAACAAATAAACTTGCCTCCTGCTCCATATAAATTACCATAGTGTATCAAGAAATAACTTCTCTCCATTCACTAAAATATAAGGGGGTCTTCAAAAGATTCCTAGAAAGTTTATATTATTAAAATGAACTATGCATGAATTTCAAATATTTTGCACCTAAAGAAACTCATACTTTATCTCATTTTTTTCCATGGACTTTTTGAGATCCCTCCTTACATTTTTTCCTGTACTGTCTTTCGTCCCTCCCTTTTGTTTTATTAAAAGAAGTTATATTTGTCCCCATGACCCCTGTCATCCTCCCTCCTCACCTCCTTAAGGGCAGTATACCATTATTTATTTTCTGTCTTCATTCTTTGTCCTTCTACTGGATTTTCCTCTCAAAACACACACATGCACACACACACACACACACACACACACACACACACACACACACACACACACACACTCCCAAAATAAAAAAGTAAAAATCCATTTTCTTCAAATTCAAATCTTTTTTTAAGTTCCATTCTCTCCTGTTTCCTTTGTCACTGCAGTGCTTCCTAAATCAGTAGTGTATATTGCATACCTGCCCTATCTCATCTCCCGTGTTCTTTTAAATGCACTATATTCTGCATTCCTCTCACTACTCCAGGTAAACTGCTTTTATCCAATGTCTTCCCTGTTTCCCAACCACATGGTCAGTTTTCTCATCTTCTCAATATGATGTGTCCTGGGACTTTGTAAATCACTCATTCCTTCACCCTCTGTGACAACAGCCAGTCCTTCCTGATTCTCTTCTGAGCTTCTGGACTTGTCTGTCTAGGCAATGTCACTGATTTATCATCTTCGTTCCCTTAAATGCCCATGTTCCCAGAATTTAGCTTTTGGCTCGTCTCACTCAACATCTTCATTAGAGCATAATATGCTAACGACCATCTTCTGGATATTGACTCTGCACATACGGAAGAAAAACCCAGACTTTATTAGATATATCTTTTTAAATGAGTCAAAGAAATTTCACTGGGTCTTCAAACTGGACCCATTATCAAAATGTTTCCTCTCTACTTTCATTTAGTGATATTATCATCCATCCACTTGCTCACAGCACGAAGTTGGTGGGCATTCTTTTTTCTCATGTCGTGCTCACATTGAGTTGCCAAGTCCTACATACCCTACCTCCTTCATATGCACTCATATCCACACCACTCTCTCTATCTCCAAAGCTGTTACCTTCATCCAGGCCTCTAAAGCTGTTACCTTCATCCAGGCACTCATTCCTGCTTGTCTGGATTACTGAAACTGCCTCCCAACTAGTGTCACCGGCCTCCCACCTGGCACAGCTCCAATCCCTTCTCAACACAATTGCCAATGTGTTACTTCTAAAACCCAAATCTGATCATGTCATTTTTCTGCATAAATTCCTTTAATGATTTCCCCATAGCTTTCAGAATGAAAGCTTTTAGGGACCAGTGGTTAGCATAATGGCTATGTTGCTGGACTCCCATGTAGTCGACCGTGGTTCAAGTCCCAGACCGGTGGCTTAAACTCATGCCAGGCACATGTGCGTACATGCCTACGATCCCAAGAGGAGAGTGGTGGAGAAGGAATTGCAGCGTGGCCATCACTCCTGGGGGGTGATTTCTCGCTTTTTGTCCCTCTGTCTCTCTCTGTTTTTCTGGCTAGTGCGCGCACCATATAGCAAAAACTTCTCAAAAACAACAACAACAACAAAAAGCTGAAAGCCTTTAGCTCAATGCACAAGGTACAGCATGACGTGGTGCCTGTGTACATTAGATCACCATATCTCCTCATCCATCCCCACAAACTTGTCACTCTTAGTATTACATTACTTAATACTCACCAAATGTCCCATGCGGCTACATGCTACTTCCTCATGCCTTCACAAATTGAAGACTCATACACACTTACCCCCTTCCCACCTAGCTGACTACCTCTCATCTTTGAGGCATCTGATCTCAACATCTCTGCCCTTGATGCCCTGAGAAATAGGTGTCCCCATACTAATTGTACACATGTCTTTCTTAACCACTAGTAATTATTGATTTCAATCATATAGGGAAATAACCATTTATCTCAATTATAAAGGGAAATGTGTAGCATGAAGAAACCATGTATGGGGGACCAGCAGATGGCATAATGGTTATATCACTGGACTCCCATATAGTCGACCTTGGTTCAAGTACTGGGATCTGGCAGCTTAAAACGTATGTTGGGGGCATGTGCAGGAGTGTCCAAAATCCCACGACGTGACTGGAGGAAAAGGGATTGCAACGTGGCCATGCCCCCTCACTTTCTGTCTCTCTGTCTCTCTCTGTTTCTCTGGTGAGCACACTGTCCTATAGCAAATAATTTTTCTCAAAAAAAAATATAAATAAATAGAAAAGAAGGGATTTTAAGACTTATTTGCACCAAAATAAACTCTTTAATTCTATTTTTCCATGAAATTTTTTGACATTCTTATATACTTAACATTACATTTTTTTAAAGAAAAGATCAGGGTTCCAGTTTCCTGCCTGAATTTCAAAAATTTCTTTCTTGAAAGGTGAAGGGCACAGTACTTTATGTAATAAAGAACTAAATCTGCTTTTGTATTTTTGCCTCAGGTAGCATAACCATGGAGGGCTTTGCCACCTTCTAAGAAATAAAGTGATCTTCTTCGGCTTTCTCAACAGTTTTCTCTGCCTAATTCTCGCACTTTTAACCATGTGAATTATTTATGCCCAGGTGTTCAGGCTTCATGTGCTCTCTGATAGAAAGCTATACTTCTCCAAAAACTCCCCTTCTCCCAAGTCCCTTCTTTGACATACCAAATGTTACTCCTCTGATGTGCTTAAAGTCATCAATGAGCAAAATAACCATGGGGTATGAGTTGCCCTAGAGGGAGACATCTTACAGAATTTGGAAGTGCAACTTACCTAAGAGCTGGAGGGTTTTCTTACACATCAGTTTACTTGCACACCGCTTTTATTTTAATTAGGTATTATTTATTTTAATTAGGTGTTATGCATTCTTTACTTTAAAAAGTAAAGAAAGAAAGAAGGAAGGAGAGAAAGAGAAGAGAGAAGAAAAGAAGGGAAGAAGGAAGAAAGGAAAAAAGAGAGAAAGAGAAAGAAAAAAAAGATACAAAGAAAAAAGAAAGTGAGTTTTAGAAAATAGGAATAAGAGATTTACGAGCTATTCCAATGCCGTATGGCATTTTGCCCATGCTCCATCATTGTCCTTGAGAGCTGCAGAAAGGTTTCATGTAGATGGATCCTGCATGGTAATGGACTCAGCCATCACGCAGGATTGCAGGATTTCTTGCTAAATTTAGTGCCCAATTTTCCTGAACAGCGTTTATTTGTCTGGATTGACCTCCTTCTCCCTTTGTCAGGCTCAGTGATGCAGCAAAGCCGTGGACATCCAAGTCTCTTAAGGAGGCAAGCATCAGGGAAGATGTAGTCTTATTTCAACTTTGAATTCATGTGAATTTGCTTTTCTTCTTCCTTTTTTTTCTGGCTGACACAGAGAAAGAGAAAAGGAGACAAGCATGGTAGATGTCTTTTTTAGCTCTTGCTGCTACATATGGGTTTGATGTGAATGTTTTGTTTCTCTCTTTCTTTTCTTTTTTTTCTTTTTAAATCTAGGACTTACCAAATGTGACAGCCTGCCAGACTCAAAGATGAAAATACCATAGTCATTGCACGGCACAAGACAGGAATCCTTGCCACTATGGACTTATGCAGGATGAAGGAACACGCGCACAGCAGCTACCTGGAGACGCTGCCTATGGATGCTTATCATATGATAGTGTCCACAGGCAGTGTCTCCAGGTAGCTGAGGTCACACCAGGGAAGAACTTGCTAGCAATGAAACTGACTCAGCAAAGACAGTTGCTCCTCCAGAGGTCAGGTTTTATTTCTGGTTCTTTCAAGGGCAATTAGAACAGCCTTCTCATTGGTCAACTTTCATTTACTCTCCTTATCCGACCTCATTGCAGTAGCTTTCAAAATTGTGCTTACCAAAGCCCCTAACCTGGGCAGTTGACCTGAATTATTGTGTAAAGTCCACACACATATTAGTAGTTCTCAGTTCTCTGCCGACTGACCCCTTCCTACCATGATTCCATCTGGAAGCACACTTTTGATGTTTGAATGGCACCTTTAAAATATTATGTTGTTGGTAAATTCATGACATATTTTTCTATGAAAAAATGCATTATGACTTTGCTGATGACTCAAGAAATGACAACCAAAAGAAGTTCTCTTTCTGTTATTTGACTTAGCCACACACCCCACACACATACGCTGGTGCTATTAACCTGAGTATTTTGAGAACAGAACTAATGTCATGAATTCAACCTATATATCCCCAAACAATGCACTGAGATCCAGAGGCCTGTAATGTTTGTACCTTTAATCCCCAACAGATCCCTCTCATCTTGATACCCCTCCAACATTTTTTCAGAAAATATTTGTTGACTTGAATATAAGCAGGTGAGAATAAGGATGATTTATCAGAGACATGTCTTCAGTCTTGGAAAGAACAATAGAAATCCTATTTCCAACTGAACAAGGGTCAACAATATATCAACTATATATATATTTTGGCTACACACACCACAGGTACTAATAGGCTTTACTCTCCTTTATACTACTAAATTCTGTGCTAATGTTCCTGGAACAATGGCAGCTAATACAGAGGGTTTATGACCATTATTACCATCTATTTCCTGGAAATAGTAACTTCTAAGGGGTCTTGTTGGGGTAAGCTGTTAACCCTAATATTATGCATGAGTATGAGTGCAATGAGGTGACTATGTCTCCCCAAAATTCATGTGTTGAGGTTTGGTTGTAATGGGATTAAGAGAGTGAAAATGTAACCATTCTATGTTGTTGAAAGGTGGGGCCTTTGGAAGTGGATTAGGATTAAGGTCATCAGGCCCCCATGATTGGAGCCTGCTAGGTTTATGAAGACAGAGACATACAGATAGAGACATGTTCACTTTTGTTGTCTGCCATGGTGCCCATCAGCACGAAGACCTTCACCAGATGTAGACCCTAGACTTTGAGCCTCCGAACTGTGAGCTGAATAAAAATCTGTTCTTTTTAAAATACCCAACCTCAGATATTCTTATTATTAGCAACAGAACAAAACAACAGAACACCGGGACTACAGGACCCATGATTTTTATCAGGACAATTAATAGCACAAACTTGGGGTTATTTACATATAGCAAAAGCAAGAACGGGATGCATAGGCAGAAGGAGACAAATTATTTCATGTGGTCACATAAGCACAAAGAAAGGAGTATCTTCCCTTTTCAGTATGGCTCAAAACTACCAATAAAGTTCAGAGAAATTACTTCTAATAAGTCATATGGGATAAACATGAATCCATGTTCAACCAAGAAAACTGATCTGTGATCCTCATGCCAACTGGTGTAAGTGACTGTCAACAGTTCAAAAAATGTCTTTGACAAAGGCATGAAAAACAAGAATATTAAAGAACAGTCTTTCAGACAAGAAGAAGGGTAACTATTACTGGATTGCAATAAAATGCTACAGATTCCCCTCATAGAGTTACAGCCATGCATTTTCCTATGTGTTCTTGATCAGGGCATGAGAATTTGGGATATTGGAGAAGGGATATTAAGCTTAAATTCTCACATCAGCTGAGAAGCACAACAAGTATAATCCTGCGCAAAGCCATATCTTGCCTTTCTTCTTCACCACTTTTCATCTGGTCTCACTATTAGCAGCTTCTGCCCTGCTAGGCACACTCTGTACAAAAATCAGTGACTTGTGTTTTTTGTTCTTGGTAGGTGGAGAAGACTGGTATGTGTGGAGAGCTGTTCCAAGAACTCTAAAGATAGTTCCAGGAGAAAGAAGTCTCCCAACATTGTAAAGATACAAAAAACTTTAAAATATCCCCAAATTTCCTAATTCTTAAATCTTTACAGCTCATTTTCCTTTCGTACAAACACATTAAACATATGAGTTCTTGAATATCTAAAAGTAAATACAATATTAACACATATAAGCATTTAGCAAAAGTACCAGGATAATATTTATCTAGCGAATATTTCTAATCAGAAGCCTTATGCTCAGAACTGTACTAAAATACTTACAATATAGCCAATAACCCGAGTCCCAATGCTGTCCTTGTAAATGCCCAAGCCCTCTGGGAAAGAGAGACAGGGAACAATAACTCCCAAATGAAATAAGCGTTGCAGAAGGAAAGCACACCACACCATGCAGGCTCTTCACAGACAAAGCTCACTTCCGAGTCCAGAATGGATTTCTATTTACTTTGTTTGGGGATGGCTTGCGTAGTCCTGATAACATGAATATGTAGGGGGGTAAGTTTAAGTTGTAGACTATTATTTCTTTTTTTTTTCTTTTACTCTTTGTTGAATTAAAAAAAATACGTATATCTATATCTATATCATCTATATCTGTATCTATATAACCTGGCGTTTTAGAAAAGATTAAAGGTTCTAAGTAAGCCAAAGGGAAAAATAAAACGAAAATATTCTAATCAGGAGGACAAAACTATATGATGGCTGAGTCAAAAAGAGAAGTCTAGAATCACCAGGAAGTTGGAGAGTGAGGAGACTTATCTTCAAATGAAGATAGACACTGGCAAGTTCAGGTTCAAAGAACCTCAAAAGCCATTGCTTTTGATATACATAGGCAGCTTTCCAAACAAGACTGACTTGTGAGTCAGTGGGCTGAAAGAGGAAGACCTGCCTTCAGTGTGGGCAGGCATCATTCTGTAGTCAGCTGGAAGCATGAGAGAGACAAACTGAGGATGTGGAGTTCTGCTTCCTCTCCCTCTCCCTCTAGACCCTTCCTTCCAGAGCATGCTGTATGTCCCACTCCTCCACATACCTGCTCCATCCTTGTTGCTCAACTGGACCCTGCATTTCTTCCTGCCAGTTCTTGGCCCTCTTGTTCCCCCAGGCAGCTAGTCTCCAAGCTCTTCAACCTCTGGACTTTGGATTCACACGAGCCGTTGCCCAAGGGTCCCCTTTAACCTTGGACTGGAGCTGCATCAGCTTCTCTACTTCAGAGTCTTTCAACTGTTTCTCCAGCTTACTGAAAGTCTATTGTTGGACTTGTCTGCTTTGTTATCAATCTTATAAGATAATCCCCATAACGAAACCTTTTTTATATGTATATTTATACTGTTGGTTTTGTTTCTCTGGAAACAGATTTGTTTAAGTTTGCTTGCTGGGACATCTGTCTGTTGGCTATAGTAATTGACTATAGCAAACCAAACTAACTCTGTGTTAAGTGCAATTTTTATATTTGAGAGTCATAGAATATTAGAGTTGAAAATTCCCTTAGAGGATATCTAATCCAAATGCTCATGGATTAATTGATGCAGAAATTCCTTCCTTGAACACACCCTATGTGTTTTAGAACACATCATTTGTTTTATCTATGGCTTGAATTGTTAAAAATTTCTTTAACCCAAACCTGCTTCCTTGAAACTTCCACCCATATTTATGCCCTCTGGAGTTTCACAGAATCAGTCTAATCCTTTTCCCACCTGACAGCTTTTCAAACATTAAACGACAGCTATCTTGTCCCTATTATGTCTTCTCTTCCCCAGGCTAAAATCCCTCATTCTCTCACCTGCTCTTCACATTACAAGATTCTAGACCCTCTCACAAGCCTAGTTATGCTTCTTAAAACAGGATCTAGTACTGTCAAGAAAAAAATAAGAAAAATTAGCTTTTTAAAATGAATCTAAATATACATAAACTGAGCTATTAATTTATTTTGCTCATATGTATTTTCTTTGCCTTACAATATTAAGTCTCATGTGCCGAGTGTTCAGGAACCACATATTGTCTTCATGTTGTAGTGAATCTTCAAGGGCTTGGTGTAGAGTCCTGAAAAATAAGCATTTCATAAACATCATCAATTAATTAACTGAGTCTTCCTATATTTATTTTTGAATAAATAACATGGTTTAGCAGAGTGTACAAAATCTAAAAGAGTTTGTGCAATGGCATGCAGATTTCATGAAAAACTAGCATGAATACACCTGCTGACCTTTGAGACTAGCAGCAGTCAACTAAGCCTTCCACAGCTGGTCTGCAACATTGAGAATCAGCAACCTCAGAGGAAATGCATCTTTGCAGTAATGATCAATGTGGTCCATTTTTTTCCATCACAATGTTTTATTCTTACTGTTAAATCCTGCCAGCCAAGCTGCCAGAAGGCAGTCCAGTACTGAAGTTTTCTGGTAGTCTGTAACACTGGTAGTCTATAATCACACGGTTTTATTTTGGAGAAGGGGCTGAAAAGGGAGGAGGGTAGCAAATGGATAGGGGTTGGAGGAGGTTGAGTTGAAATTCATTTTGTTGTATATTACCACTTTCACTTTAAAATTTGACTTGGAACTCCCAATCCCAGCCATCCACCTCTAAGGGTCGGCTATAACAGCACCCAGCTGAAACTGACTTTCCTCTTCACCCCAGGGTTGACAAATTAGTGTGCTTCCTGAGTAGTTGACCAAGGACATGAGAGGACATCAATTCCTCAAACACCAACTTTTTTTCTTAGTTCTATTTCCTGGCTATAAAATTGATTCACCTTTGAGAAATGACTTCACAAATACTATTGTTTTATGGCTCATAAATACTACTGAATTATCTTATGAAGCAGACAGCATCGCTCTTCTCTTAGCACAACTTTGACATTTTCCTTTCAGTCATATTCAACATAGATGTCAGAAACATTTGTTGGTTTCTAAAAGCATTAAAAAATGTAATACAAAATCTTTAAGAAAGGAATTAGAAGGTCTATAGATGAAAAACAAGTCAAGAGCAAACAGGTTATACCTCCAAATTGTATGAGGAAAAAACAGACCCAAAAGTGAAAAAGATTAACCAAAAGAAAGAAAGAATGAAATAAGAGAAAGCAGAGCCAAGATACAAAGAGTAAAAGGCACAGCAAGTGAGAGAGGCAGATTTTAAATCCTACTGGAACTTGTCCTGAGCCCATCCTGTAGATTGACTCTCTACTTAAACCATCTTATAAATGTCATAAAAAGAGACTTCTAGAGCTCATTTAGTACTTCCAATTCTCCTCAAGAAGAATTTCTTCACAAGGAACCCATAAAGCTTTCCAGAACAACCCTTAGTGATCTTTTGGCACCTCACAGTGCACATTAATTGAAAAGACACTCTTT
>NW_006160154.1:2024600-2060466 GCF_000334495.1 Tupaia belangeri chinensis | reverse complement strand
ATCACATTAGAAGGAAAACAGTCACACCATGGTGTGTTTTTAAGTAAACTATTTGAAGATAGGGAAGAAAGCACTCATGATTTTAATTGGATTAAATCATGTGTTCTCACCTGTTTTTCCTCCTCCTTTAAATTTTCCTTAAAGCAGTATTAGTTGAAACATTTTGTGTGTTCATTGTATCACACAACAAGGCAACATCAAAATCCTCTCCATGCAGCATCCTACATTTGTGCAGCTGTGCAAACTCCTGAGCAGTGTTTTGCTGAGGCTACTGTGGCTGACTAATGGCTGCCATTTTGGATATTGAAACCAAAAAGCAGAAGTTCATATAGAGGCATTTTGAAAATTGGAAATCTACAAAAGAAAAAAAGAGACAAAAGTTTCAAAGGTGGTGTAAACAGAAACAAAAAGTAGAGAGCTTTCAGAGTAGTACTGGAAATTATATTCATTTCTTAAGGAAAAAAGAAGGCAGAGTCTCTGAAAAACTGCAATGATTGCCAATGACCTCTATAAATCTATTAATACTGGTTCTGCCCTTTGTCCAGCATGCCTTAAGTAAAACTGAAATATATTTTACAGATGCTAGATTAATTAGTATCTATCTACACACACATACTCCTAAATAATTATCTCCTTATAAAAATTTGCAAACACACTGGGACCAGCAGTTAGCCTAATGGCTATGTCGTTAAACTCCCATGTAGTCGACCACGGTTTGGGTCCCAGACCCAGTGGCTTAAACCCACGCCAGGCATGTGTGCATGCATGCCCAAGATCTCAAGAGGAGAATGCAGAAGAAAAGATTGTGGCATGGCCATACCCGCCCCCCCCCCTCCGGAGGGTGATTTCTTGCTTTCTGTCTCTCTGTCTCTCTCTGTCTTTCTGGCGAGTGCATGCACCCTATAGCAAAAAACTCTCAAAAAATTTTTGCAAACATATTAAGTAGCTTGGAACTCATTACAAAACTATAAGCACTCAAAATGAATTTTTATATTACAGTATTTTAATTCTCTGTAGTTAATTTTTTATCAAGTTGCATACAACATTTCAGTCATGGCATTAATTTAATCAAGATACACATATCAGATGTATAACTACTTCAGAAGCATTGCTCCTTAAGTGAAACATTTGCTTCCTCAAAGAATGAACAAGTTCATAAATGTAGGAGCTAATTTTATACAACATGGATTTTATCAAAATCTCTCCCCTCTGAAATGCCAACCAGGTAAGGAAAATTTAACAAATTATCAAGTTGCTTATGCATGGTGAGATTCTATGTGATTTCCAATTTCTCAGAAACTGACCTCTCGGGTAAAAGCAAAGGCCATTTTTGACATATAGCTTTTTGGTTTCTCTTATGCTTATTATCATCATGGATTTCAAATTGTAATCTACTGTGCTTATTGTAGCTGTGCCAATGGAGTTCTTAAGATCTAAGCATGCATGCATTGAGAAGAAAGAATAGACTAGAGGTATACTTTCAGATTTATAGAAATTTTATAGAAAGTACTTATGATTTTGGTATAGCAAAATGTAAATTATGTTTTATCATTTAATTCAGAATAACTTAAGAAACTAGTTCTTCTTACTTAAAACATGAGATTGGAAACTTGTTCACCTAGATTTTGGAGTATCACTATAAATATGAGAAAGTTCGATTAAATTATCTCCAAATTTCCCCTCTTTTATGAGACATTTTAAAAAACAATTTCCTATTAGATTTGACCAGAATTGATCTCCTTAAGCCTTGTTAATAACCAGAAAATAAAAATAACAGTTTATCTTGTGGAAGATCATAAACATACCATAATATAAGTTTATATGTTGTTAACATTTCTTGTACTCAAATCTTAAGAAAATGATCACAAATGAACCCATTTTTTTATCATTATAGACAGTGAAAGTTCAAAACTACGTGGGTTCTTTGATAGAGATGCTTATAACTTCAGTGGTGTGAAATTACCTTCTCTTGCTGACTTGGACCTGGGCCTCATGAGAAAATAATGTTTCTTTGAAATAGAGAAGCCTTCGGGTGGCCTGTAGCATAATGGTTAAGAGATCAGATCTTACATGGCTGACCAGAGTTCAAATCCTAGCCCCAGTGGCTTGAAAAATGCACTGGGTGCATTTGTATGTGTGCCACAAATCCTAAACGATAGAGAAATGAAGAAGGGATTGTAAGATGACCACACCCCACTACAGGGGTGCTTTCTTTCTCTCCCTCTCTTTCTTTGTCTTCCTCTGCTGAGTTCACACACTTTCTGGTAATAAAAAGAAACAGGGAGAGAAAGAAACAGAAAGAAAAAGTAGAGGGCTGGCTGCATGGTTGGTGGTTAAGGCACGCAGATCCCACATGGTTACCGGCAGGGTTTGAGCCTTGAACCCTGTGGACTGAGAAACACAACAGCCGCATATGCATGTGTGCCCCAAATCCTGAAAACAAGGGAGAAAGAGAGGAGAAGGGGTTGTAGTGGGACCATTCTCCAGGGGGGGGGTTGCTTTTCTCTCTCTCTCTCTTTCTCTCTCTGTATCTCTGTCTTTCTGTCTCTCTTTGGCAAGTGCAAGCACCTCTAGCAAAAAAGAGAAATGAAGAAAGAAAGAAGAAAAAGGAAGGAAGAAGAAAGAAAAAGAGAGAAGTCTCCTATTAAATCCTTACTTGTACATTCCCAGGTTTCCAAAATATGAGGTCTTGAAGTTTATGGAAGACATATATTATGAAAAAACACTGCATGCATTTTGATTTTTTTATATCAGAATAAACTCATTTTTAATTTCATTTTTCTGTAAACTTTTTAAAAAGTTTCTTATTTCCTCCATAAGCCAGAACAAGAGAGAAACAGGCACTCAACAGGGTCTCAGTGCCACCATCTACCTCCAGACTGAGTCACCCCAGACCATAGGCAGGCATGTACCCAGTGTGCTCAGGGAGGTCTCCACGTTTGAACCAGGAAATCTTCTCATGTGGGACTGACTTGCAGAGTATCACATTTTACCACTGTGCCACTGTCCAGCCCCTACACAGATATTTTGATCTTTTTCACCTTGTTTGGGCTGTTCTAAAAAATGTTTAATAATGACAATTGTTCATTGTGAATTTACCCCAAACATATTATTTACGGGTATGAGCTATTTCCCACAGTATTTGTTTTTAAATTTCCTCCTTTTTTCACATCATTTAATGCTCTTAAATACGGGAGATTTTCTTTGTAATTTAACATAACAAGTTAAAACAAACACATTGTTCATATTCTCATAATATTCTTTAAAATCAACCTATTTCTCTCCTTTCCCTAGAAGGTTCTGGAGTGCAAAAGAGTAGTCATTCACATTGGCTGACTTAAAATCCTGATATATTTTCCAGATTCCCACTTGTTACTCTCTGGTCCATAGCAACAAAATAGGAAAATTAGTAAATGAGTCATTTCTACCAAGGTTAAAGTTCTAAACATTACTGCAGATTCTTCTTTATAGAGAGAAAAACAAAAGTAACATAGAGGTTACATCACAAAAGATGGTGGAGTAGGAAATTCTAAGAATCAGTTCTTCCACCAAAATAATAATAATAATAATAATAATAATAAATCTATTGAGTTCACAAGAACAGTCTAAAGCAGCAAGTTTGGAGCTCTAGAATTTAAACAAACACCTTTAGCTCCCAGGGGAATACTTAATGAAGAAAGAAGCTATTAAATTCCATTGACATTTATTATTTTGCTTAGTGACTATCACCACCCATCCCCCAGGTCCATGGCATGAGATCACAGGAATGGTGCCCACAGTCCTGGTGTGGCTAGATGGCCCTAGATTGGGCACTGAGTCTCCTGACCCCCAACACAGAGATTATGCATTTGTTCACTGAGGAACTAACCTGGAAGCTGGCCATTATCTCACCCCTCCTGGCTGAATTTGCCTCTCCTTTTGCATAGGTCAGGGAAATTTTTAAAGAATGACAAATGTATTTCTTTTTTCTTATTAGATCCAGGCATTCAAAAAAATAAAAAAATTCCAGGGGACCAGCAGTTTGCATAATGGCTATGTCGCTGGACTTCCATGTAGTCAACCACGGTTCAAGTCCCACACCTGATGTCTTAAACTCATGCCAGGTTCATGTGCGTGCATGCCCAAGATCCTGAGAATGGAGGAGAAGGGATTGAAGTGTCGCCCTCCCTCCTGGGGGTGATTTCTCACTTTCTGTTTCTCTGTCTCTCTCTGTCTTTCTCATGAGTACATGCATCCTATAGCAAAATCCTCTCCAAAAAAAAGGAAAAAAAAAAGTCCATCAGGTCACTGGGTAACTGCAGAGATAACAGAGTACTCACATACCACACATGATAAGAAATACAATCTTCATAAAAATATACTGGGATGGGACCAGCAGTTAGCGTAATGGCTATGTTGCTGGACTCCCATGTAGTTGACCGTGGTTCGAGTCCCGGACCCGGTGGCTTAAACTCATGCAGGGTGCGTGTGCATGCGTGCCCAAGATCCCAAGAGGAGAATGGAGGAGAAGGGATTGCGGTGTGGCCATCTCCTCTAGGGAGTGATTCTCGCTTTCTATCTCTCTGTCTCTGTCTTTCTGGCAAGCGCATGCGCCCAATAAGAAAAAACCTCTCCAAAAAAAAAAATATATATATATATATATACATGCATATATATACTGGGAAAGCCACTAAACAAAGTGGCAATTGCAGGTCAGTGGTGGCTGCACAGAGGTAATCCAATGCTCCATGATCCATGATGCTGAGGCCACAGGGGAATGTCCCACTGAAGGTCTCTCTGTATATGGCAGCTATGCACACACATACCCATAATCCTGGCTGGCATGAGGACCTTGCTGGGGTGTCCCTTTCTCTAGAAATAATAACTTTCTTTTTTAAGAGACAATAGCAGGCAGCATTAAAATAGCAGTATCTCGGGATGCAGGAGGAGATATTGTCTTATATTGAGAGTTACTATATTAGAGTATTTTAAATGTCCAATTCTCAACAAGAAGTTATATCATTTACAAAGAAGCAGAAAGTATAGCCCATTTAAAAAAAAAAAAACAAAGAGAAATTAGCAGAAGCATTCCAAATATTAAATCTGCTAGACAGATTTTAAGTTAACTGTTTTAAAAACACTCAAATAAATAAAAAAAATCAAGGACAAAGGACTAAAGAAAATTAAGAGAACAAAGATTTGACAGGAGGACAAAAACAATAAAGAAATAGAATTTAGAAGGGAGGGTAGAAGAAGAAAAGAGAAAGAAATAAGCAAATACAAATTCTAGAGCTGAAAGTAAAAGCACTAAAATAAAAAAAATTTACTAGAGAGCTCAACAGCATGTTTAAGCAGATAAAAATAACATATTAGTGAACTTAAAGGTAGTTCAGATAAAATTACTCAGTCTGGGGAGCAGAAAGAAAAAAGAAAAATTACCAGGACATAAAATTCCTATGGAACACTATCAAGCATATCAACATACACATTAGAAAAGTCCTAGAAGAAGAGAAAAAAGTAAAGAAGAAAAATTTTTTAGAGGTTTTTGCCTTAGGGCATGTACACACACCTGAGAGAGAGAAAGAGAGAGACGGTGAGAGGGAAAGTGAAAAATCATCCCCTACAGGGATGGCCATGCCACAACCCCTTCTCCTCCATTCTCCTCCTGGACTCTTTGGCATGCATGCACATGTACCTGGCATGATTTTCCAGCAACCAGATCTGGGACTCGAACTGGAGTTGACCATGTGAAAGTCTAGCCATGTAACTGCTATACCATCTGCTGATCTTAAAGCAGAATTTTTTTTAAAACAATTGCCAAAAATTTTCCAAATTTTATAAAAAATGTAAATCTACACATAGAAGAAACTCAACTTCAAGCAAAATAAACTCAAAGAGATTCACATTAAAATCAAATTGTTAAAAGCCATAACACAGAGAAAGTTTCAAAAACGGTAATAGATAAGCGACTTGACATGTATTGATCCTCAATAAAGTTAATAACTGTAGTTCTGTCAGAAACCATGGAGACCAAAAGACAACAAGTGCTGAAATTTGGGACCAGCAGATGGTGTAATGGTTGCTGGACTCCCACATGGTCAGCTGATGTTCAAGTCCCAGATCAGATAGCTTAAAAGTCATGCCAGTATGGGTGCCCAAATTCCCCAGAGGACAATGGAGGAGAAGAGATTGTAGCATGACCATCCTTCATGGGGGGTGATTTCTTGCTTTCTGTCTCTCTGTCTCTGGTGAGCACATACGCCCTAAAGCAAAATGCTCTCTAAAAAGAAATGCTGAAGTTTAAAAAGTTGTCAGCAAAGACTTTTTGGACAGCAGTTAGCATAATGGCTATGTCGCTGGACTCCCATGTAGTCTACTGCGGTTCACGTCCTGGACACGGTGGCTTAAAACTCATGCCGGGTGTGCGTGCATGCGTGCCCAAGATTTCGAGAGGAGAACAGAGAAGGGATTGTGGCGTGGCCATTCCCCCTGGGGGGTGATTTCTCGCTTTCTGTCTCTCTGTCTCTCTGTGTCTGTCTGGAGAGCACCCTATAGCAAAAACTTCTCCAAAAAAAAAAGACTTTTTTTTTTTTTTTAAGATTTTTGCCATAGGATGCATATGCTTGCCAGAAAGAGAAAACAAAAAACAAACCAAAAAAAAAAAAAAGACAGTAAGAAGGAAAGTGAGAAATCACTCTTCAGGGAGGATGGTCATGCCACAATCCCTTCTCCAGTCTCATCCTGGGATCTGGGGCATGCATACACATAAGTCTGGCATTATTTTCAAGCCACCTAGTTGAGACTTTAATTACAGTTGGCCATGTGGGAATCTAGTGCCTTAACAACCATGCCACTTGCTGGCCCAGCCAAGACTTCTATATCTGACAAAATTATCATTAAAAAATGAAGGCTAAATGAATACATATCCACATAGACAAAAGTTATAGTGTTTGCTACTAATTGACCTATCCTGTGAGACATATTAAAAGGATTCTTCAAACTGAAACTAAAGGACGTTAAATGGTAACTCAAGCCATATGAAGAAATAAAGATCACTGACGAAGATAGATGAATTGGTAAATACAGAGCCAGTTTGTAACAATTGTTTTTGTTTTCTGCATGTTTTAAAAGTTAAATGCATAAAATAATAATTATAAGTTGATATTAATGGGAACATATAAAGATAAAAATAATAACAATAGAAATATAAAGAAGGTAGAGTTGGATAAGAGTAGAATTAATGTGTGCTATTGAGTGAATATGGTATCAATTCAAATTAGTTACACATTTAGAATTGAAGCTACTATCCCTCTTGTAACCACACACACACACACACACACACACACACACACACAAACCCAAAGGAAGGCAGTATTGGAGGACTTAAGAACAATAACAACCAACAGCTATCAGAAATGTAGAAAACAAATAGCACAACACAGTAATTCTTTGGTATCAGTAACCAATTTTAATGTAAACTTGTCAAACTCACCAATGAAAAGGAAAATTAGAAAACTGATTAACAAAACATGGTCAGACTATGTTTTGCTCATAAGAGACTCGCTTTAGACCCAAATACACAAATAAGTTGAAAGTGAAGAGATGGAAAAAGGTATTACATACAAATAGTGACAAAAGAAGTACTGGATGGCTATACTAATATCAAAAAAAATCTTTATTCGCAAATTATTATAAGTGACAAAGATAGACATTTTATATTAATAAAAGAATTAATTCATAAAATGATAAAATAATTATAAACATATATGCACCAAGCAACATACATGAAGCAGATATTGACAGACTTGAAAGAAGAAATAAACAATGTACAATTGTAGTTGGATACTTTACCACATTACTTCACATAATGAATAGAATATCTAGACAAAAGATTAATAACAAAATACTAGGAAGCTTCAATAAATTTGTGGAAAAATGGAAGTAAAGAGTGAGTTTATTTTGGTGGAAAACATTTTGAAATCTGAAGTTTTTTCATAATATACATTTTCCATAAACTTTTGGAGATCCTCTCATAAAAGACGTGACTAATACTATAAACCAGTTACTATTAACATGTATACGTATGTATACACATTAGAATATTACATGCGCCCAATAAGAAAAAACCTCTCCAAAAAAAAAAATATATATATATATATATACATGCATATATATACTGGGAAAGCCACTAAACAAAGTGGCAATTGCAGGTCAGTGGTGGCTGCACAGAGGTAATCCAATGCTCCATGATCCATGATGCTGAGGCCACAGGGGAATGTCCCACTGAAGGTCTCTCTGTATATGGCAGCTATGCACACACATACCCATAATCCTGGCTGGCATGAGGACCTTGCTGGGGTGTCCCTTTCTCTAGAAATAATAACTTTCTTTTTTAAGAGACAATAGCAGGCTTCATTAAAATAGCAGTATCTCGGGATGCAGGAGGAGATATTGTCTTATATTGAGAGTTACTATATTAGAGTATTTTAAATGTCCAATTCTCAACAAGAAGTTATATCATTTACAAAGAAGCAGAAAGTATAGCCCATTTAAAAAAAAAAAAACAAAGAGAAATTAGCAGAAGCATTCCAAATATTAAATCTGCTAGACAGATTTTAAGTTAACTGTTTTAAAAACACTCAAATAAATAAAAAAAATCAAGGACAAAGGACTAAAGAAAATTAAGAGAACAAAGATTTGACAGGAGGACAAAAACAATAAAGAAATAGAATTTAGAAGGGAGGGTAGAAGAAGAAAAGAGAAAGAAATAAGCAAATACAAATTCTAGAGCTGAAAGTAAAAGCACTAAAATAAAAAAAATTTACTAGAGAGCTCAACAGCATGTTTAAGCAGATAAAAATAACATATTAGTGAACTTAAAGGTAGTTCAGATAAAATTACTCAGTCTGGGGAGCAGAAAGAAAAAAGAAAAATTACCAGGACATAAAATTCCTATGGAACACTATCAAGCATATCAACATACACATTAGAAAAGTCCTAGAAGAAGAGAAAAAAGTAAAGAAGAAAAATTTTTTAGAGGTTTTTGCCTTAGGGCATGTACACACACCTGAGAGAGAGAAAGAGAGAGACGGTGAGAGGGAAAGTGAAAAATCATCCCCTACAGGGATGGCCATGCCACAACCCCTTCTCCTCCATTCTCCTCCTGGACTCTTTGGCATGCATGCACATGTACCTGGCATGATTTTCCAGCAACCAGATCTGGGACTCGAACTGGAGTTGACCATGTGAAAGTCTAGCCATGTAACTGCTATACCATCTGCTGATCTTAAAGCAGAATTTTTTTTAAAACAATTGCCAAAAATTTTCCAAATTTTATAAAAAATGTAAATCTACACATAGAAGAAACTCAACTTCAAGCAAAATAAACTCAAAGAGATTCACATTAAAATCAAATTGTTAAAAGCCATAACACAGAGAAAGTTTCAAAAACGGTAATAGATAAGCGACTTGACATGTATTGATCCTCAATAAAGTTAATAACTGTAGTTCTGTCAGAAACCATGGAGACCAAAAGACAACAAGTGCTGAAATTTGGGACCAGCAGATGGTGTAATGGTTGCTGGACTCCCACATGGTCAGCTGATGTTCAAGTCCCAGATCAGATAGCTTAAAAGTCATGCCAGTATGGGTGCCCAAATTCCCCAGAGGACAATGGAGGAGAAGAGATTGTAGCATGACCATCCTTCATGGGGGGTGATTTCTTGCTTTCTGTCTCTCTGTCTCTGGTGAGCACATACGCCCTAAAGCAAAATGCTCTCTAAAAAGAAATGCTGAAGTTTAAAAAGTTGTCAGCAAAGACTTTTTGGACAGCAGTTAGCATAATGGCTATGTCGCTGGTCTCCCATGTAGTCTACTGCGGTTCACGTCCTGGACACGGTGGCTTAAAACTCATGCCGGGTGTGCGTGCATGCGTGCCCAAGATTTCGAGAGGAGAACAGAGAAGGGATTGTGGCGTGGCCATTCCCCCTGGGGGGTGATTTCTCGCTTTCTGTCTCTCTGTCTCTCTGTGTCTGTCTGGAGAGCACCCTATAGCAAAAACTTCTTCTCCAAAAAAAAAATACTTTTTTTTTTTTTTTAAGATTTTTGCCATAGGATGCATATGCTTGCCAGAAAGAGAAAACAAAAAACAAACCAAAAAAAAAAAAAAGACAGTAAGAAGGAAAGTGAGAAATCACTCTTCAGGGAGGATGGTCATGCCACAATCCCTTCTCCAGTCTCATCCTGGGATCTGGGGCATGCATACACATAAGTCTGGCATTATTTTCAAGCCACCTAGTTGAGACTTTAATTACAGTTGGCCATGTGGGAATCTAGTGCCTTAACAACCATGCCACTTGCTGGCCCAGCCAAGACTTCTATATCTGACAAAATTATCATTAAAAAATGAAGGCTAAATGAATACATATCCACATAGACAAAAGTTATAGTGTTTGCTACTAATTGACCTATCCTGTGAGACATATTAAAAGGATTCTTCAAACTGAAACTAAAGGACGTTAAATGGTAACTCAAGCCATATGAAGAAATAAAGATCACTGACGAAGATAGATGAATTGGTAAATACAGAGCCAGTTTGTAACAATTGTTTTTGTTTTCTGCATGTTTTAAAAGTTAAATGCATAAAATAATAATTATAAGTTGATATTAATGGGAACATATAAAGATAAAAATAATAACAATAGAAATATAAAGAAGGTAGAGTTGGATAAGAGTAGAATTAATGTGTGCTATTGAGTGAATATGGTATCAATTCAAATTAGTTACACATTTAGAATTGAAGCTACTATCCCTCTTGTAACCACACACACACACACACACACACACACACACACACAAACCCAAAGGAAGGCAGTATTGGAGGACTTAAGAACAATAACAACCAACAGCTATCAGAAATGTAGAAAACAAATAGCACAACACAGTAATTCTTTGGTATCAGTAACCAATTTTAATGTAAACTTGTCAAACTCACCAATGAAAAGGAAAATTAGAAAACTGATTAACAAAACATGGTCAGACTATGTTTTGCTCATAAGAGACTCGCTTTAGACCCAAATACACAAATAAGTTGAAAGTGAAGAGATGGAAAAAGGTATTACATACAAATAGTGACAAAAGAAGTACTGGATGGCTATACTAATATCAAAAAAAATCTTTATTCGCAAATTATTATAAGTGACAAAGATAGACATTTTATATTAATAAAAGAATTAATTCATAAAATGATAAAATAATTATAAACATATATGCACCAAGCAACATACATGAAGCAGATATTGACAGACTTGAAAGAAGAAATAAACAATGTACAATTGTAGTTGGATACTTTACCACATTACTTCACATAATGAATAGAATATCTAGACAAAAGATTAATAACAAAATACTAGGAAGCTTCAATAAATTTGTGGAAAAATGGAAGTAAAGAGTGAGTTTATTTTGGTGGAAAACATTTTGAAATCTGAAGTTTTTTCATAATATACATTTTCCATAAACTTTTGGAGATCCTCTCATAAAAGACGTGACTAATACTATAAACCAGTTACTATTAACATGTATACGTATGTATACACATTAGAATATTACTCAACCGCAAAATGAAATAAAGCACTAATACATACTACTATATTACATTGGATGAACCTGAACCTGAAAAGCATTATATTAAGTTAAAAAAGTCAGGTACAAAAGTTAAATATTATATGATTACTATTGTACATATTGGTAGGTAGTGTTCTCCAGAGAAATAGCACAAAATGTGATCTCTGCATCTATATTGATACACACACACACACACACACACACACACACACTGGAGCACATAAAGAGACTTGGAAAAACTTGTGGAGGGGCCAGCAGGTGGCATAGTGATTAAGGGACTACACTTACATGGTCCATCGTGGTTTGAGTCCTGGACCCAGTAGCTTGAGAATTATGCTGGTCGTGTGTGTGTGTGTGTGTGTGTGTGTGTGTGTGTGTGTGCGTGCCCCAAATCTCAAGAGGAGAATGGAGAAGAAGGTACCATGATGTGGCCATCCCTTCTGAGAGGTGATTTTTCACTTTCTCTCTTTCTGTTGCTCTCTGTTTCTTTGGCAAGTGCATGTAACTTATAGGAAAAAATCTTTAAAAAAAAAAAAAAAGAGCTTGTGGAAAAGGGATTTAAAATACAAGTTTATTTTGGTGCAAAATAGTTTTGAAATCCATGCATAGTTTTTCCATAATGTTATTTTCCATAAATTTCCTGAAGATCCTTCTTATACATATATACATAGTATATATGTAAACATACTATGTATACAGACAGTGTGAAATGAGGGGGGTGAAGAGAAAAGTATAGAGAAAGATAGCAAGAGAACAAATAGAGAGGCATGTCATTAGTGGGACACAGATATGGCTTATTACCTGTTGATGATGACGTGTCAACTGGATTGGTCTGAGAAGTATTTCATGATGGATAAAGTCTTTTTATAAGCAAAATGAGTAATAATGATTGACTATTTAAAAAATAATTGGAATAATAATAATAATGATCGGGGGAAAAATTTAAAGATATTGAATGAAGTGGGGATTTTAATGTATCTGTAGTGACTGACATGCATGACATTCCCTCTGGAAAAAGCAATGTAATACACTGTAAAGTTATATGCAATTCAATGTAATATAAACAATATTATGATGATAATAAATTTAAAAAACCACATTTGTAAGATCATAAACATAATAAAAGAAAGATAAAAAATACAACATCCTATGTATACAGAATACCTTAAATTTATTTATTTATGAATTTCTGTATGTATATATGGAGTATATGCCTAGAATATACATATACCAGCATCAGCAGCTTGAAAAATATGCTGGACATGTATATATACTAGGTATACATTGTATACATATGTAAATTTACAAATAAATAGGTTTAATGTAAGGAATTGACTCACACATTTACAGGAGCTAGCAAGTTCCAAAATCTGCAGGGAAGGAGGTGATCTGGTGACCCAAGAAAGCCAGTAGTTTAGTTCCGTACTGAAGGCCAACAGGTTCAAGACCCAGGAAGAGCCAGTATTTCATTCTGAGTCCAAAGGGAGGGAAAAAGTCAGTGCCCGTGTTTGAAGCCCACCACACAAAAATTCTTTCTTACATAGGGGAGGGTCATTCTTTTGTTCTATTGAGGCTCACCATGTTAAAAGGGGAGTCTGCTTTCCCCAGTCTACCAACTCAAATGTGAATCTCACCCAAAACACCCTCAGAAAAACACCCCGAATAATCTTATCCACATGTCTGGATACCTGTGGCCCATATTTATTGGCACATAAAATCAGCCATCACCTATGATATATCCAGAATAGGCAAATGAATAGACAGAAACCTAAGGACTGGAGAAGGAAGAATGAGAAGCTATCACTTAATTGGTATAGGGAGCTTTTTAGGGGTGATGAAAAGTTCTGAAACTTGAGAGAGCTGGTGGTTGCACAATACTATGAAGAAAGCAAATACCACTGAATTGTGCACTGACCACTGCTGGGCTGCATACTATGGTTTTTTCTTTTTGACAAAGGCTATGTGTGCTTGCCAGACCCTAATGAATATGGTCATGCTGCAATCCTATTTTCTCTGTTTCTCCATCCCATCAGAACTTTGGGCACACACGCATGCCCAGCATGTTTTTCAAGCTGCTGATGCCAGGACTTGAACTGTGTCTGCCTTGTAAGATCCAACTCCCTATGTAGTCCCTAGACTGTGCTATGGGGCCAGTCTAAAACTATATATGTTAAAATGGTTTAATTGTATGTTACATTACTATTATCTCAGAAATAAAAAAATGTTTTAAGCTAATACAGTCATGAATTTGACAGCAAGAGTTTAGTGATAGTCCTTAAGCATGTTTGAAACCCATGCATAGTCTTTTCATAAGGATTTGCCTTGAACTCTATGAAGACCTCACATATCTAACACAGACATTTCTCTCCCCTGAAGTGACATTGCCCCTCCTAAACCTTGGGGGAAAAGCTCTCTCTGTCATCCTCCAAACACATAATCCTTAGCATGTTCTAAGGAGCAAAGAAGCCAGCAACAAATAATTTAATAGAACGACCTCATCAGTAAACCCCAATCCACAGTAGTATACGCTTTCTTGTTACCCATGTGAGAAAAAGATGTAACAGTTGTGTTTGTGTGTGTGTTTAAAAAAGAAGGATTGTGTAATCACCATAGTGTCAAAATAAGAATCCGAGAAAATAGGTTTGTTAGGCCATCCTCTTGCCAGCGCAGGCTTACTCCTTAGGCTGGAACTGCAGTGTTTTGTCTAGGACAGCTTCGAATGACTCAGAAGAGAAAGGCTCCACGTCATTCTGTGGAAAATGAGGTTACAGCCCAGAAAACTAAGGAAACATGTCCTTACCTTCAACTTTCACTTTGTTTGGCTTGGATTGCTCCCAGGTATGCTATATAAGGGCCTTTAATTCACTCTCTTTCTTTCTCCCACTCCGTCCTCCCCTAACATTTACTTTTAAAATGGTTCTACCTGCCCCTAAGATAGCCAGGATTTACTTTCAAAAGGAATGCTAACAAAGTAACAAATGAATGAATGCATAGGTTAATGAATAAAATAAAATAAAATCAGGTTTTACTTTATTCCCTTTGGCATAGGCAGAGTAGGCTAATACAATGAGACTGCTGGTCTGCGTCTTCAGTACCTGTGGTTGGCTATGTGATCTTCATCAAGCCGGTATATTTGAATCTTAGATCCCTCGTGTATATAATAAAAAAAGTTTTACCTTCTTTGCTTGTCAGAGTTTTTAAGAAGATCAAGTAAAAGAACAGATGCCAAAACGTTATGTTAGTGAGCTATTTCATAGAGAAACAATATTTGTATTTAATTGAGTTTGGACTTTTCCGTGTTTTTCTTAAATTCCATCTTCCAGTACCACAGAGTCATTCTCGTTTTTCATATGACATCTACAAAGCTCAAGTTTTATTAGGTAAAGAAATAGCATATATACTAGTAGCAATCTTTGCTTCTATGATTTGTGATGAAATGCATGCTTATCCAATTCCAAGTAATGTTGTTGCTATTGTTTAAAATCAAAGATAAAATCACATATTAATCCCTTAGCATATTGCTAGGCATCTGTAACATTCTACTTCATATATGAAGATGCTTCAGAAAACTCCTGGGAAAGTAAAGCATGAGTTGATTCTGGTGCAATAATTATTGAAATCTCTGAATAGCTTTTTCATAATATGCAATTTTCATAAACTTTTTGAAGACTCCATGTATCTGTCTTGACTATTATTACTCATCTCTCCCAACTCAACAATAGTTTAAAATTTAAACACATATTGAAAGGAAATTATTAAAATGTAGATTGCAGATGACATTAAGAACCTTGCATTACAGTTCATCCAGGTTATATTCAAGAGGCTTGAATGTACATCACACCAATAACCATCATGCTAAGTGTCACTCACACAAACAAATAGATTGACTTTCCTGTTTCTGTTTTTCAAGTTTAGATACTTTAAAGTTTAACATTAATCAATGACATCATAAGATATTATAAGCTAGAAAAATCTTAGAAAGATATATTCATCAGTAGCAAAATTCTTCTTTTCTATTTAAATAACCTCACTTACTCAGTGTCTACTACCTGTTAAGCCAGGATATATACTTTACTTTATTTCCCTCTTTTCAATATCTTTTACTAAACTGTCTAGTGAATGGTATGTCAAGTTGTGTCCATTTTGGGGGAGAGGGAGTTTTTGCCAGAGGACAGGTGTACTTGTTCGAAAGTGAGAGAAAGAGCAAGAGAGAAAGAGAGAAAGCACCTGCAAGGGATATGACCATGCTGCCACATCCTCTCCTCCATTCTGTCAGAATTTTGGGCACACACACACATGCGCCCAGTGTGTTTCTCAAGCCACCTGGTCCAGGACTCAAATTACGGGTCAGCCATGTGGAATCTGGCTGCCTTAACCACTAGACCATGAAGCTAGCCTATTTTTTGCCTTTTTATTTCTCCTGTTTCATTAGTAAGTACCATGAAAAGTCCCATATTATTAATCTTTCAGAAAACAAAACTTTGTATTAAATGCTTTTAAAAATTTATATTGTTGAATTTTTGTTGTTATCTATTTAAATTTTATTAAATTCTGCTTTGACTTTCATTAATTCTCTATTCTTAGTTTCTTTCATTTTTTTTTCTTTTCTAACTCTTTTGGGGTGATTTTCTTTTTTATTTATTTTCTTATCTTTTATGTTACTTTATTTTCAGTATTTATTTCTTATTTCTTAATTACAAAGTAATTTAAGCTACAAAATGTCCTCTGAATGCAGTTGTGCAGTTGTGAACCAACACATTTAGTATGATGTTTTCTCCTTATTTCATTTTAAATAGTTTGATTTTCCTTCTTATTCTATCTTTAATCCAAAGATTTTATGATGGTGTATTTCTTAGTATTCAAGTAGTAAAATGTTTTTAGTGAGCCCTTATTAGACTCTGTGGACTGAAAATCCTATTTATGAAGTTTTTCTCCATGGTTTAGCATATGAACACTTTTTATTATTTTAAGAGCGAGAGAAAGAGATTTTTGCTAAAGGGTGTGCATCTTTACTGGAGACACAGAGAGACAGCGTGAGAAATCACTGCCCCTGCCCCCCTGCCCCCGGGAGAATGGTCATGCTGCACCCTTCTCCTCCATTCTCCTCTTGGGATTTTGGACATCATGCACACACACACCCAGCATGAGTTCCAAGTCACTGGGTCTAGGACTCGAACCACAATTAGCCAGGTGGGAACCTAGTGCCACAACTGTTTGGTTACCTGTTGGACCCATGAACACTTTATGTGAAAGCCATACCAAAATGTATAGCCTCTATTTAGAGAAATGTAAGCTTATGTTTCTAGCTACTATTTTGTTTGTTGCTCACGTTATTCAATATTCTCAAGGCTAAGTTATTTTTTCTACTAGATCTGTCCATTTTCCAAAAACAAATGTTAAAGTTTCCTGTTATGAATATGTTCCTAACATACATAGCATTTTGCATAGCTATTACCGTGAATATTTAGCTGCTGTATTTTTGATGCATAGAGGTTTGGGAAAGTTACAGTTTCTTTTCATCGTTACTCAGTATTTCTCTTTGCTCTTATCAACAGTGAACCTGAAATGATAACCTATTAATTTAATATATAAATGGAATTGTGATATTACTGTATTGCCTTTCCCTCTTTCTACTTTTTAGAAGTTTTTAATCAATGTTTTGTGGGACCAGCAGTTAGTGTAATGGTTATGTCGCTGGACTCCCATGTTGTTGACCGCGGTTTGCATCCCGGACCCAGTGGCTTAAACTCATGCCGGGTGCGTGTGCGTGAGTACCCAAGAGCCCGAGAGGAGAATGGAGGAGAAGGGATTGTGACGTGGCCATCCCCCCTGGGGGGGGATTTCTTGCTTTCTGTCTCTCTCTGTCTTTCTGGTGAGCGCACACACCCTATAGCGAAAACCTCTTAAAAACAAAACAAAACAAAAAAACAGTGTTTTGTCAATTTTGTTTTGTTTAATATTGTCTTGTGTTCTCTTCACAACCTTAGTTTCAAACTTTATTTAAGTATGGTCAGACACCCTATGCTTATTATATAGTGTATAACTGGATTTTTTGTTTTAACGACTATTTTTTTTTTTGAGAGGTTTCTGCTAAAGGGTGAGTGTGCTCGTCAGAGAGACAGAGAGAAAAAGAGAGACAGGAAGCGAGAAATCACCCCCCAGGGTGGATGGCCACTCCGCAATCCCTTCTCCTCCATTCTCCTTTAGGGATCTTGGGCACACACACACATGCGCCCTGCATGAGTTTAAGCACCGGGTCCAGGACTCGAACCGTGGTCGACTATATGGGAGTTCAGTGACATAGCCATTACAATAACTGCTGGTCCCCATAACAACTATTTTTAACAAGAGAATTCAGTCCATTTGCATATGCCACAATGGCTAATATACTTATTATATACGTTTTTACATTACTTCACAATATCTTGAATTGTTGTTTCTTTTATTTAGTTTGCTAGACTTGTGTTTCTCCTGATCACTCCCGACTTCTCTGGATATTGAAGGGGACTTGTGTTTGAATGGAATGTGGCTCAATGGACAACTGCAGCGAATCCGGTTTCCACTTGGTAGAAGGAAACGTGGTCTCTCTTTTGAGGTCACAAGTATGGAAACAGAAAGCCTACCAATCCGTGCAGAGGTTCCTGATCTGCTTCAGTGACAGTGCAGACATCCAGGTGTTTATCTCTTCTTTGGTCGTTTGAAGGCCTAGGGGATCCAGCACAATCTCACAGAGTTATGGTTGTCATAAGATCTTTATTTCCCAATAAGCCAAGCTCATTCTAGAATCACACTTTTTGGCCCCCACCCAAGACTCTCTGTTGCTATTTTACAAACACTAGATAAGTCCACAGGGGAAAATCCTACAATCGTTCTCTCTCCTAGACTCCTAGAAACTAAGGCTTCCTCTATCCTCAGATTTGCACAGGGCCCTATAGCCTCCAGGCAAGGCACCTAACTGAGGGTTCAGTGTGCGGTTGCCAAACCTGACTGTACCTTGGAATCTTCTGGAGGTTTCTTAAACATACTGATTCCTAAGTCCCCACCTAAACTAGTAAATCAGAGCCTTCAGGAGCTGTATGGCACAATGACGCCCATTGTTGCTTCACACAGGGTAAGCTTAACTCCAAAATTAAAGCATAAAGCTCTCTGAGCTCTAGAACAAGGTCATGAAACTTTGTAGAGAGCCTCTGTAACACCTTAGCAAGCTCAGCAGATGCTGACAACAAAGTGTGAACTTTGGTAAGTAGTGGGAATAGAAATGGAAATAAACCCTTAAGAAGTTCTGGGTAACAGGAATGATATAAAAATAGAGGATTGTAACATAGTAGAAAAAGTATCTCAGAAAGACATGCTTGGGGCCAGTAGGTGACATGGTGGTTAAGGTGGCTGAACCCCCACATGGTGGACCATGGTTCACCTGGTGGCTTGAAACACACCTGGTACATGCACATACATGCCCAAGATTCCAAGAGGAGAAAAGAGGAGAAGGGATTGCAACATGGCCATTCCCCCTGTGGGTGATTTCCTGCTTCCTGTTCCTCTTTCTCTGCTTCTCCTGTGAGTACACAACCCCTATAGCAAAAATCTCTCAAAAGAAAGAAAAAAAAAAAAGGCATGCTTAAGTGAATGGTGAGGTGGGGGAAAAATGGCTTCCCCAGGTGCAGGTGTGCCAGGGAAGACTTCTAGTGAAAATGGCAGGGCAAAGCCAAGAGAAGGAAGAGAGCGCTTCTTATGGACAGGGCCTTCTGTTTCTGCGTCAATAAAAAGTGTTACTAAATGTCTTAATGTCTTGATGTTAAAGGGAGTCTTCTTGTGTACAGAGACAGTGGTAATTTGTAAATAACAGAATTTTTTAAGCTAGTGTTCAAATTGTTAAAATTACAAATACAAAAACCCAACTTTCCATAAGCTTTGAATTCAACTTACACATCTTACATTCTGACAACCAGTATTTTAAAACATCATCAAATTCATTTACACATTTGAATATCTCAAGTCTAAGACCAATTGCTTAATCACATATTTTGAAGATTAAACATAGGAAAATTAAATATTTTATACGTCAAATTCCTTTAAGTATTGCATACTTAAAATATCAACAAAATTCAGATTATTTCAATGATAAGAAATTGTCTCCCTAGGCTCAAGATAAAAATTTCCAAAGGTCTATTTACTAAGTTATTCTTTAAAAGTTAAAACCTCCCAGGAATAGGAAATCTACTCACCTTTCAAGGGAAGAGTTTTACTCCTGTAAGCGAACTTGGGTGTCCTTGCAAATGAGTTCCAAAACGGAGGACCAGGAGCCGAGTGTACACCTAAATGACTTGACTTGGGTCATAGATCCACATGCTAAGACCTCTTCATAGCGATTCTAGAGTCTGACAAAGAAATTCTTCAATTTGAGTCTCCAGACCCTTCTTAGTTACAGCAACTTCCTTCAACCAGTCTCTTCTACTGCCAGAGGAAATCATAGTCTGTTTATATGTGTGCTGTCTGGCAAAACCAAACCTTGATCTGATTGATTCTGTGCCATGCCAGTGCCTTCCCAACTCGACACGAAATGACAAACGTGGCTTCTGTTTCAGTGAGTTGGTCCTGAGGAGCATGGTAAGCTACGCAATAGCATCCTATGCTATTCTTTGGAAATCTGCACCTCAGCCTGCCTACTGGGAATGCTTAAAAGCAGGTGGTTAGAGTGACAAGCCATAGAACAATGTGACTGACCAGTCTTATCATTTTGTCCAAAATGGTGAAGTTAGTGCCACTCCCACCACAATAAGCCAAATTACACAAGAAATTATATTACTGAAATAAATGAAAGTACTTTGAATGATTTCAAATGTTGAGCTACCAGGAATTTCTGGGATAGGAACTTATCCTATCCTTTAAAACTACAAAATTAGCTCTCCTACTTATATGATAGCAAATGAATATATTACCTTTCTTGAAATATTTTGAATTTTAGCAGGTTTTTCTCTCAGTGGAATGATAACTTTACCAATAGCAGATTTATTTCTGTAGGAAATTTAAATAAATTCAACTTTCACTTCTCAAAGAGTGATTGAATTTCTCCCTTAAAAGGCTTCATGGAAAACACTAGTTAGAAATAAGTATTTTTTGACATGGATAAATTAGTAGATGTAACTGTATGAAATCTCAAATTTTATCCTTATGCCACAAATAAACAAGGATGATAGAAATGGTGATGATGTATATGTGTCTAAAAAATAATTACTTGAACCAGCAGATGGTGTGAAGGTTAACTGGATCCCACACAACTGCGCTGTTCAAGTCCTTGGACCTGGCAGCATGAAAAATACACTGGGCACTTGTGCGTGCATGCCCAAAATCCCAAGAGGAGAATAGAAGAGAAGGGATTTCAGCATGGTCATTTCCTCTCAGGGGTGATTTCTAACTTAACCTTTCTCTCTCTTTTTATTTTCTCTCTCTCTATGACAAACTCACACCCTATAGAAACCTTTAAAATTTAATTAAAAAAAAAATTTTTTTTTTAATTAAATTTTAAAGGTTTCTATAGGGTGTGAGTTTGTCATAGAGAGAGAGAAAATAAAAAGAGAGAGAAAGGTTAAGTTAGAAATCACCCCTGAGAGGAAATGACCATGCTGAAATCCCTTCTCTTCTATTCTCCTCTTGGGATTTTGGGCATGCACGCACACGCGCCTGGTGTGAGTTTTAAGCCACCGGGTCCAGGACGCGAACCGCGGTCGACTACGTGGGAATCCAGCGACATAGCCATTACGCTAACTGCTGGTTCCCAAAAATAATAAATTTAAAAATCACTTAAGGATTGCTGCATTAGAGTAGCTAAATAGCATTAGGGACCTTCTACTGAGTCAACCTCACAACTGTGAGAGTATTAACTAGCCCTGGAAGGGAAATAGAATTCAGCTATGGAAATTTATCTCTTGAAAGACGTCACAAGACACTTGAATTTTCTTCTATAGTTATGGGTTTGTTTGTTATTGTTTTCCTTTTGTTCTGATTTATTTTCCCTGTAGTTACTAAAGATGCTAGTAGGAGTTCTCCTTTGATTCAATTAACCTAACATTTCCTTAAGAAAAGAGAACCAAAATCACAAGTTTACAAATTACTAGAGTCTCTGTTGTGATTATTTAAAATATCTGGACAGGCATATCTTAAAAGTGGTCATAATTATGATTATTTCGCGATTTTACAAATGGCTGCACTTGCCAGGCACAGAGAATTCCTTGAATACTGACCACCATGTAGTATAAAAACAAAGAAAAGAAACATAACACTCTGCATGACTAGCCTACACGGGAAGCTTTGGGATGGTATCCAGAAACTTCCCTGAGTATGATGGGCAAGCACACGCCATGATCCAGGTGAAGCTGAGGGTGAATTTGCAATGTTGACACCGTGACAGGCGTTTTTTCTTTCTCTCTTTCTCTCTCTCGCGAAAGAAGTAGATAAACTTTTTAAAAAGGAAAAAAATTAGTCTCTTAAAAACTAGAAGTACAAGGGTACTTCACAAAGTTTGTGGAAAGATGGAATTAAATTTTGAGTTAAATTTTGGTAAAACATATTTTGAAATTCGCACATAGATTTTTCATAAACAAAGTATTTTCCATAAACTTTTTGAAGACCCCTTTGTAAGTATCAAGTGGAAAGAGGCAGACAATAGACAGACCACCCAAGAATCTAAGGAGAGTGATGACAATATACTTTCTTTTCATTTATTATTTGTTATTATTATTAGTTTATTATTTTTAATTTGGTACAGGGCACATGTGCTCATCAGAGAGAGAGAGAGAGAGATTGAGAAGGAAAGTGAAAAAGTGAGCTGCCAGTTCTGGGATTTGAACCAGGGTCCGTTATATGGGAGTCCAGCACCCTAACCACCATGCCACCAGCTTGCTCCTGACGGTATGCTTTTTCACTCATTCTGAAAAAGCAATTTTAATCAACCCTATTTCCTGTTATCATATACTTGCCAACAAGAACCTGGCCTCACTGCTATTTTCGTTGCTCACATTCTTATCCTTTTAAATAGGCTAGCCTTCCCTGATTTCCTCACCTCACATACCCTGAGGCCAATGAATTGCCTTTCTCATCTATTGGAAAAGAAACCATTTCATTTAAAAAGAAGGAAGAGTTTTGTGACCTAGTGAAATTACTTTCCTGGGCTGTTTTACATTTAAAAAAGAGAAAACATAGTGACATCTAAATTGCTGCACAAATTATGTTACAAAATACATGTTGCAATTATTTCCTTTCTCTGAGCACTTAATTTTAAGCATAGTAACATTGCTCCCATTGGTTCTGTGTTAATTGCCACAAAACAGGGACTGGAGAGTCATCATCTTCTGTGAGTATTTACTGAGGTACTAGTAGCTCCACCACAGCATAACAAGTGGTAAGATGTTTATAATGTGGAATAGGGATTGTTTCTACATGCAGAGTCCCAGTAATCCAGAGTGAGTCATGATGAATGAATAAATATTATCACTAGCAGAGGCAGCAGATCTATACAAACCCTTATCTGTTTCTTGCCAACTTCTCATTTTTATACATATATACACATAAACACACATTAGTAGGAGAAGTACATTCATTACATGAGTGATAAGAGCACTGAGACCAAGTCCACTCGGTCAGGGAAACTTGCCAGGATGAAAGTGAGTTTTGCTTTGTGTTCCATAGGACAAAAATGTTTGGCAGGACGGTGGATGTTCATGGCACGAGAGATGGCCTCCATCCATCTGGCTGCTGTTATCTAGCAGATATGTACTGCTGAAAGTTCAAATTCTTTTTAGATTGTGGGCTAACAGAGCTCACAGTACAGAGCAAGTGCCTTGGACAAATGATGTGAGGACTAACGGAGACACAATTGAAGAGTGTAATAAAATAATTTTGGTCCTGTGTACCGTCAACATCTTGTAGGAACCAGTTATTTATTGAACATATACAACTATCAAAAGCACCAGTTAGAGGTCATGATCAGTGATCCAAGCTATGTGGGAGGCCATCATAGCTATTTCATGACAGACATAGATCATACAGATTTCGTCAATATTCCTGACTTATTTCTAGACTTAGGAGAATTTTTCCAACCATGCTGCCCCTAGATAAAGGTGTCATAACAGCAGGATCCTCTTATCTTTTTTGTTCTCTACCATATGCCCACTTCTTTGCACATTGTATTAAGTTGAATGGTTATGAAATTGTCATTTTGCAGGTTAAAAATGGCAATTTTACATGTTGCTTGAAATAAATGACCTTAAAAATAACTCTCTTAATTGGAAATAGGAGGTTGGTGCTGTGGTAGGAACAAGTAATTAAATGTGCAGAACAAGAACATTTTCTTCTACAGAATCGAAATTTTTTTTAATCAAACTAGATAAATATTTCATTTTCAATGTCTGTCCCAATCTTGCTTATGGGCTTTCTGGACTACTGAATGCTTAAAAGAAAGAAAGAAAAATAATGCAGTTCTTAGAGTCCAAAGGATGAGAACCCAATCTGTCAAAGACACATTTGAATATCCATGTCTATCGCAGTATTATTCTCCATAGCAAAAACTTGGAATCACCCTAAGTGTCCAATATTCAATGAATGGATACAGAAAATTTGGTATTTCCACACAATGGAATACTACTGAGCCATAAAGAATAATGAGTTCCCAAATTTGTGACAAATGATCTTAGAAAATGTAATGCTGGACCAGCAGGTGGCATGGTGGTTAAGGTGCTAGACACTACCACATGGCTGAACACGGTTTGGGTCCTGGACCTGGTGGCTTGCCTTCTCACTTTCTCTCTCTCTCTCTCTCTCTCTCTCTCTTATCTCCCTCTGGTCAAATTAAAAAATAAATGAATGATAAAATAAAATAATTCTTTAAAAAAGAGAGAGAAAATATAATGCTAAGACAGCATAAAGACCGTGTTGGGAATGCCTCTCTCTCCCTGTCTCTTCCTTCCTCATTTTTCTGTCTCTACCATGGAAGATAGATAGATAGATAGATAGATAGATAAATAAACCAACAAAAAAGGGATGAGAGATGTTAGAAAATGACATGTGACCATTTCTCAAAGGGTCTCAAAATAGAAGGCTTTAAAAGAATAAGGATCATCAACCTGAAGACAAGTTTTAAGAACATACCATAGCCAAAAATACATGACTTCTTTTTTGTTTTTTTGTTTTGTTTTGTTTTGGGTTTTTTTGGAGAGGTTTTTGCTATAGGGCACATGAGCTCCCCGGAAAGACAGAAAGAGACAGAGAGACAGAAAGCGATAAATCATCCCCCGGGGGGATGGCCACATCGCAATCCCTCTCCTCCATTCTCCTTTCAGGATCTTGGGCACGCACCAACATGCACCCAGCTTGAGTTTAAGCCACCAGCTCCAGGACTCAAACAGCAGTCAAATACATGGGAGTCCAGTGACATAGCCATTTCGCTAACTGCTGGTTCCAAATTTTTGCATAGAAAAATACATGCACTCTACCACACCCACCCTGCTTTATGTTGGCCCAGGTACTGGACCTGGGTTTCTCAGGAAGCCCCAGCCTTGTGCTATGGCACCCTACTATTTGTAGCACTGCAGCTGGACCACCTTGTCCTTCTTTTGTCAATGTAGGCTAATCTTTTCAGTTTTTATTTCAACAGATTTTAGGAAATCTTTGACTTGATCATTTCTTTTCGAATATTTAGGAAAGCTCACTTCATTAATCACTTAGTCAAAACAATTTTTTAATTTAGAAAATTGAGATTGTACTTTATAATCATCAAAGCATTTTTCACAAACTTTATTTAAAGAAGCATGTGAATGTTGGCATCAGACAAATAAATTTCTGCTCAGATCTCTAAACCATCAGTTGACAGGGTGCTTATGGCCTTCAAGAAATTACTTTATCTTTCCTGCATTTGAATTTCTTCATCTATAATATCTGGATAATAATACCTACATAAAAATGTTTGAGAAAGCATTAAATATTTTAGTAATCATAAATAATAGTTAGCATTTATTGTACACTCACTAAGTGCCAGAAATATTTCTAGTGCCTTGTATTTCTGACTCAATTGATTTTTTAATTTTTTAAAAATTTATTCCATGAAAGAGAAGAAGACACAGGAGGGAGAGAGAGAAATAGAGATAAGCACAGTTCATATCATGGGCATGTATAGGGAAGCCTCAGGAGATGAATTCAAGACCCTCCCATGTGGGTCTAGTTGCATGGCTGCTATGCCACCTCTTGACTCCTCATTTTATCTTCTTGATAGTCCAATTAGATAGGTGCTATGATTATCCCCTTTTACAAATGAAGGAGGCTAAGAAACTCACACATAATCACGCAGTTACTTGGTGTTGGAGCTGAGGATCAACCAAGGTTGTTCAAATTCTCCTGCTATGGAAGAGCTCGGACTTTGACTTGATAAAGTTCATTATGTAGTGACTACTCACAGTAAGACCTTGGGAACTCAATTCTAGTTCTTTGGCAACTAATTCTCTTTACAATGTCCCATTCAATGTATTCTACAGAATAATATCTACTTAATTTCATTAAATTATATTTCTATGGGAGCTCTTCAACAAGTTCATGAAAAATATCCATTATAAAATATTATGCATAAATTTCATTATTTTTAGCACCAAAGCAAACACATATTTTTGAAAGGTTTTTGCTATAGGGCATGTGCACTAGGCAGAAAGATAGAGACAGAGAGACAGAAAGCAAGAAATCATCCCCCAAGGGGGATGGCCACACTGCAATCCTTTCTCCTCCATTCTCCTCTTAGAATCTTAGGTATGCACACACAAGTGCCCAGCATGAGTTTAAGCCACCGGATCTGGGACTCGAACTGTTGTCAACTGCATGGGAGTCCAGCAATATAGCCATTACGCCCAATAAACAATAAACACATATTTTAATTTCAGTTTTGCATGACACCTTTTTTTGGGGAGGAGGTAATTTTTTTTTCATTTTTTATCATTTACTTATTTTTATATTTTCTCATGAACATTTATTCTACATATCAAAAATGTTTTTGCTCATACTCCATAATTCTTGACAGTTAATAACTTTCAAATTTTCAAAAACCTAAATTTTAAAGATAATGTTCAAAATATTTGTTATAATTTTGTTTGACTCTGTAACAACAGAGTCAGTATGGCAATATTTTTGAGAAAATAATTACCTGTCAGCTACTCACACTGTTGAAAAGCAAATGCCCAGCACCCAAGTCACACATAAACCTTCTCAATTCAGCCCTGCCTACCAAGTATTGTGTGATAGACCATTTACTACCAAAGATCAGTCTCTTTTTCTTCCTTCAAAGTCTTCCTCAAGATAATCCTCTGGCTGTGGTTGCTCTCTTGAAATCTCTAGTGATTACAATGCTGGGCTGGAAAAGCCCAGTTTATTTTATGGTACAAATTCTTTCATATAGCTTCTCTAGTCAAGAGCTTCTGTTGGCTTACTGGAGATCTATCTTGGTTCCATAGTTTTCTGGATAATCTTCAGATACGACATTCCAGTCAAAGCCCTGTCCAATAACAAGTATTTCCAATTTCTGATTCAATGTAACAGGTATTATTGAACTTATGCAAATAACCCTTCTGCCACAAAATAAGAATACTCCCAAATATTTTCCAATTTCAGAAGGGTCAGGAAGGAAGAAAAGTTTATGTTTCCATTTAAAGAAATAAATAAGAAGAAAAAATATTTTGACAAATTGTTGAACCTATCAACAGCTCAAAAGAAAGCAAAATCCTTAAATGGGGAAAACAAAGCATAATGAAAAAAAATCAGTAATGCTATACTCATAAGTCATAACATTCTATTTCACCAGTTCAGTCTTATATTCAATATCTCTTCTGTTGAATTTGCAGTGTTACTGTGGTCTGATCTTTCCATTTAAATCCTGGAAGTTAACATTCAACATTATTATTGATATTTCTTGTCCCTAGAATTAAGTTGGCCATTTCTTTCATTGCTTTTTTGTTCTTTTATTTCTGTATGTCTGTCTTTATGTATGTCTTCAGTTTTCCTGGTAGACCACTCCTTTCAGAACTTCTTGAAGAGTGGGTCTGGTATTGGCAAATTCTTTCAGGTCTTGTTTATCTGAGAAAGTTTTTATCCTTTTTTTCCATATGAAGGTATATTCCATTTTTTGCCAGGTATAGTATTCTTGGTTGGAACCGTTTTTCACTTAATATATTTTGAATATATTTTCTCATTCTTTCCTTGCTCGCATTGTATCTGATGAGAGGTCTATGTTAGCCTGATGGGATAACCTTTATAAGTAACCTGACATTTCTCTTTTGCCAATTTTAGTATCTTGTGTTTGTGGATTTGGTCAGTCTGGCTATGATGTGCCTTGGAGAAGATCTTCTTGGTTGATTCTATGTGGGGTCCTTTCAATTTCTTGGGTCTGGATATGTGAATGCCTCTCTAGGTTTGGAAAGTTTTCTTCCAGGATTTCATAGAATAGATTATCAATGCCTTTATTAATTTCTTCACCTTCTGGGATACCAATTATCTGGATGTTTGGGTGCTTAATGGTATCTAGTATTTCTCATATAGTATTCTCATTTTTGGGGGGGTTAATTTCTCAATTTTTTTTTTTGTTATTTTTTCTAGGTCAGAGATTTTGCCTTCAACATCCAAGATTTGATCTTCTGCATGGACTAACTTGCTTTTAATACTTTTGAGAGAGGTCTTTATTTCCTGTATTGCAGCCTTCATCTCTAAGAGCTCCATTTAATTCTTTTTTATGGTTTATAATTCCTCTTTCAGATAGTTCAAGAATTCCCTCACCTCTTGGAAATCATTGTCTATTTTCTTCTACATCTTCTGGAGTTCATTGTCTCTCAGCTCTTGCATCTCATTTAGTTTTGTCACTATGAATATTCTGAAATCTCTATCTCTATTTCCATGAGTTCTGCTGTACTGTCTGTGGATGATGAAGGATTGTTCTTTCCCCTTGGGGAAGAGATATTTTCTTGATTTCTCATATTTCTTGTGCCTCTGCAGTGGTTTCTGGTAATTCTGTGAAAAAAAAAAATCTCTCCTCCACTGTGCTTCACAATGTGGTATCCACAGAAAGAGATTATTAGCTCAGATTTATAAAAAGAAATTTCTTCCTTAAAGCAGGATGTTCAATAAGCATTGAAGATTTCAACTACTCTAAAAGTATTCAAATGCTTGACTACTGTGCACCTAGGCCTATCTAGACACTCAGTGTGTGGAGAGTGAAGAGCAGAATGGGAAAGTAAGATTAAAAATAAAATAAAATAAAAAAACTAGACAAAAACAACCATAAAGAGAACAAAAAAAAATTTTAATGGTAAAAAATGAAACAGAAAAGGCCCAAGGTGAGAAAAGTGGTTTAAATTTTTTTTAAAATAAAATAAAATATTTAAAGAGAGAGAACATGAGACAGACAGAGAGAGGACAGAGGTTGTCTTACCTTGTCTAGAAGATGGAGTTTTAAAGCATAGCTTCCCTGAACATGCCAGGACACACCCTATATGACACTTTTGAAGTACCCTCATATATAAGCAAAATTAATCATAAAATCTTTTTTAATGCCGTATTATAGCTAACCTTCCCCAAGTACCTACAAGGTGGGTGACTTCACAGTGTCCACTTGAGTAATTTTGCCAGATCTTTCTCATCCTTTTGACTTTTCTGAACCTCTGTTAAGCATACTAAGGTGAAAATTTCAAGAAAGTTATGCTGAAGAATTCTTTGGTTAATCAAGAACCAAGTTTCTTCATATTTACTTAATCTAATTATAGAGGGATAAAATTTTCCTTATGGACTTTCACTTCCATCCGTTCTGTGATATTAACTGACCTACTTATAAATTTGGCATTCCCTTTATTTCTCCTTTTCCATTAATTAGATTTAGTAAGGCCATTTATACAGTTGGATCAGAAGTGCATAGCAACACAAGGACACATACCTCAACAAATTTGGTCCTCTTACTTATAATTTAGTGACTTGCCATGCATTAAGAAAGGTAAACATATGGGCCAGCAGGTGGTATAGTGGTTAAGGTGCTGGACTTTCACATGGCCCACCATGGTTCAAGTCCTAGACCAGTGGCTTGAAACTCACAGTGGGCGCATGTGTGTGTGTGTGTGTGTGTGTGCCCTAAATCCTGAGAGGAAAATAGGGGAGAAGGGATTGCATCACCCCTGGGGAGTGATTTCTAGTTTTCTATCTTTCTCTGTCTCTCTGGCAAGCACATGAGTCCTATAATTAAACATTTCTTAAAAAAAAAAAAAAAAAAAAAAAAGAAAGAAAGAAAAAAGAAGGAAGGCAAATGTAAACAGTAATGCGTTGTTCAAAGAAGCTGGATCCCACATGGTGAAGGCCCCTCAAATTTCCAGTCTGGACAACTGGAAATGTGCCCAGGATTGAATGGGCTGGAGAGCTGGAAAAAAGGGATTACAGCATGACTATACCCTATGGAGTGTGTTTCTTTCTCTCTCATTCTCAGGCATGCAATGCACATGTTCTACCATGAATTAAAGAAAGCTTTTTGAAAAAGGCAAGCCAAAGTTGTTGATCAGCTTTGGATTGAACAACTCAAATCTGATTTTCTTAATGCTTTTAAATATACCTTTCTGGGAATTAATAAAATTATACTCAAATATCAACACATATATAAAATCTATATTAAATTAATATTGCTAAATTTCCCAAAGCATGCTAAAGAGATATTGACAGGAAATTCACCAGCTGGATATGATGCATTTTTCAAAAGATTTAAAAAAAAAAAAAAAGGCAGATGATTTTTTAAAAGGAGTAAAAAAAATGCCTAAGTGTAGACAGCAAGCTGCAAAGTTCAAAATGTCAAATTCAAACTAAAAATTAGATATGCCAAAGAGAAACTCAAGAAGCACCTTATAAAGGATATTGAAGCCAGTAATAAAGGGTCTTAAAATAACAAAGGCAGAAGTCCAAGAGGAAAATCAATGTAACTTCTTTTGATGCTAAGTGCAAAGGATTTGCTCAAAGATTAAAAGGAAAAGACAGATAATTAATTCTCGGTTTGGGTTTATTTTAAGGAATATATTAACACAATCTTGATATCCAAAAAGAGAAAGTGGTTTCAAAGGAAGAGCACGGGTTTGGAATTCAGACCTCCCAGATTCCAATCTTTGCTCAGTCACTGTGGTATTAAGGATTTTGCTTAACCTTATGTGCCTCACTGTCTTCATTTGCAGAGTGATGTTAGTAATTCCTGTGCCATAGACAGTTCTATTTTACAAGGTATCCAGAATGCCTGGTGCCTATTAAGTGATAGAAAGATCAATATTATTCAAAACAGCATGTTCCAAAACCCTTTAAGTTTTGCCATCGGGCACTTGTACTCACTGAAGAGGGGCAGGCAGAGACAGTGACAGGGAAAGTGAGAAATCACCCCCTCCAGGGATGGATGGCCAGGCTGCAATCCTTTCTCTTCTATTCTCTTCCTGAGATTTTGGGCACACATGCACATGCACCTCATGTGACCCTCAACCACCAGGTCTAGAATCTGAACTGTGGTCCATCCATGTGGGAGTCCAGCATCTTACTCACCACACCAGCTGCTGGTATCAATCCTTTAAGATTTTCAACCTTGGGACCAGCAGATGGTATAACGGTTACGTTGCTGGGCTCCCACGTAAGCAACTATGGTTCAAGTCCCAGACCCGGAGGCTTAACACTCATGCTGGGCACATGTGTATGTGTGTCAGAAATCCTGAGAGGAGACTTGAAGAGAAGGGATTGTGGCATGGCCATCCCTCTGGGATTTCTCACTTTCTGCCTCTCTGTCTCTCTAGTGAGTGCACATGCCTTAAAGAAAAAATCTCTGAAAAATGACTTTTAATCTTAATTCTGGAAATATTTACTCAGTACCTACTCTATCCATGCAGATGACTGAGCTTCAAATGAGTATTAGAGACCACTATGGAATCATATGATCAATGAAGCATTAAGAGTTGAGCTTGGAAGATCTGGGTGAGATTCGTAGGATGAGATTTCCGCAAAGAAAATTGATGTAAAGATATAAAATGGTCAAAGACCTAAAGATAAGATGGGACAACATATTTAGAAAGAAATATGGGGAAATCAGCCCATTCTACATTTTTTTTAGAGGTTTTTGCTACAGGGTGCGTGCACTCGCCAGACAGACAGAGAGAGACAGAGACAGAAAGGGAGAAATCACCCCCCCGGGGGATGGCCATGCCACAATCCCTTCTCCTCCATTCTCCTCTTGGGATCTTGGGCACGCACGCACACGCACCCAGTGCAAGTTTTAAGTCACCGGGTCTGGGATGCGAACCGCGGTCGACTACATGGGAGTCCAGTGACACAGCCATTACGCTAACTGCTGGTCCCCATTCTACATTTTTTTAAATGAACATACTTTTGGATATTTAATACTGACCTAAGTTGTAGAGAACTTGGAAAGAAATTGAAATACACATAATTCTGAGGCCAGGGCCAGCTGGTAGTAATGGTTGTTAAGGCAGATCCCACAAGGCTGACTATGTAGTTCAAGTACCAATCCAGTGGCTTAAAAAACTCTCCAGGGACATGGGCATACATGCCAAAAACCCAGAAGGAAAAATGGAGGAGAAAAGGTTACAGTGTGATCATCTCCGCTGGGGTGGTGCTTTTTCACCTTCTCTCTCTGTCTCTCTGCTTCTCTCCAGTGATCGCATGAGCCTCTCTGTGGCAAATTTAAAAAAAAAAAAAATTCTGAGGCCAAAACAACTGTTACTAGCTATTCTAAGTGATCAACTATTAGGATTAGCAATTCTAATAGTAAAGGATTAAATTGTGCTGAAAAGAAACATATTACTTATTGTTGTAAAAAAAATCATGTGACTGAGAGGTGGTCAGAGTCATCATCTATGAACAGGCTTCCTGAAGGCTCAGAGACTTTCAATAAAGAAATCGGAATCTGGACACGGACAGTTGGTATTAGAAGCAGAGAAGGCAGCTGTGATGGCGCAGCATTAACACAATGCTCAACACTGCTGAAGCTGCCTGAGGTCTCAGACCTTTGTAAATGCCAGATGCACACACAGCAATGCTCATGACTCTAGCTGGCTGGGGCTTGGGGTGGATAGTGACATAAAGACCCTACTGGGGTTGGGTGCCTCTTCTCTTTATCTCCTTCATGGAAGAAATGAATAAATAATTTTTTAAAATAAAACAAAAAATTGTAGAAGGCACACCCATGAAACATTGAAATAAGCATTCTCATTAGGTGACTATACATAATTTCTCTAAAAATGTGTATGATGCTTTACAAGCACAGCATTCTTTGACGAGAAATAACTTTGAGAGAAAGGAGCATTAGTGTACGTAATTTACTTAAGTTTTCAAGAAACATTTGTTAAACTTCTCAAGAGGATTTTTGATATTTGGCTTTTTGAGTTTTTTTGAATAGTATCACATAGAGGTGACAAGTGGTGAATTGAGTAACCCAATGTATCTCTTGCACTTGCTACATAATAGACTAATCCAGGACTGTCTCATAGCCTAAATGAGCTGGGTCTCACAAGGCCAACACAGTTTGAATCCCAGTCCTAGCAGCTTGAAAAACACACTGGGCACATGTGCATGCATGCCCAAAATCTCAAGAGGAAGGAAAAATTAGGTAGCTAATCTCAAAAGTTCAACTTAGAACAACAGCTTTTCATTGCCACAGTTTCTGTGGGTCAGGAACTGGGTGCTGATTGAGGGAGTGTATCTGGCTCGAGTTCTCACATAAGGTTGCAGTGAAGCATTGGTCAGGGTTGTAGTCTTCTAAAGGCTCAGCTGGCCTAAAAACTCCTTTCCTAAGCTCACTGGCAGATCTCAGGAGGCCACTCCCACCTTACCATCATGGGCCTCTTCATGATATTTGGCTTTTTGGGTTGCTGTGACACCAAACCACCCCACGGCAAGAACTTCCAGGGACAGCAGGAGATGGCACGCACAGGACAGAAGACACCGTGTCTTTGAAACCTAATCTCAGAAGTGACATTTCACTGCTCTTGATGTAGTCAATCCATTAAAAGTGAGTCCACCAGGTCCAGCACACACAGAAAGAAAATGTATAGGCAGGAACTCCAGGAGGTAGGTCATGGATGCATCTTAGTGAGGCCAGCCTCCATCTGTGACTTTCTTCTTCCAAAGCCTTATTCCAGCCAGGATGGGCTCTGGTACAGTTCTGGCTTAGAAGACATAAGCAGCAAGACTTCTCTTTGGAAACTTCAGCTTTGTTGAGTTAACAACGGGGTTATCACGAGAGATGGGAGTGGACAGTGGCCACAGTCCACCATGCAGAGAGAAGATATGCCCGGAGGATGAAAGAGAAATTTACTTATTTTCTTTCTTTCTACTGAGATATGTTCATGAAGGCCAAATATGCAGCAACTATCTCGCTGCCATGAGGAAAAAGGCCATAAAATTAAATTAATATTGGTCTAGGCAACCCTAAGCTACTGAACAAATGCCAGCAACCACTTAACTCTAAAATGCTTGCCTTGTGAGAAAAGTCTCTATTTAAGGCACCCTTTTTAGGTTTTCTGTTATTTGAAGTGGAAAAAGCACTCCTGATTTATGTATTAGGATACTACTTTATATTAGGCAGCAAACTTCAGGTCTCGATGAGACTTTGGAAAGGAAAAGTTACAACCTTGGATAGAACCCATATTAAACAAAAATGTTATATTCTGATTATTTATTGATAGTCATTCTTATAGGAGTTTCTTTCCTTTGTTTTCTCTCACAGTAAATTTGTAAGGTTAAAAAGCTTCCTCCACCTCTGAATGAATTGTCAGTCCATCTCTGATAAATGGATCCCACTCAGCTCCAAAATATTAATGAACAGAAATGAGCACATGAAATAAAACTGATTTAGCTATTGTCATAAATTACAGATGGTTATAAGTCTCTATTGCTTTTCTTTCAAGAGGCAGAATATATTTCCCATTCCCTCAACACTTGACTGGCACCTGTGCCTTTCTTTGACCGGAAGAATGTGGCAGAGGTGACATTGTACCAGTTCTGGACCTAAGCTTTAAGATCTAGCAGCTTCTGTTGTTGGATGATTTTCATTTAACTACTGGGCAAGAAACTTGGCTGGCTCATTCTATAATAGACGTATGGTTTTCAATGTGATGGCAAGATGGTGATGTAGTGGTATTGCAGTGTTCTGCCATGCTGGGCCCACATGGGTAGGTCTTGGGTTTGTGTCCCAAGGCCTTCCTGTACAGGGAGGCATGCTCACATGCATGTGAGCTGATATCTTAGCCACTAGCTATATCTGGCTCCTTACATTTAATTTAATTTAAAGTAAATAAAATTAAAAATTGATTTCCCCAGCCACAATAGTCACATTTCAAGTACTCAGTCAACACATGTAGCTACTGGCTTCAGTATTGGACAACGCATATATAGAACATTACCACCCGACACAGAAAAACACTTTCTTTGCAATATCCTGGAGTTACTTAGTAGAGCAAGAGAGGTAATTCTTGATCTTTTTTGTCATTGAACAAAAAACTGTGTTAACGAGTTTAATGCTTAGCATTTTCTCTTGGGCAAGTGCTGAGCATGGCTACCTCTGAACTGAGAAGAAAGCCCACTCTCATATTATGAAGCTGTAAAGGAGACCATGGGGTTATCATGAGAGATGGGAGTGGATAGTGGCCACAGTCCACCACACAGAGAGAAGTTATGCCTGGAGGATGAAAAAGAAACAGCGGAGCTTTTAAACAGAAGGAACACTAGAGGAATTTGACTGCGGTGTAAACTCCTTGCTTGTGTGGTCCCAGTACCTCTTGGGGAGAGTATCCTCAAAGTAATGTCAAAATGTCAGGGCACATCACACCTCTTCCAGGGTAATTTCCAGCTGCCGTCCCATGTCACAGAAAAATTATAAACCTTTCATATATATTTTTTTCCTTTTACAAATTGCACAGCGATATGTCAAAAGCATCTCCTTCTCTGCAATAAAAATAAAGTACTCTCTTAGGGCTATACCACTTCATAGCTTTCAAGATGTGGATTCAGTGCTTGGTGCCTGGAGCAGCCCTGAGGGCAGCTAGCCCAGAACCATGCCTCTCAGCTGCTGTTGGCACTTCCGTCCAGAGTAACAGAATACACGATGATGGGGTTTAAGCAAACCAGGGCCAGTAACGTCACTATACCCAGGATCTCTGCATAAAGTGGCTCGCGTGTGGATTTTCCAGATAAATGAAGAGCTTTCCTTCTTCAAACACCAACA
>NW_006160154.1:1995092-2024584 GCF_000334495.1 Tupaia belangeri chinensis | reverse complement strand
TTCTTCAACCACCACCACTCTTTCACTGCATGAATTTTTTTTTCCTTTTTTTTTTCTTTGGAGAGGTTTTTGCTATAGGGCACGTGTGCTCGCCAGACAGACAGAGAGAGACAGAGAGATAGAAAGCGAGAAATCACCCCCCAGAGAGGATGGCCACGCCGCAATCCCTTCTCCTCCATTCTCCTCTCGGAATCTTGGGCACGCACGCACACGCCCCTGGCGTGAGTTTAAGCCACCGGGTCCGGGACTCGAACTGCTGTCGACTACGTGGGAGTCCAGGGACATAGCCATTATGCTAACTGCTAGTCCCACTGCATGAATTTTTGAGGTAAAGCTTCTAATATGTGTCACACACATCCTGGAAGAAATTATCTCTCTCTTTTTTAAATATAGTTTTATTTTTGGAGAGACAAAGAGGATTCCTTGACGGGGGTTCATCATGTTACAATCCCTTCCACCCAGCCCAACAGCTACTCAGGATCTTGGAAACAAGTATAACTGGTATGTTTCCAGGTTATTTACTCAGGATTTGAACCTGAGGTTGGCTATATGGCCTCTAGAACAGTACATCAGTACCCTACCACCTATGCCAAAACAACTGGGTCTGGAAGGGAGTCTTAAATGAAAAATGGCAGAGATACTATGAGCAAAATCCACAGGACTGAGAAATGGGAAATCCAAATGAGCTTCACCACCCCCCAGCCAGTGGTCTTAGTAAGTCATTAGCATTATTCAGAGGATGGTCATAACCAATATGTGACATAGCTCACTTGCATAGAGCACTACTCCATGTGTTGAGCATTCTTCTGTGTGCTGTGCACGAATTGCCCCAGAAGAACACTATTCCTTATCTAGTCACCAAGTCCTGTCAGTGAAGTTATCAACTGGGGCTGAAAAGGCTGGCCTAACTGCAAAGATCACCAAGTGATTCACAGCTACCCCAGAGCCCATGACTTGAACCAGAACACACCTTCTCAGGTCTATTAAGTGACTACAGGTCACTTTATGCATTAATGGCTTGAACATTTTTTCATCTATAAAATGAGGATGACATAGACCTTGAGCTACGAGGGAATGAATTAAATGGGTTATGTTTAATATACCTCATGTCTTCGAAGGTATTCTATAGGTGCTAGCTGGACATTCTCTTTCTTTCTTTGTGAAGTTAGAGAATCCTGGGTTTTAGTCCAACTGAACATCAGTTATATCAGACACAATGTGAGTTGTTGCAAGGCTAAATAATGCATGGAAACACACATCTTGAGGATTTGGTAATAAAAAGACTTTCCCGCTACTTACAAATTGCATGTGCATTTCAAATACATAGTGTTTCAGAAGCCAGGCAGTAGGACAGTGACGCTCTGTCAGGCTGACCTACAATGGGAAGGTGCTGGTCTCATGTCCAAAGATCTCCTTCAGTATGCTTGACTTGTGTATTCCCATGATCAAGCCTGGGCCGAAGCTGCATCAAGACCCTGTTTGGAGTGTTCTTCCTCTCACTCTCTCCTTCTCACACGTGAAAGAAATAAATAAGCTTTAAAAAAAAAAAAAAAAAGGTTCTAGTGCCAGCCAGTGGCATAGTGGTTAAGGCAGCTGAATCCCATATGGCCAACTACACTGCTTGAGTCCCAGGCCTGATGGCTTGAAAAACACATGGGCACATGTTTGTGACCAAAATCCCAAAAGGAGGGAGAGATGGAGGAAAAAGGATTTATTGTGACCATTCCAATGGGAGGCGCTTTCTCTCTCTCTCTCTTTCTCTCTCTCTTGTGAACACATGTGCCCTCTGGAAAAATTTTTAAAGAAATCCTAAATCTAACTTTTTATCTTTCCTCCAAAGCTTCATCTCTTTTCTGCATCCCTCATCTTTTTTTTTTTTTTTTTTTTGGAGAGGTTTTCGCTATAGGGCGCGTGTGCTCGCCAGACAGACAGAGAGAGATATAGAGACAGAAAGTGAGAAATCACCCCCCAGGGGGGATGGTCATGCCACAATCCTTTCTCCTCCATTCTCCTCTTGGGATCTTGGGCATGCACGCACACGCACCTGGCATGAGTTCTAAGCCACCAGGTCCGGGACGCAAACCGCGGTCGAATACATGGGAGTCCAGCGACATAGCCATTATGCTAACTGCTGGTTCCCTCTGCATCCCTCATCTTAATGGCACCATTCTCCATTCCCAAATCTCAGAGGACTGCTTTGCAATTTCTCTAGTGGGGATCCTTCCTCAAGCTCAACTCATCACTAAGTCCATCCATCCTCCAATGATTTTTTTTAAGTCCTTCATTTTTCATAACAGCTATCACGGAGGGTTCTAATGTGTCCCCCCTGCTAAGAATATCTCCCCACCTCCATTTATCCTTCCAATTACTTTTTTTGTTCTTTCTTATACCCAAATATTTTGCTTAAATGCTTTCCATGGCTCCCTACTTCACAAAAGATAAAGTCAGGAGATTTAGCAAATCAATTCAGAATTCTGAGACCTCTAAAAGCTGGCCCAAACCTGGTCCTTATATCTAAATTCCTGTCCATTTCTCACCAAGGCAGCCTTCCCTCAAATGTGTCCTGCACTTTCTTAATTTCTTGCCATTGTTCATTTTCTTCTAGATAAAGAATTGTTTATCCTCCAACAATCAGTTCAACTGTAAAACGTTTCCCATTTTACTATGCCTTACCCATGTCAATATATATGGAATTTTCATTTCTAATATCTGTCATTAAAAAACATTTCAAATAAAGATGAGAAGATAGCATAACACCTACCTAGATTTAACAGATAGCAGTTTTGTCATACAAACTTTCTACTCCCCTTAAAGAAGTAAAATGTTACTGACCCAGCCCAGAGTTTCCCCCATCTTCTTCCTCCTTCCTTAGAGATGCAGGTTGTTTTGAAGAGTGTATGTATTGTCCCTATTTTAGACATGCTCAGTACTTTTTTTATTCGCATGAACCAGTATAAATAATTAAAGATTTCTTTACCACTTCGGAGCACAATTAGGCTCAGTAAAATGTGAGGGAACAGGCTCATTGAACAAAGTCTTGTTCATTTCAGATCAGCACCCAAACCTTCTTTCGATCCTATCTCATCTCAGCCACAAATCAGGAAACAGAGGCCAAAAGCTTCACCCTGGTATCTACCAAGTTACTGACCTCTGACCTCAGCAGTTCCTAGCCAATAACAAGCTACAGCTGCAAAGCCCTTCCAGATCCAGAGTAAGTTACTACTTTTTCTTCTTAAATTGTAAACTGTTTATGATACTTCATGAAATATCCATTCCAGTGTTAAGTAGACAGAATGCTTTCTATAGGAAGTAAACCCTCATAAAAATGTTTAATACAAGTGTTAAGTAATTCAGCCATGCTGAAAAATAAGCTTCCTTTATAACAACATAGTTTATGGGGAAAAGAGATTGGGATATAGTGATCCACAGCTATATTCTAATCATTCATTTGCAGGACTTGGAAAGACCATCCAAAAGAGGGAGACAATCAAGCCAGCTATCTGTGACCTTGTAAATAAAAATAAATCATCGATGAAATTCAACTGTCCGATTTATTCTTTTGGGTTTATTTTCCTGTATTTTTACTGAATTCAGTGAAATGGTTTGTGTATGTCATCACAATTTGAGAATGTGTCTTCACTATACCAAAATAAATCATGAATCACTAATTCAGAGGGAAAAAAGAGAAAACCAGCTGTTAATCAGCATGACCCAGTAGTGCTATTGAATCAATTCTATGCTGAGGCAAATCACACAGGGTGGAAATGTATAAAAATCTTCCAGTCTAGAAATCCACAAATCACTTCTCATTCCTTCCTCTTACAAATATTTTTTCTCATAATTTTTGGAAAATCTCAAGGATAAGATACCAAAGAGTTGGGGCCAGCAGTTAGCGTAATGGCTATGTCACTGGACTCCCACGTAGTCAACCGTGGTTCGAATCCCGGACCCAGAGGCTTAAACTCACGCCAGGCGCGTGTGCATGTGTGCCCAAGATCCCGAGAGGAGAATGGAGGAGAAGGGATTGCGGCGTGACCATCCCCCCTGGGGGGTGATTTCTCACTTTCTGTCTCTCTCTGTCTGTCTGGCGAGCGCACACATCCTATAGCAAAAACCTCTCCAAAAAAAAGAAAAAAAAAAAAAGATTCCAAAGAGTTGCTACATGTGCAGCCTTAGCTTTTTTTTTTTTTTTTTTTTTTGGAGAGGTGTGTATACGGTGAGATATGCTATGAAGTATGTATAATAGTAAGTGTAGCATATGTACATGCTTGAGTGTGTTTATGTACGTGACATGGTGTGTGTTTATATGCATTCATGGGTATGTAGATATGCAAGCAGGATGTATGTGTGTAATATGTACAGTATATGTATGTGTGTGGTATGTGGTGTATATTTGTGTGTAGGTGCATGGTGTGTGTGTTGTATGTGTGTATGTGGTGTGCATGTGTGGTGTATGAGTGGTATTTGGTGTATGGTGTATGTGGTGCTTATAATAGTTTTTTGGTGGCCATAGAAGCAGCAATAGCTGAGTATAGTCACAATTGTTTAGGTATGCGGACTATCATCACAATGCAAAAAAATCATAGCCCTTTTCTAGTAAGAGGAGCTAAGGAGAGAGGCTGAGAAACTGGAAACCTTCTTGTTTTGGCTATGGAAGAAGAAGAAAACCTGAAATGGCTTTACACACTGAAGGAACCATTATTCACACAATTCATACATCCTCAGAGATTGAAGAGATGGTTGAACTTCATGCCATTTTGCATCTGGTCCCTCAAGGCCTCCCGGAGTTGAGAAGAAATGTGCTGCCCCTCCTGAGACCCAGTCAAGTTGTCAGCTGGAAAGACCCAAAGTTGTCTAGCAATTGAGCCCTCCCCGGTTTGCAATGCTTTAAAAGCCTGGCCTGGAAAAGCTATGATCATTCGAAATCTCATGAAAATGAAATTAAAGAACTCATTATTTTGATGCAAAAATGTTGAAATCCATGAATATATATATTTTTTAATGAACATATTTCATGAACTTTTTAAAAACCTCTCGTACTGACAAATTCTTCAGAGGAAGAAAGATGGTGTTGTCGATAGAGTGCCTACTCTAACTAGAAAGACAAAGAGGAGAACAGAGAAAAAAGAATGTGGACTATCCGGCTACCTATTCTGCAGAAGTGAATGTTAACTTAGAGTCAGTCTCTGACTTGAGATTCCTCTTCTCCTTCCTAAATAAAGACAGTATTACTACCTCACTGGGATGCTGAAAAAACACTGAAGATGAAGAAGCTTTGTGAGATGTTAATAATGATAACCATCAATCTGAACTTATATAAATGGAAAAGTGGTTAGCTGTGTAATTGAAATTGACAGTTTCCATGTATGAACTTTCAACCTCATTAACCATCCAAATTCTACGTGCTTTCCATTGCAAGTAAAAGTGTTAGAATCGACTAAGGGAGCAAACAGCACTAGATTAAACTAAGGAGGCAATATATTCCTAGAGTTTCAAGAGCATACGTAATGCTGAGGTGGGTCCAAAGTCTGAGAAATATCTTAAATCATTTGAGTCCCATCAGGAAGACTTCCTGGACTACCAGATCTTAGTAAATTCTCATTTTCTTTTTTAATAATTTTTCTAGAGGGCACATGTACTCACTAGAGTGAGACACGGAGGGAGAGGAAAAATTTAAAAAGCACCTTCCATGAGGAACAGCTACACACACAATCCCTTCTCCTTCATCTTCTTCCTTTTGGGATCTTGGGCACACATGCACACATACCCAGTGTATTTCTCAAGTAATCAGATCCAGGACTTGAACTGTATACTCAACCATTTGGGAACCAGTCACTGTAACCACCATTCCATGGACTGGCTCAATTTCCCTTAGTCTTAAAAGCATATTCTATTATTTTCCTTCACTATTTCTTTTCTTTTTTTTTTTTTTTTAGAGAGAGAGAGATTTTTGCTATGGGTATGTAGATATGCAAGCAGGATGTATGTGTGTAATATGTACAGTATATGTATGTGTGTGGTATGTGGTGTATATTTGTGTGTAGGTGCATGGTGTGTGTGTTGTATGTGTGTATGTGGTGTGCATGTGTGGTGTATGAGTGGTATTTGGTGTATGGTGTATGTGGTGCTTATAATAGTTTTTTGGTGGCCATAGAAGCAGCAATAGCTGAGTATAGTCACAATTGTTTAGGTATGCGGACTATCATCACAATGCAAAAAAATCATAGCCCTTTTCTAGTAAGAGGAGCTAAGGAGAGAGGCTGAGAAACTGGAAACCTTCTTGTTTTGGCTATGGAAGAAGAAGAAAACCTGAAATGGCTTTACACACTGAAGGAACCATTATTCACACAATTCATACATCCTCAGAGATTGAAGAGATGGTTGAACTTCATGCCATTTTGCATCTGGTCCCTCAAGGCCTCCCGGAGTTGAGAAGAAATGTGCTGCCCCTCCTGAGACCCAGTCAAGTTGTCAGCTGGAAAGACCCAAAGTTGTCTAGCAATTGAGCCCTCCCCGGTTTGCAATGCTTTAAAAGCCTGGCCTGGAAAAGCTATGATCATTCGAAATCTCATGAAAATGAAATTAAAGAACTCATTATTTTGATGCAAAAATGTTGAAATCCATGAATATATATATTTTTTAATGAACATATTTCATGAACTTTTTAAAAACCTCTCGTACTGACAAATTCTTCAGAGGAAGAAAGATGGTGTTGTCGATAGAGTGCCTACTCTAACTAGAAAGACAAAGAGGAGAACAGAGAAAAAAGAATGTGGACTATCCGGCTACCTATTCTGCAGAAGTGAATGTTAACTTAGAGTCAGTCTCTGACTTGAGATTCCTCTTCTCCTTCCTAAATAAAGACAGTATTACTACCTCACTGGGATGCTGAAAAAACACTGAAGATGAAGAAGCTTTGTGAGATGTTAATAATGATAACCATCAATCTGAACTTATATAAATGGAAAAGTGGTTAGCTGTGTAATTGAAATTGACAGTTTCCATGTATGAACTTTCAACCTCATTAACCATCCAAATTCTACGTGCTTTCCATTGCAAGTAAAAGTGTTAGAATCGACTAAGGGAGCAAACAGCACTAGATTAAACTAAGGAGGCAATATATTCCTAGAGTTTCAAGAGCATACGTAATGCTGAGGTGGGTCCAAAGTCTGAGAAATATCTTAAATCATTTGAGTCCCATCAGGAAGACTTCCTGGACTACCAGATCTTAGTAAATTCTCATTTTCTTTTTTAATAATTTTTCTAGAGGGCACATGTACTCACTAGAGTGAGACACGGAGGGAGAGGAAAAATTTAAAAAGCACCTTCCATGAGGAACAGCTACACACACAATCCCTTCTCCTTCATCTTCTTCCTTTTGGGATCTTGGGCACACATGCACACATACCCAGTGTATTTCTCAAGTAATCAGATCCAGGACTTGAACTGTATACTCAACCATTTGGGAACCAGTCACTGTAACCACCATTCCATGGACTGGCTCAATTTCCCTTAGTCTTAAAAGCATATTCTATTATTTTCCTTCACTATTTCTTTTCTTTTTTTTTTTTTTTTTAGAGAGAGAGGAGATTTTTGCTATAGAGCATGTGCACTTACCAGAGAGACAGAAAGTGAGAAATCACCTCCCAGGTGTAATGGCCACACCACAATCCCTTCTCCTTTCTCCTCTTGGGATTGGGCATGCATGCACATGCACCCGGCATAATTTTTAAACCACCAAGTCTGGAACTCTAACCATGGTTGACTTGACTATGTGGGAGTACAGCAATGTAGCCATTGTGCCATCCACTGATTCCCCACTGTAATTTTTTTTTTTTAATACAAGGTCTTCAAGAAATTCATGGAAAGTGTGTGTTATGATACATGGGTTTCAAAGATTTTTTTGTACCAAAAAAAACTTCATACTTTAATCCTTTCTTTCCACAAGCTTTTGAAGTCCTCTTGTACATCAATAACTTTCCTCACTGTTATTCATAGATAATAATTATCTATGTTCCCTGATAAACATTAAACTCTATTTTGTCCTTCTTTGAACAGTGCCTAGAATGGGCATGGCCATAATAGGTACTTAATTAAAATCTGTGGAATAAATAAATGAATGAATATTGGTTGCATGTTTTGGTAACATGAAATGGATCATTGAGGGACTAGCAGTTGGCTTGGTGACTATGTCGCTGGACTCCCATGTAGTCAACTGCAGTTCAAGTCCCTGACCTGGTGGCTTAAACCTCACACCGAATGCATGTGTGTGCATGCCTAAGATCCCAAGAGGAGAATGGAGGAGAAGGGATTGCGGCATGGCCATCCCCCCTGGGGGGTGATTTCTCGCTTTCTGTCTCTATGTCTCTGTCTGTCTGGTGAGCATACATGCCCTATAACAAAAACATCTCCCAAATAAATAAATAAATAAATGGAGCATTGAGATCCAGAGCAAGTACTAAGAGGTTTTGTTCTTTGCACTGCTCAAGTAATCACTCTGGCCTTGGCAGTTAGAGAAATAGGTTGGCTTCAGTGCATGGGACAAGATTCCCAGCTACATGGCACTCTCCCAAAATGACTGGTGAAGATCCACCATACAAGAACCTGTAGGAGATGCACCTCAAGAAGAGAATATCTGACCTATTCAGCTGAGGGTTTCTGAACATGTTAAAGAAAAGAGTACACTAACTTGGATAGAGGACTTACATACTTTCGAAATGACAGAGTGGTTATTCTTTTCACCACCAGCTACAAAGTGGAAGTACCAATTTTATATGTGATATAAAACAGAATAGTTAAAACTTAGAGATAAAAATCACTATTTGTTCTAAGTCAATCTTTTCCTAATTTTAGTAAAACATTTTTAAAGAATTATTTATTTAATTATATTGTCATTATTATTTAACTTGCATTAGGGTACAGGAACTCACCAGAGAGAGATGGAGGAAGAGAGTGAAAGTGAGAAAGAAAGCCACCTGGTCCAAGATTTGAACCATGGTCAAGCATGGAAGTCTATCACCTTAACCACCATACTGGCCCCAGTAAAACATTTTTTTCATTCTAGATTTTACCTTTAACCTGTCTGTGGGATCATTTGTAAAATCCAAATGTCAATGTTCCGGGTTGGACTTCACAGGGCCCTATTTTCTTCCAAGTCTTTGACACCTATATTTTAATACCTTATTACCTTTCGGTTATCGAAATAGTTTTAACCACTGCTACTGATTGAAGGTTTGTATCCTCCCCAAACTTCTGTGTTGAAGCCTACATCCCCAATGTGATGGTATTAGGAGGTGGAATCTTTGTGAGGGAATTTGGCCATAAAGATGGAGCCCTTGTGAATAAGATGAGAGCCCTTCAGAGGAGAGACAGGAAAGAGAGGATTGCTCTCTGCCCTCTGCCATGTGAACACACAATGAGAAGATGATCATCTCCAAACTAGGAAACGGCCTTCATCAAATACCAGCTCTGCCTGCACCTTTCCAGCCTGTGGAAAGGTGAACTGTGAGAAACAAGCTATTGTTGTAGCCATCTTCTCTGCAGTAATTTCTTAGAGTAGCCTGAACTAAGACAACCATCATTCCCTTGCCAGAAAACATTGACTATGCAAATAAACCCATTTAAGGAACCAGATTAGTTTCCTTTCAGAGACCTGCTATTTGTACTAATGTTTTAAATCTTAGGTAAGCAGCAAAGTTTTTTACCAACACATGAAAGACATCACTACTTAAATAATCACCTTCTTAGGGCAAATATCACTATCTTACAAAAAAAAAATTAGTAAATATTTCTTGCACATTTTTGATATTGCAACAAGTGTCTGCCTGATTTCCTGATTCACAAAGTAAGTAGAAGTCTAAACACATAGGACCCAGAGGCTGGTGTGTAACACCAAAATTCCTGATGCAGCAGGTGCTTCTCAGATGCCTTGTCTTCCAACCCAGCCCTTTGACAGACCCAGTTTTTCAGAAAAGCACAGTCATTTCAACAACAGCACCATTCAGAACAACTTCACTTATTCAAAGCCTTTCTGATAGGACCTCCACTTGGCCACTTCAAAGATACCTTTGCCAGTGACAGCTCTTCTGTGGTTGTATCAGGATAATCTAAACACTTCTAGGTTAACCCACTCGAGTTGCCATTCAGAGACCCCAGCACATGCAAGACTCAGGATTGGCCCTGAAGTGCTTCCCAATTGCCATGTTGGCACAGTCATCCTTCTTTTCGGCTGTGGTATAAATTTCAGTCTTTTTCCTCGAGATTCTCAGGCCAAGGAATCTAGCCTTACAAAAGAGATATAAAAATGCACAAACACGTATCACACAGTCACATAATCGTATCCATCACTAAAATTGCAATTCTTAAATTTAAAAAAAATGTATCACACAAGCTGGCCTCATTTTCTACATCCTGTGTGGTCCTTGAATCTCAGGTTTCTGTGATATCTATCTCTGGATATTTGAAGCAAGGAATCTGGAATAAAAATGGCCTGAATTTGAATCCCAACTCAGCCAGTTGACCTGGTTTTATCATATCTTAGCCTGGATATTTGATTAGACTCTCACAGAGGCCAGTCATTTATAGCTTCTACAATTCCTGCAAGGTTCTAGACTGTTAGGTTACCAATAAGACAAAATGGCTCCAAGCCAAATAGCACAAAGTCCCTGGACATAGAGAAATATAAAACATTGCGGCTCAGCTTTCATATTAATGCATAACTATACTTTTTGCTGTAGTTTAAATGTGCCCCCCACCAAAAAAAAAAAAAAATTCATGTGTTAAGATGTATTGAAATAGTGTTGACAGTATGAAGACATAATCTAATAATGTTGTTGTAGGATGGTGTCTTGGAAGTTATTAGATATCAGGGTGTGGCCACCAAGAATGAATCAAGGTGGGTTTATGGAGACAGAGAAAGATGCAGAGACACATGGACAGGGATGCTCTGCTCTGCATGTGCTCCTGCCCTCCGCCATGTGTTCCATCAGCAAGAAGGTCCTCACCCAATGTGGCCTCTAGACCTTGAACCTCCAAACTGTGAGCCTAATCAACTCCTCTTTTTATAAATTACCCAGGCTCTGGTAATTCTACTACTAGCCAAAGAACAGAACAAAATACTCATTTACTCCATCACTTAAGCTCTTAATGCTGTATCTTCCACATGTAGAATAGCATGCCTGTCTAAGATATGGCAAGCACTCCAAAACTAATCATTGCTTCTTCCAATCTGGCTACAGTTTCTAGATTTAGCAAGTAAAAATGCAATTTAATTCCCATTTTGGATAAACAACAGATAAATTTTCAGTGCAAATATACAAAGGGACTCCAAAGGGTTCATAGAAAAATGGCATTAAAGTACAAGTTTATTTTGGGGCAAAAAAAAAAAATTGAAATCCATGTATAGATTTTTCATGACACAGATTTTCCATGAACTTTTAAAAGACTTTCACCCTGCATTTCATGCAATTTGGGGGATATATAGTTTTATAGTTTTAAAAGGATCCATCTTTGATTCAAAATTTAAATATAGCTGAGTACTCTGTATTTTTTCAAAGCATTCTACACCTGAAACATGAAATTTCTTATCAGACTTTCAATGCTCAAAATAAGCTAGGTGCATGGGGAGGTGTTAGTTAAAGGAAACAAAGATTCAGTCATGCAAGATAAAATTTCTGGAGAAAAACTCTACAGTAAAGTGTCTATAGTTAACAATGCTATATTGTATTCTTTTTTGTTGTTGTTACATTTACTTTAATAGGCAATAACAGTCTCAAAAGTCTTTCTCTTCATCAGATGTTTGGTTCCCTTGAAAAACTTGGTTTTTGAGCTTGAACGTGGAGCTTTACGCCATCAATAATATGATTTTCCTGTTGTAGTTGCATTCTGGAGTTCTTCTTCTGAAGAAAAATGAATCCAACCCATACCTTTGTGAAAGCCAGTCTCTTTATTAAAAGGTACAGTGCACTTTCGTATGGCCAAACTGTGCAAAGTGTTCTCTCAGCTCACTCACCGCTGCGGTCCAAGGAATTTTTATGACAAAAGCAATGGGATGACTAATACCCATTCGCAACGCCACGGTTGCCCTTACTGCTGAGGCCACCATTTTCAAACTAAGGACTTTCCAACAATGCTATATTGTGTTCTTAAAATTTTCTAAGAGGGCGGAAGCTAGGTTAATATTCTTACAAAAAAATCAAAAGCCAATAATAATGATAATAAAGGTAACAGAAGAAAACTTTAGGATGTGATAGATATATTTACAAGGAGACTTCAAAAAGTTCATGGAAGAAATGGAATTCCACTGCAAGTTCATTTTGGTGCAACAAAAAGTATCGAAATTTACACAGTTTTTTTCATAAATAGCATTTCAATGAACTTTTTGGGGAACCCTCAATATGGCCTTGATGGTGTTGTGATTCACAGATGTGTACTTAGCCCCAAACTCATCAAGATGCATACATTAAAAGTGGACAGCTGTCTGTATGTCAATCATTATATTATCATTGATGATATCACCATGACTCCTAAACATGTTTAAGGTCACTACTTCAGAACTTTCTAGATGTAAAACATCTGATATATTTACTTATATACTTCAGTCAATTGCATGAAGTTTAACTTTTTTATGTGACTCATTTTTGGAAGCTCAAAATCCCAGTGAATAATCAAACTGCACTTATAATTTTAGATTCTTGGGGATCCATGTACTTTTCTTTTTCCTCTGAGGAGAATTTGGACTGTTAGGGAAACAAGATAAAGGCCCTCTTCTCAAACTTCCTTATTCCTAATCACTAGACAAGAAATTCCCCACATTCAGAACCGTTCCCTTTAAAAACAAAAAAGTCAACCTAGAAAGACAGTATTAGATAAATACACATTGTCGTTCCCTCAGGGAAAGTCTGGGGTTGGATCTCACATAGCTGGCACTGAGATGATCATAAAAAGACTGACATAATGCTATCCATTAAATGGCACAATCCCTACTCTCCCTGAGATACCCCCAGTCTGACACCAAGAAGCAAACATCAAGACTGGCTCCTTCACCAAAGAGAAAGCTTTTTTGGGGGTTGCTTAGCCACTCACACATACGTGGATAGATTTAGTAGCTGTCTCCTATGACTTCGATGCCATCTGAGAAACAGCAGGTGGTAGAACCACCCACCACACTGCTCAATGATAGATGGTATCTGTGTCTCACAGAGTGGCCTGTTCCTTTGTGGGATAAAGCAACATCTTTCCAAAAGACCAGAAAGCTTCCTCTTGGCCGGAGCATAGGTCCACTTGCCTGGCCAGCATGGGTTTCTGTGGGTACACAGCTGTCTAAATGGAGAAGGGAAAAATTATAGGGAAGAGACAAGCAACTAGCTAAAAAAGAAAAAGAAAGAGGCTAAATCATTTCTCTTTGGTTACAGCACTGCCACCTTCTTAGAGTGGAGGTAGGAGAAAGCACCGCTTAAAAATCTGCCATTTGCAAATAAGCAGACAGCATTTCAGGAAGCACTTTTTTAACCCTGCCACAAAAAATTGTTGACGGCTAAGTGCAACGTGTTGGAAATTCAAAAGGAGGGAGGTCGCCAGGCAGCTTGTCAGTTTAACTCTTTATTGGAGCACACTTAATGGGATTTTACGTTCAGCAATGTGAACTTTGAAATACTCAAGTTCAAGTTTCACCTGCAGAGTACCCATCTGTTTTCACTTCACTCTCAGAATTTCCATCTGCTCTCCTTTAGGCTCGTCTAATAGGATGCCCTGTTAGACTCTACTGCTTTCCCAGGTGCTAAAGTCATGGAAATTTTATGACATTAAAAAAAAAATTAAACTTTGGTCCTACAACTTACCTGTGGAAATTAATTCCATTGTATGACTGTGTTCCTTGAATGATATTTCCCAGAATGTCTGTTAAGAGCTACCATGGGTGTACATGGTGATAGTTTATTGCTGCACTTTGCGATGTCAAGAGCTTACAGGGAACCATAAGTAATATAGCCAAGCCAGAGGGCCGTGCATCGGGCCTTGCTTCATTGCTGACACTCAGAGATTCCTAATTCCAAGGTTAAACCTTGGAGATCAGATCCCAACTCTTGAGCTGAATGAGGGCTGTATGAACTTCTATGTCATGTCGGATATTCAGCGTGGCATGTCCCTAGGACCCAGAGCCACTGGGTCTTACATGAACTTCATGTAAGAATCAGGGAGTAAGAATACAGCCCTCTCAAGGCATGGGGCTGGCAGCCTGTCAGAGGTGGCTAGCGCCATAATACTAGTGTTTGAGACATGTTCGTGTCTGTGACTCATTCCTCTTGTTTCAGATCCTCCAAAAAGAATTCCACACGGGAAAAGCAGGGACCTTCCATATAAAGTCTGAGATGATTACTAGTGAGGCCCAAACAAGAAAGAAAAAGGAAGGAGCTAAATAAGGCCATAGTAAAGAACTTGAAGATTTAAAAAAAATAAAAAAATTAGTATGCCCAAAGGTCTCTGATATAGCCCTCTAGTTTAGCCCACATGTACTTGAGATGCTGATTCATTTAGCATAAGATGCTTTCATGTCAATCAAAGCTTTAAAAAGATCATGGCCATAGGTTATATAAGTGCAGATAGCAAGGGAGACTGCTTTGTGATATGATTTAGATAAACTCTAAATAGACTCAAGGTCTCCAAGGCACTGTCCCTTGTCCCAGCCCAGCCCAATGTGCCCAGTGTACTCATGAACTCTTGGTGCATTATGGCTTCCAAGAGCTCTGACCTCCATTCTCCTTAATAACTGTTCACCCTTCTACTCCCTGTGCCTGGGGATCCAGACTACCCTCTACAGGACCAGAGTGAACCAATGATATCCCCCTTCTAACATAGACAGGATAAGCTCTCCTTTTCTATCCTTTTATCACATCTTCCTTTTATATCAAACATCCTGCCCCCTTGTCCCTCTGCCATTAGAAGAAGTGATACCTTCTCTTCACATGCAGAACTCCCTGAGACAAAAATGCCTAAACTGACTTTCAGTATTCTACAGGAGGGGAGGAAAGAATTTAGACAATTCTTTTTCAGGCCTCAACAGGTTTTGGAGTTTAGAAAGCTACATACAGCTACTCTACTTACATTGAGAGTAACAAAAGAAAAGCCAAATTTTATGACTCAAAAAATGAAGTGTATCATTTTATTTAGCTTTAGTTCATTAGCCAATGATGAAAAATAAATCCCCCTACATTATCCTCTCTCTAAAGCTTTAGCCATGTCAGATGCCATCTTTTATCTCTTTTCGCTGATAATAGATATTCTGGAGAACACGTTCTTTCCATGCAACGATGAGATCAAGACAAGGATACATTCTTTTTGGAGAGGGTCATATTCATTTTTGGACTCATAATTCTTTTCAGCCAGAGAAACTTAAACACTTTTGTGAAACATACTCTTGAAGTTTATCTCATTTAACCTCAATGTTTAGAGGGAAAATAACAGCAGAAGCAACAACCACAAGAAAATCAAAACAGAACATTTGATGTGATCACAGCTGCAAGAGCAAAGAACTTTCCTGAAGTTTGAAAATGCCCTAACTTAGGAAAGCATAGCATACAGACACATATACAGTGAATTCTGAGAGTTCCGTCTGTTTGTCACATTGATGATCAGGATAAAAAGAGGAAGTTCTGAAGCTAGCATTCAATGACCAACAAGGCTTTGGTGGATCTGGGTTAGAAGGGAACCCACGAGTGATTATAATTTCATAAAAGTGAAAGATAAATACTTCCCTAGAATAACATTCTAAGTATGTAAGTTAGGCTTCTGTGGTTCACATACAAGAAAATTTTGAAATATTTGTGCAAGTATTAAGAGTGAAGAATGATTATAAATTAGTCCAGGGGGAAAACGTGTCCTTCAATGTACGAGAACTCTTCAAAAAGTTCATAGAAAATATAAAAAACTATGCATGATATCAAAATTTTTTGGCACCAAAATAAGCTCATACTTTAATTCCATTTTCCATGAACTATTTGAAGCCCCTTCATATTTCTCTGAAGCCTAAAATGTAAATTTTATAAGTGACATAGTAAGCCAGTCTTGTAGCATCATGCTGTGCAGAAGGAGCCAGACCCTACATGGCAGACCGCTGTTCAAATCCCACCCCAACAACTTGAAAAACATACAAGGCACAAGCGTGCATGCCCAGAATTCAGACAGGATAGAGAAATGGAGGAGAAAAAAAGAGTCTGATGTGACCAGGCCCTGCTGTGGAGGTTTTCTCTCTCTTTCTCACCCATTGGGAAAAAAAAATTACATAAAATTACTCTGAATTTAGAATAACATAATTTTGAATTTAGATTTCTACTAGTACCTCTATTAGCTAGCTTTGCTATCTGAGATTTATCAGCCTCAATCAGTAACTGCTTAAATGGGTTAGTGTAAAGCTTAAATGAGGTGACATTTGTAAAGTGCTTAATATACATAGTAAGTATTTAGTGTCTGGCACATATGTTCAGAAAAGAACATCTATTGCTTTATTATCATTATAAATCTGTGTTGTATACCTTACCTACCTTAACCCAGTACTAGTTCTTCTGACTAGTTTAGGCAAAAGAAACAAAAAATTGGTAGTCTGAGCACTAGATAAAGTAATATTTTTTAAAGAGCTGGCTCAGTGCCATGGGCCATCCCAAAATCAAATGGAGTTAAGTGATTTATTTTGGGTCCCAGAAGTCCTTTGCTAAGTGCCTCAGTACACTGAAATTCAGATCTTTCTCAAGACTCTTTCCAGTTCACTATTGTGATATTTAGATCGGAAAATTACAACAAGGTTTTTTCTTTGTTTTTTTTAACAGGGAAAATGAATTCATTAAGAAAGTTCTAGTCACATATATCACAAGACATCTGTTCATAACATATCAGACACATGAAAGTTCTGTATTCTCTTGTCAATTAATATACTTAAGTCAGCCTGAACCAACTACAGGAGCAATCTGTATTATTGGGGGTGGGGGAGACAATCAACTTAATCACTTTATACACACGGTCTTGGTCTTGATGCTTTCAATTAGGATGGAATCAAGTCATCAAATACTTCCAAATACAAAGAAAATTTTTGTGATGTCCTCATCTATCCATTAAGAGCTCAACTCAGGGTAACTCACTCATACCCTCAAACCCATACCAAATCTGCCACAGAGAAGTTGTCTCAGCCTACCACACTGAGGTCCTAGAGTCTAGTGGGATAAGATATTCTCATAGCCTCCAAAAGTCTTTAGCCCTGATGAGCCATTGGGTACAGTCCATACCTGGTACCAATGCCCTTGAACCGCTGCTGAGAGAACCGGTTTGTTCTATGCGGTACGACTTGAAATTCTAACCAGAATAATCCCTTCCGGAGGCTGCTTCCTTGCTTACTTTGGACAGACCAGGGCTATATTGATTCCTGTGGTGCTGGTGAAAGCAAAACAAATAAAATAACCACCCCGTTAGCCAATGTCTGCTCCCAAACCTCCCCTATTACACTGCAACAAGCAGTATGGGAAAAGGTGAAGGATAGGTTTAATTTCCACCCCCATCTCTACCCCAGCTTCGTTTTTCAGTCAGCAAAGACCCACGACTATATTCAGTTTGTAAAATAAGCTGTACTGTCATCCAGCCAGTTTCTAATTGGGGACTCTTTTGAGTAACTACCTGTTCCTTTGCTATTACAGTCCTTAACCCCACTCCCACCCTCTACCTATGTAGAGCCCTCCAAGGCTGCTGGGTACCTGCTTCCACTCCCTGTTAGTTCCTTTTCCCACTCAAATCCTAGTCCATTTCCCACAATCTGATAGAGGCCAAATGTCTTCTATTCTAAACAAATGTCTCCCATTTGAAGCTCCTGAAGGAGAAGACCCAATTCCCACAAGTGTGTTAATTGATTTGCCCAGGCTCAGCCTTAGATCCCCTGACCTAAGCCATTTTTATTACTTTGTCATGGAAAAGAGAAGAGAGGAACTGGTTTTCTGATTTTCGTTTATGCGATCTGTTTGTATTGAGTTTAACATCAAGATGAGTCCAGAAACCTTCATGTATTAGGCATAGAAGTCAGATGCCATGGATACAGAGATTGCTTGTGTGCCACCGAGAGGAAAATGTCAGACAAAAATGATGAGGATATTGAAAAATTGTTAAAATTTTATGGCAGGCTTCATTGTTTATGAAATTTATAAATATAGCCTGACTTATTTTTTTCTTAATAGGAACAATGCCGTCATTCCTCTGGAAATAATCATTGCAGTTGCAAATGATTCACCTCTTTCATAGGAAGAATAGCATTTATATCTATTGCAGTAAGGATCTAAAACTAGATCTGACAATACTCAATCTGCCGTCAAGCAACAAAATCATTGCATTTCTTAAGAAATGTTTCAATATTCAATTCACGAAACATCTCAACTATGTTAAAAATCACTGGGCTTTCAGATTATACTTTAAAAGTAAGGAATCTCAATGTCTTCCCTTTGCTGCTAGGAAAGAAAAAAAAATGACAGTCAAATGAATTATGATGAAGACCAAAAAAAGGTATCTATACCATCCTACGTGCATTTCTAACTGCGGTAACATTCAATGTAATAGCACCTACTAATACTACTATCTAATTCAGCGCATAAATGGGATAGCCCCACTGATTGAATGCTCACAATATGCCAGGTTCTATCTTCAAACATATTGTCTTTAAATTCCTTAATTGTCATGCACAGTAGATATTAATCTTTCTACTTCATAGATGATGGGAAAATGATCAGAAAGAATAGCCAAACTGCCTAGTTAAAACCTAGAATAGTAGATCTGATTCCAAATTCATTGTGTCTCCTGACATTTTCCAAATGAGTAAATGCCTTAGTACAAAAACTCAGAAAATATGTTTAACATAGACTAAAAAACTCATACCTTTCCATGGTGTAGAACCAGAAATAATAGGAAAGTAGTCATAATAACTTTCTTATACATTCTTCACCAAAATATGCTTTTCACTAACAGATCAATTTTATGAGAAAGGACAGAAATAACAGATGTAATGGGTATTTCAGTGATGGCTTACATTTTGTATGTACAACCACTGGTAATTATATTCAGATAAAAAAAGATAATTATATTTTACCACCATAGTTCTCCCCCAAAAAATTATCCCAAAACATTAATTCATTCACCTGAGGAAATGAAATCACTTTCAAATATCTTAAAAATACCCTCTCTGGGCCAGCTGATGGTGGGGCAGTATGTAACTAGACTTAGATGGGAAGGTCCTGGGGCCGCCCTGTTCATGCCAGTTAAGTGCATGCACATGATCCAGGCTGGCTGACGCAGGGGTAAAAAGCAGCACAAAGGCCCTGTTGGGATTGTCTGTCTCTCTGCCTCTGTCTCTTTGTAATTTTCTCATTGAAGAAATAAAGAAACTCAAAAAAAAAAAATAAATAAACCTTCTCCCATCTATAAGAAAAACATAGTTCTGGTTGTCGAAATAAACTTTTCACTTTTACATTCACTATATTACTATCTTGCAAAAATCAGATGATTCTTTACCTAAAAAGCAAACAGATCAAACTTGATATCCTTCTTCTAAAGCCATAGTTATTCTTCGTATTTGATGTGGTGGTGGTTGGGGTAATGAAACAGGGAAAGGTCAAACCCTCACACGACAAGAGTGATGACCTATTGGAATAACAGGAAGTGAAAACAAACTCAGCTCAGGGAGAAAGCAAATTAGCAAAGGGAACTAGGGGCCTGTGGAGTCTTCAGCCCAGTTCCAATTTTCAGTTCACTCCTACTTTGATTTCATCACCTTGCCATCTGATCTTCTGGTGGAATCAGATTGATTTCCAAGGATGAGAAAATTTACACTTAATTCCAATGCCTGAGGATACCCCAATGCCTGTTTATTTATGGAGGCTGTTGTTAGAAAGGCAAACAATTACTTGAAATGGCCAAGAGCTAGTGATTGTGACAATATTTTTGGTGACCTCAGAAGTGAAGGTTTCAATTCTTACATTCAGGATTGAATTACCACAATCACAAAAATAGCCAGGGGACTTTACTCCCATATGTTGGACAACGAGCAGTGTTTTTAAGGAAGCAAATCACTGTTCTTCACTTCCCCTCACTTTACCAGGTGGGGGTGGGAGGCAGAGGTACCAGTAATGGGGGCATCTTCTCTTGCTTTCCTAGAACTTACCTCTTAGCTGCTTTGCCATTTTCTAAAGGCTTTTTGGTTTTGCTTCCACTTAATTCCAATGCCTGAGGATACCCCAATGCCTGTTTATTTATGGAGGCTGTTGTTAGAAAGGCAAACAATTACTTGAAATGGCCAAGAGCTAGTGATTGTGACAATATTTTTGGTGACCTCAGAAGTGAAGGTTTCAATTCTTACATTCAGGATTGAATTACCACAATCACAAAAATAGCCAGGGGACTTTACTCCCATATGTTGGACAACGAGCAGTGTTTTTAAGGAAGCAAATCACTGTTCTTCACTTCCCCTCACTTTACCAGGTGGGGGTGGGAGGCAGAGGTACCAGTAATGGGGGCATCTTCTCTTGCTTTCCTAGAACTTACCTCTTAGCTGCTTTGCCATTTTCTAAAGGCTTTTTGGTTTTGCTTCTTTTTTTTTTTTTCATTTTTACCTAGAACAAGTCTGCCTTTGTTAAACTCAGCTCACTCAGTCCTTTCTCAAATTTAACAAAAGGTGTCATCACCTGTGACTTTTTGGGTTCACCACCTTTCTTACCTCTGAATACCCGCCCACCCACAAAAGGAAAAACAACAGTCACCTCAATAACACATTCTTTGAAAGGCTATGTTCTGAATGAGAAGGAATTTATAATAATTAACTAATTAATAAAAACTAATTTAACAGTTATGCGAGGATTTGAATCTATGAAAACCCATTAAGAGAGAATGTTAAAAATGATGTTTCTAGTAACACCTTTTAATTTTAGTTCTTTTACTTTAAGCTCAAACAAGAGAAAACTCTAAGAACCCACATTTAGATTACAATCTCCCAGGGGGTTATTGGTGTCAGTGTTCCATGTCATGGGAACCTGAAAGAATCATGAGGAATTAAAATAAATGAAGATGTGCTCCAAATTAATCATAACAGAACTACAAAGGAGAAAAACATTTCTAAAGGCTTCCCCAAATATTCCTAAGATAAAAATTACTTGGGGGGCAGACAGTGGTACAGTGATTTGAGCCTAGAGACTTTCCTGTACACCCTGAGCAAACTAAAGTCCATGATCTGGGGCTGTCTAGGGCTGGGATGGATTGCAGTATCAAGACTGTATCAGAAGTATTGCTCCTCTTTCCTCTCCTCTGGCTCTTTCTTTCTTGTTCATGGAAGAAGTAAAGTTTCTAAAAAGTTAGAAAGAAAAGAAACATCACATGTAAAAGAAAAATGCTCACTATGTATTTCATCTGCCTAATGAATGACTGGGGCATTGTACTCTAGACATGACCACATTAGAACAACAGAGACAATTCAGTGTAAAGTGGAAACAAATGAGTTTTTTATTTGAATAATCTATTGCTCTATGTGAATTCCCGCTGACTGAACCACTCCAATGACTACGTTTGCTGCTGGACAGAGAGAGAGCAAATTCTGATGCAGTGCTTGCTTTGTGCCAAGTGTCTTCCTGACAACTTGGCATGAATTCATCTGGCAATACTTAGCCTATTAGGTGACAGAATGATTCCCAAAAATGAAAAAGAGAAAAGTGTATTCTGATTCTGGGCCTGAAGGAATGAAGTGGTCAAAAGAATGGAGGCTGAAAGGGAAAAATGTTTGGGAACTGTGAGTAGAGCAGTTGCACACTTGTAGGAAATTAATGAGAACATAGTTTGCAATTGTTCTGGGAGGTCAGATTTGGGGCCTTCCTTAATGCTTATCCAGGAGTGGTCTATGTCCAGTGTTAGAAATGTACTAAAGATCAGGTGTTTCATATAATCTATGGGATAAAGACATGTAGTTCTCTTAGTTCTCTTGATATCAGTAATTATAAAGTTTTTGTTATGGGACCAGCAGATGGCATCACAGTAATGTTGCTGGACTCCCACATAATCAACTGTGGTTTGAGTCCCAGACCCAGCGGCTTAAAACTAATGCCAGCACATGTGTGCATGACCAAAATCCAAAGAAGAGAATGGAGAAGGGATTGTGGCATGGTCATCCCCTCTGGAGGGTGATTTTTTCCCTTTCTGTCTCTCTGTCTCTCTGGCAAGTGTACATGCCCTACAGCAAATATCTATTAAAAAAAAAAAGAGAGAGAGAGAGAGAGAGAAAGAGTTTTTGTTATTATCATGGTCATTCCTTGGAATGCCTATTATTAGAAAACAACTTTTAACCATGCTCTATCCCCTAAGACTCCCTCCTAGGACATAGAGAAATTTTTCTTTTTTTCTTTTTTAAAGTTTTCTTTAATTCAGTCAAGGTGTTACTGAGCGTCCTCCACAAAACAGGTACTGTGATGGCTGCAAAGGAAGGGACAGAGCCCAGACCAGCTTCTGTCCTCAGAGGCTCACAGCTTCTCCAGGCAGCAGGCCAAGCCAAGACTATCAGACCAAGTGAGTCCAGGTGCTGTGGAAAACAGAGTGTCTCCAAGTCAGCCTTAGTCAGGAAAGACTTTTCTCCTGGATACAAATACGTCCTTATCCAAGCTGGGTTCATTCCAGCTACTTCCCAGCAGAAAGACGATATATGAACACAAGACAAGGCTGAATTATCAGAGCCAGGTGGTGGTGCAGCCATAAAGCTACTGGTCCTGAGTTCATTTCCCAGGAACTCCCTGAGTATTCTGGACAAACATGTGACTGGGCCAGTCACCCAGACCAGCTGAGATGATCAGGAGGTGGATCACAGAGTGAAGACCCCACTGGGGGGTTTCTCTTTCTCTCTCTGTCGCTCATCGCTATCTCTCTAATCAAAAAACCAACTTTAAAAAATGCTGAATTGTCAATGCTGACTAAACAAGAGAAATCCTATAAAATTCATGAAATAGGTGAACTGTTCCTATATAAGAAACAAAGCAAATGATTATCATTATTATTATTTTGTAAAATGAATGAATCCTAGAGAATATAATATCTAACATTTTTATGAATATTGTTTTCTCTTTTTGTTGTTATTTACTAATAAGTAAACATAAAGTAGTCTCAATATTGGGACCAGCAGCTAGCATAATGGCTATGTCGCTGGACTCCCATGTAGTCAGCTGCAGTTCGTGTCCCAGACCCGGTGGTTTAAAACTCATGCCGGGCACGTGTGCGTGCGTGCCCAAGATCCTGAGAGGAGAATGGAGGAGAAGAGATTGCAGCATGGCCATTCCCCCTGGGGGATGATTTCTCGCTTTCTGTCTCTCTGTCTCTCTCTGTCTGACTGGTGAGCACACACATCCTACGGGAAGAAAAAAAAAACTCTCAAAAAAAAAGTAGTCTCGATATTAAAAATACTAAATAAGGGCTTACTATGTTTGCTCTGAGTATAGAAATTACAATTTATGAGAAAAACAATTAAAATGGGTTGGTTCAACTCAAGATAGCATGAGTATTAATGTAACTTTTTCCCTACCTTTAGTATATTATAAATGATTCAAAGAAATGTTTTACAAGATGCTTGTCTGGATCACTAAATGTTAATGCCTACAGAATATAAGAAAATATCTTGCCTTAATTTTAAGTAATTATCCTGCGTTTGCTTCATATGTCTACCATCTCATTAAGCCTGCGTGAAATGCATAATTACAATGCAGGTGAGCTTGCTTTACCAGTGTTAGCATGAAAGTCTCACATGTAGTCACTGTGAGGTCCCTGAGGGCAGAACCAGGACATACTCATCATTGCGCACGCCAGTCCTAGCCCAATGCCTGCGACATGGCATGAATTCTGCAAAGGATCACTGACTCAATCACAGAAGGAAGTCCTAATCATGTCAACTGCAGTTTCTCTCGGAAGGGGAAAGTGGGTAGCTACCAGGAATCATTTGTTTTCTTTTTCTTTTTTATTTTATTTTTTTAGGTTATGTATTCATTTCTTCCAGAAGCGAGAGAGACAGAGTAAGAGAGAGAGAGAAAAAGACAACACCATTAATAGGTTCTTGATGCCACAATCCACCCCTCATTTCAGCCATCTCTGAATCATGAGCACATGAGTGCCCCCATGCTCAGGAAGGTCTCTGGATACAAATCTAAAATCTTTCCATGTGAGTCAGTCTCAGAGAACACGCACCACCTTCCAGCTCTCTGAGTACCATTTATTATGGCCAATACTTCCTATCAGACCCCACCATCTCTCCACAGAATTATCTTATCAGACTCTTGGATTGAACTCAAACTCTAGTCTCACCCCTCTCTAATGGCCACTCCACCAACACATCAGAGTGATATTCCTGTTATGCCATCTGCTGATGTCTCTTCCTCATGTTCAGAATAAAACCCATGTTTTATTACACAGAGAACAGCTTATAATCACTATGCTCCCAGGTGAGGTACATCAACCTGACACGAAGCAACACCAAAGGGAGAGTGTGGAGATATTGCCATCTGTATGCAAGGCTTCTAGCGACAGAGATGTGTGGCCACCAAGAACATACTAGCAGGTATCCAACAACTGTCAGGGAACTAACTTAAGGACAATAGTCATTGCAGTATGAAAAAGAGAGAGAGAGAGAGGAAAACAGGCTTTGCAAAAGGAGACTTTGGATTGTCCCTGTGTCTCTCAGACTATGTTTTAGTAGAAGGCTATATGTATAAGAGAGAGAGGATAGCCAAATCCCCAAATAGGCCAGCTTTAGTCAGCTTTAGCTCTAACCCTTCCAAAGAAAGTAACCTGATGGCAACCAATTCACTTTTTGTATCATGCTATCTTTCTGTTTATGCTAAAAAGCGAGTACTAGCCAGTTGAAATGGTACAGCAGCAAGGCAACATTGCAATGTTGGGAAGGTCCTAGGTTAGCACCCTGAGGCCTCTCTGTGCACATTGGGTACACAAGCATATCCATGATCTGGGGTGAATGAGATCAGGGGTAGAATCCGAGCATAAAGATCCTGTTGGTGGTACCTGTCTCTTATTGTCTTCCTTTATTATGAAAGAGATAAATGAAAATAAACTTTTGGGCTGGCTCCATGGTCTAGTGTTTAAGGGGGCAGATCCACCATGGTTGACTGTGACTTGAATCCTGGCCTTGGCAGCTAAAGAAACATACCAAGGACATGTGTGTATATCAGAATCCCAAAAGGACAGTGAAATGGAGGAGCGGGCACTAAAGCATGACCATGTCCCATTGAGGGGTGATTTTACCCTCTCCCTTTCTTTCTCTGGGTAGCACACACATCCATAGAGATAATAATAATAATAAAATAAAGAGCCCTGGGGACCAGTAAGTCACATGGTAGTTAAAGCCTTAGACTCCACATTGCCTACCATGGTTCAAGTTCCAGAACTGAGAGCTTAAAAATAACACCAGACACTTGTGCATGTATGCCCAGAATTCCAGGAGGAGATTAGAGGAGAAGAGATTATGATATGGCCATCCCCCTGGGGGATCATTTCTCACTTTCCCTCTCATAGTCTCTCTCTCTCTCTCTCTGTTTCTCTCTTGTGAGCACACATGCCTTCCAACAAAAGCCTAAAAAGTAAATAAATTAATTAAATATAAATAAATAAATAAACCCAATTATTCTGCTATGTGAGTGAACCACCTGTCTAAATCCTAAAATGATGTTTCTCAATTCATGAATCTCTGATAAAAGTCACTTATATCTTTAAAGTCAATTAGTTGAAATGTTGTCTTTTGACACACTATATGAACAGAGTGGTGTGAATTAAATAAGAAAGAAATTGGAATAAGATGATGGTGCAGCAATAATGCACCTGGACCCGTATGGAAAAGTCCTGGTCATCACAGTCTGAGATTGCTCTGTACATGCCAGGCATGAATACATGTGCCTGTGATCCTGGCTGACTGAGGCTGGGGGTGGATCACAGTGTGAAAACCTCACTGGGGATACCTGTCTCTCTCTCTCTCTTATAGAAGAAAAGAATAAATAATTAAAAAAAAAGTTTTTAGGAAGAAAGAATGAAGAAGAAAAGGAGGAAACCAGGAGTATGGGGACCATATGGAGTCTGTAATGATGACCCAGCTGAGAAATGCTGCTCATATTAAAAAGACAGACACATCTGGGAACCAGCAGTTGGCGTAATGGCTATGTCTCTGGACTCCCACGTAGTCGACCACAGTCCCGGACCCAGTGGCTTAGAACTCACACCGGGCGTGTGTGTGTGCGTGCCCAAGATCCCGAGAGGAGAATGGAGAGGAAGGGATTGCAGCGTGACCATCCCCCCTGGGGGGTGATTTCTCGCTTTCTGTCTCTATGTCTCTCTCTGTCTGTCTGGCGAGCGCAGGCACCCTATAGCAAAAACCTCCCCCCCCCAAAAAAAAAGACAGACACATCAACAGACTCAAAGAATGGGAAGGTGTTGCCAGTGAGGGAGAGATTATTTAACAAAACATGCATTATCTGGCATGATGGGCATACAGTTTCTCCAAGTGTCTAGTCAGGGGCGGTGTTTCTGAGGACCAGGCTTTTACTATTTCTCTCTAGGAAAGTTGCTGCAAGCATGTGTCTGGTGCTCCAAAACCCCACCTCCATGGCGCTTCGTATGTAGAAATGTCTTAGTGATGACTCAGAATAGTTCTTCAGAATGTTCTCATTGTCTAAGAGTGAAACAATTTAAAATTAGTAAAGTCAATATTTAATTTGGACCTCATTGGGAAATGTGAAATTTTCTATGGAGAATAAGACTTGTCACTAGGACATGATAAGTTGGAACAATAGCCCTGGTTCCTGCATTGTGAGAAGACAGAACTGATAGGCACAAGAAGTGATTCAGGGCAGGATAAGCAGTGGCTTCACCAGTCAATGCTTGAGCCAAGGCGTTGGCTAGATAGTCATTCTATAAATGTCATCCCACCACTTCCTGGTTTTACTAAACCCAGATTCCACCCTCCACCCTTGACCCTAGCCCCAGACTTCTCTTTTCCACTGTAAGATTCCTTCAGTATTTGTGCTTTCCTTTTATTCACATGAAAATATTTGAGATATAGCAAATACAGAGTTTTCTTTGACCTGTATCACACTACCTCCCAGGGATGGCTCAGATCCCAACAACCCTTCATCTTCGAAATGACACTGCAAATATTGACAGGCCCTGGTGAGTACAAACCAGCCTGGTACCATTAAGCCCCCGGAATGGAAGGACAAGACTCTGCCAAAACTGACACCCAGTCTTTTAGTGAGTCTAGCTAAAGTTCAGTCAACTCTGTTACCTTCACAAATAACTAAGTTTTGGTTTCATTGATATTCTATGTTATTTTTCTTTTTTAAAAGTTTATTTATTGGATGAGCAAGAGAGAAAGAAAGGGAGAAAAGAGAAAGAGAGATACAGAACCCAGAGTCTTGACTCTACCATCTACCCTCGGCTTCTGCCAATCTGGGTCATGGGCACATGTGTCTAGCATATCCTGGGAGATAAACACAAACCAGCAGCCTTGTCATGCAGGTATACTTCTCAGAACATGTTTTACCACTCTGTCATCATCTGGGCCCTTTATCATTTCCCTGTTCCCTATTTTATTTATCTACATTCTAATCTTTGTTATTTTCTTACCATCTACTGCTTTTGGGATAATTTTCTCTTCTTTTTCTTGTTCCATAAAATGTACAAACACAGGTCTCTCGTCGTCGTCTTCTTCTTCTTCTTCTTCTTCTTCTTCTTCTTCTTCTTCTTCTTCTTCTTCTTCTTCTTCTCCTTCTTCTTCTCCTTTTAACTTAGGATAGATCACTTGCATGAGAAAGTAAGTAAAAGAAACAATATCATTCTGTAATCACCTTCCATCAGTCCTCAACCCACCAGGATCCTGGGTTCTGGCACACCACCAAGAATGTTTTTCAGGCCAACAAATTCAAGGACTCAAACCAGTCAGCACGTGGCTTTCAGTTCCATAGTTCAGTATGGTACCTACTGAGCCATAGAGGCTGAGTTCTTTCTTTTTTAACATATGTGTTTACATTACCAATCGCATTGTGAACACTGGTTTTGCTGCATCCCATAACTTTTGGTGTGTTGTGCTGATTCTCCTTATTTAACTAAAAAAAATAATCACAGTACAGGGACCAGCAGATGGTGTAATGGCTACATCACTGGACTCCCATGTAGTTGACTATGATTAGAGTCCTGGACCTGGTGGCTTAAACTCACACGGGGCATGTGAGCGTGTGTGCCCAAGATCCAGAGAGGAGTATGGAGGAGAAGGGATTGTGACATAGCCATCCCCTCTGGAGGGTGATTTTTCTCTTTCTGTTTCTCTGTTTCTCTCTGTCTTTCTGACAAGTGCACATACCCTATAGCAAAAACCTTTCCAAAAATAAAGTAATTAATTAATTAATTAATTAATTAAAATAAATAAATAATCACAGTACAGTGGAGACCACAGAAGGCAGGTGGCAAAATGAGTGGTCATCAAATTTTGACCATCCAGAACAGATGAGTCTACTTGTAAATTGAGTTCTTCTTTAACTTTAAAGAAGTTATTTTTGTTCATTAAATTTCTAGTTGGAAAAGAGATACTTCTCTGGTTGTTTTTTTTTTTTTCAACGTGTTGTGACACATGGGCATTGATCAGTATGAAATTATGTACATTCGAAATTGATGAATTTGTGAGAAAAATCTCTGAAGTTGAAGAACATTGTTTATATGGATTCATTTCTGCCTTTTATCACCTGGGGCCATTCCCAGTTCCAAATATTGTGGCAGAGGTTGAGCCACCATGCTCTCATCTGAGGCCACCTCTCCATGTTGCCAGCCTCCTCCATTAGCCAGTGTGGAAAGCTGGCCATACTTCAGAGGACCTTCCATCAACTTAGGGTCTGGGATCCGGATGATTTGCAGATGACCATGAGCCAGCACTGAATGGAATGGAACTGGCTTTCCGAGGGAGACATAAAACTAATGTCCTGGCTGCCTGCAGTTACAAAAGCACCCTCGCAGTATAATTCAGCCCAGAAAACTTCCCAGGTGATTTGAGCTGGATGCAAATTTGCCACTCACTTCCAAGCCTGGATTGTTTTGGAATGTTGCTATGCATTATTAAACAGCTGCCACATTCCATCCAAGAGGTGGACATGTTTCAATGGCAGATGAAGTAATTCCTGTTTATATGTGCAGTTGCAAAAAGTTTTGGAACCCTTTGGCATGAAATGCATCTTAGAATACATCATTAATTACTTCTAACAATCGTTGGAGAGGAATGAGGGCTTTCTCACATACATATACACTTTGAAAGGTGATAGTCAACCAGGAACAAGTTCTGATGGGTTCTCTGCTTTCATCCAGTTGATTGGAGCACAGCTGAGAATGTCACTTTAATGGTGAAACAAATCTTAAGGTAATTTTTTGGAATGCATATCTGATGAGATGAGACAAAAAAAAAAAAAAAA
>NW_006160154.1:1973870-1994594 GCF_000334495.1 Tupaia belangeri chinensis | reverse complement strand
TCTTCTTCTTCTTCTTCTTCTTCTTCTTCTTCTTCTTCTTCTTCTTCTTCTTCTTCTTCTTCTTCTTCTTCTTCTTCTTCTTCTTCTTCTTCTTCTTCTTCTTCTTCTTCTTCTTCTTCTTCTTCTTCTTCTCCTTCTTCTTCTCCTTTTAACTTAGGATAGATCACTTGCATGAGAAAGTAAGTAAAAGAAACAATATCATTCTGTAATCACCTTCCATCAGTCCTCAACCCACCAGGATCCTGGGTTCTGGCACACCACCAAGAATGTTTTTCAGGCCAACAAATTCAAGGACTCAAACCAGTCAGCACGTGGCTTTCAGTTCCATAGTTCAGTATGGTACCTACTGAGCCATAGAGGCTGAGTTCTTTCTTTTTTAACATATGTGTTTACATTACCAATCGCATTGTGAACACTGGTTTTGCTGCATCCCATAACTTTTGGTGTGTTGTGCTGATTCTCCTTATTTAACTAAAAAAAATAATCACAGTACAGGGACCAGCAGATGGTGTAATGGCTACATCACTGGACTCCCATGTAGTTGACTATGATTAGAGTCCTGGACCTGGTGGCTTAAACTCACACGGGGCATGTGAGCGTGTGTGCCCAAGATCCAGAGAGGAGTATGGAGGAGAAGGGATTGTGACATAGCCATCCCCTCTGGAGGGTGATTTTTCTCTTTCTGTTTCTCTGTTTCTCTCTGTCTTTCTGACAAGTGCACATACCCTATAGCAAAAACCTTTCCAAAAATAAAGTAATTAATTAATTAATTAATTAATTAAAATAAATAAATAATCACAGTACAGTGGAGACCACAGAAGGCAGGTGGCAGAATGAGTGGTCATCAAATTTTGACCATCCAGAACAGATGAGTCTACTTGTAAATTGAGTTCTTCTTTAACTTTAAAGAAGTTATTTTTGTTCATTAAATTTCTAGTTGGAAAAGAGATACTTCTCTGGTTGTTTTTTTTTTTTTTCAACGTGTTGTGACACATGGGCATTGATCAGTATGAAATTATGTACATTCGAAATTGATGAATTTGTGAGAAAAATCTCTGAAGTTGAAGAACATTGTTTATATGGATTCATTTCTGCCTTTTATCACCTGGGGCCATTCCCAGTTCCAAATATTGTGGCAGAGGTTGAGCCACCATGCTCTCATCTGAGGCCACCTCTCCATGTTGCCAGCCTCCTCCATTAGCCAGTGTGGAAAGCTGGCCATACTTCAGAGGACCTTCCATCAACTTAGGGTCTGGGATCCGGATGATTTGCAGATGACCATGAGCCAGCACTGAATGGAATGGAACTGGCTTTCCGAGGGAGACATAAAACTAATGTCCTGGCTGCCTGCAGTTACAAAAGCACCCTCGCAGTATAATTCAGCCCAGAAAACTTCCCAGGTGATTTGAGCTGGATGCAAATTTGCCACTCACTTCCAAGCCTGGATTGTTTTGGAATGTTGCTATGCATTATTAAACAGCTGCCACATTCCATCCAAGAGGTGGACATGTTTCAATGGCAGATGAAGTAATTCCTGTTTATATGTGCAGTTGCAAAAAGTTTTGGAACCCTTTGGCATGAAATGCATCTTAGAATACATCATTAATTACTTCTAACAATCGTTGGAGAGGAATGAGGGCTTTCTCACATACATATACACTTTGAAAGGTGATAGTCAACCAGGAACAAGTTCTGATGGGTTCTCTGCTTTCATCCAGTTGATTGGAGCACAGCTGAGAATGTCACTTTAATGGTGAAACAAATCTTAAGGTAATTTTTTGGAATGCATATCTGATGAGATGAGACAAAAAAAAAAAAAAAAGTGAAGTTGAATAACCATCTGCATATTTAGTTGCCTAACAATGAGAGCCTGCATGCTAAAGAAGAATTTGTATTTCATTCAGGCACGTAACTATTGTGGTCACCACGGGCTGGTAAGCCTAAGGAACTGTAAAAATCAAATTATTTCCTTCAGAACACTGGCCAAAAAACATATTGCTAAACTTGGCACCTTCATACAAATCAAAAGCTACATCTTGTCTAATCACATTCCATATTTTGATAGCTCATTTCTTCTGAGGGGATAAATGATTTCACAGGTAGCCATCCCAAATATTATTTAAAATGCTTTATAACTAGGGAAACTAAAGTAAAGATAAATTGAGTCATCCACCCAGTATCTCTGCTGAGATAGGGCAAATTATAGAAAAGAAGCCCTTTTTCCTCACTTTCCATCCACTAGTCTCAAAGGATTGTGCTCCCAAGCAAAATAGCTCCTTTGCTTCATGTTGAATAAATTCTCAGGTTTAACTAAATTTACACTTCATTACTAGGAAAAAGGGAAAAACAAAGAAAAATACAAGCTAACCAAAAAAAGGCATATCAAGCCTCTGATAAAATGCAACTGAAATAATCTCCTAGAAACAGAAAACAGCATTAAAAAAATTCCTTTTGATGTTAGAGTAAGTCACTTAGCCTCCCAGTCAGTCCTAACTCTGTGCAAATGCTTCCACTTCTGACTTCCACAAATTCCTTAATCTCCAGCCATTCTCTTCAAAGCATAAACAGGAATACTAGTCCTAATAAAATTAAGATACACATTTCTGAAATCCTTCAAAAACAAGGACACCTCTTTTTCAAGTTGTTTCTATAGGAATCACATTATTGAAACGTATGTTTGCACCCCTTTACAAATGAATGAAAGACATTAAGCAAAACACATCAATGCAAAATATTTTTTTCATGAAATCACAAAGGGTTAGTTTCGCATCTATCTGATATCCTCCTTCCTTATCACATCTCTGCATCTTTACTCTAGTCCACAAGTATGAAAGCTGCAATTGGAGAGTTCTCAAACTGAACCTTGGGTTTACGCCAACATACAAACTTTGTATTTGCTTAGCAAACATCTAAGAGTGAATAATGTGTTGTCATTCCCTGACCTTACAAGAAGGTTGTCTATAAAGTAACAACCTTAGTCACTGTTGAGAACTACAGCACTGAAGCAATTTATCCCTTGGCCTGGATTCTGTTCTTCCTTCTGCAAAAGAGAGCAGCATATTGCCTTGCATGGGTGGGTGCTCAACACCTATTCATTGTTTCATGCCCTAAATAAGGCAGGGAGTAAGGCCAAGAAAGGAGCCAGGATGCGAAAGCAGAAAACCAGGTTTTAGTGCTGGGTTAGCCTGCTCAGAACCAGCTGTGAGGATGTGGGCTTGGTTCTTCTATCTTTCTGCACTTTGGTCTATCAAAGGAAGGTTCACGGTCTTCTCTGGAAAATCTTGATTTAAAAGCAGCAAGTCAAAGCTTCTTTATTCCCTGAGCACACATGCAGGGCCCCTGCAGAACCAATCAGCTTCCTGCCTGCTTAGTTCTGACTTCCATTCTCACCAGGCACACACAGAGCTGTGTCCTCTTTCTCCTTGAACTGCTTTTCCTGCACTCAGTTGAGTTTACTCTACCTGCAGGTGGCAGTCCAGGCATTAACCCCTGTGGGCAGTGTCCCTGAACACAGTGTCATAATGAAGGATTCGCCTTCCCCTTGCATCGACCCCCACTCTAAGACCTCGGGCACTCTGCCATAAAGGACAACGCTCTAGCTGGCCCTGGTTCTTCCTTCTGGCCAGCCAGGTGGCTGATTTCACTTTGCCAAAACAGATTAATGCTAACAGCACCCCTTACTTAGACCTTGTCATCCTTGTCATACTTTAACTTATAACTGTCCTAGGAAGTAGACATGATGATGGGCATACTAGACAAGGAAACTAAGATTTCCAGACCAATTAGTGACAGAACTACAATTCAAATTCAGGAGAGTTCCCTGAAAGGTGGGATGATGCTGTCTGCTCCTTCTTGCAAAGACCCTCAGTTGTGTTTTTATTGTCCTGAACACGCTGCCTGCAGTCCGGTGGTCGGCTCTGAGCACCAGTACCATACAGATTGAGCCCCCCCTGCTACTCCTGCAGCCACCTACATCCTGGGTTATCTCCACTTCCTTCAGGTTACAGATTCCCACCTCTTCTTGCTTCCAACAGTATTTTATCTTGAATATAACATAAACGAAGTGATTATTGAATAAATGACGGTATGAGTGGGTGTTCATTTAACACTAATGTTCATTTAATTATGGATGCACTGTCTTGGGAAAAAAAAAAAAACGCATCCTGGAAATAGAGTAAAATTACCCAAGAGAAAAAAAAATACAGGTATGACTATATATCTACAGATATAGAGCTATATAGTCATCAAGAATTTCATGGAAAATGTGTATTATAAAAACATTATGCATTTCAAAAACTTTTACACCAAAATAGTGTGTATGATTTTCTGAAAATTTTAACTTAATTCAAACTAAATTAAAAACAATTCCAGGCCAACAAAGCCAGAAATAGAATACTCAGATTGAATAGCTGATAATACATTACATAGAAAAGAGACAGCCCAGTGAACCATTTAATCCCTGGAATTTTCACAGGGAGTAACCTCCTGCCTCCAGGAAACAAAAAAACACTCAGGTTTACAAATTTTAATCTATGGGATTTAAAGTCATTGTTCTCAGAGAATTTATTTTTACCTGACTCTGCCAGGCAGTTGTCACAATTTACACTCCGAAGCATCTCTGCTTGGTGACTGCATATGGCTGTGTAATGCTGCTTTCTTTTAGTTTGTGCTATACCACACATTTTCTTTCCTTTTAAGGTAGTATTTGATTTTCCCAGAATCAACTATGTTTCTCCTTCTTCTTTTCAACTCAAGTTCTTACCCAATCCAATGACACTGTTGGAAGTTAATGTTACGAAACAGCTACAGTCTCGATTTATCTGCCATTCATTTTATGCTCCTCTAAAACACGTCTTCTCGGTCTCTCTTGCATAACAGCTATGTTTCATGCATTATTATGATGATGAATTCATTCTACTAACCCATTGCTAAATATAATAAGCTCTTTTAAAAATAAAATCAATAATAGAGGTATTAGTCTGGGTAGAGATTACACAAAACAAGATTGGCTCTGAGCACATTTTTGACAAAGCCAGGTGATGACTACACAGGGGTCCATTAGTCTATTTTCTCTAGTTTCGAAATTAAAGCTAGAAAATTCTCCATAGTGAGAAGTTAAAAATGAAATTATTAAACAATGATAATAAAAACCTGTGTTAGAAAATAAGGCATAAATATTCTCTAAATATTAGACTCAAAATGCACCTATCTTGATATCAGAGATGTGATTAAAGTGAATGTCCTATCTGGGGGATTTCCTTCAGACCTTTTGTTGCAAAAGCTTGTCATGAGGGGCCAGCAGGTGACATAACAGTTAAGATGCTGGACTCCCCATGTCCAACCACAGTTCAAGTCCCATACCCTGCAGCTTGAAACACACCAGGCACGTATGTGTGCATGCCCAAAATCCTAAGGGATAGATGAAGGAGAAGGGATTACAGTGCCATCGCCGCAAGGAGGTGATTTCTTGACTTCTGTCTCTTTTTGTCTCACTGCTGAGTGCATGCACCCTATAGCAAAAATCTCTAAAACAACAACAACAACAACAACAAAAAAAAAAAACTTGTCATGCTGTCTTGCATGTTGTACATACATACAGAATCAAGGATGACTCTTCTCCAAGTCAGTCATCTAGAAGACAGATGGTGGGCCAGACAGTCTCCACAACTGCTACAGAAGAGCCACATTGGTGATATAACTACAACAGGCTATTGAGAGAAAGTTAGCAGAGCTTTCTCCCCCACTGCCAGGCCTGTTCTTGGCAGTCTCCTTCTGGAAAGCATGCAAAGTCCTAGGACTAGGTTACTCCCAAATATTCCAGGTCTAAGTACTTCTTCATACACAGGACTCACTCATAAGAATAACCTTCAAGGACTAGCAGATGATGCAATGGCTATGTTGCTGGACTCTCATGTAGTCAACTGCAGTTCGAGTCCCAGACCCAGTGGCTTAAACTCACACCAGGTGCATATATGTGCGTCCCCAAGATCTCAAGAGAATGGAGGAGAAGGGATTGTGATGTGGCCATTCCTCCAGGGGGGGAGGGGGTATGATTTCTCGCTTTCTGTCTCTCTGTCTCTCTCTGTCTTTTTGGTTAGCGCTTGTGTCATATAGCAAAAACCTTTCAAAAAAAAAGAAAAAAGAATCACCTTCATTGTTTGGTAAGTCTCTTTCAAAATGAATTGCCCATTTTGATAAAGTACATTTGCAGTTCATCTAAAATACTGGAGGATCGCCATAACTTTATCTTAATAATGAGATAATTGAGACTTAAAGGAGCTGAAGATAACTTGGATGTGTTGTTACCCAGAGTCAATATTCTATCAGCAAGGCAACTGTCAGGTGGCAAATCAGAGAAGTTAATGTTTGCTTTGGTTGTTCATTCTTCTCATTTAATTATGGACAAAGATAATAATAATAATAATAATAATAATAGCTATATCTGTTCAAGTCATTTGGGAGGAAACCTAAAAACGAATCCCAGAATCAGAATTGGATTAACATACCTCCCAGTAGTGTTGTTTAGCATTTAACATACTTGGGAATGAAAAATGCCCTACTGAGTTGATGCCAAGGATAAAGCAGCAAAAGCAAAGGGCTTCACTGAGGATCTTCCATTTAGCCAGCGGGCACCAGGATGGCAGTACCAGGTGTTAAAATACTGAAATATCTCTATGCAGGCTGCTAAGTAGCCACTAACCATGGACAATTTAATTTCTTCCCTTTCCCTTTTGTGTTATTGACTAGGACTTCTAATACTATATTGAATAGGAGTGGAGAAAATCGATATCTCTAAGTCTTGTTTCAGTGTTAAGTGGAAAGATGTTCAGCTTTTTCTCATTCATTATTAGCTGTGGGTTTGTCATACATGGATGATCTTGTTAAGAAATGTACCTTCTATACTGCTTTGTTCAGAGCCTTATTCATTAATTAATGTACTTTATCACATGCTTTTTCTGAGTTAATTGTTATAATTATTTGCTTTTTCTTTCCTTCTGTAAATGTGATATATTATATTTATTGTTTTGCATGTGTTGAACTATCCCTGCATACCTGGGAGAATTCCTACTTGAACATGATCTTTTTAATGTGTTGTTGAATTCAACTTACTAGCATTTTATTTTGAACTTTTGGATCATCTATATTCATCAGGGGTATTGGTCTTTAACTTCTTCTTTTTAATGTGTAGTCTACTTTTGTATAAAGACAATAGTAGTTTTATAAAATGAGTTTGGGTGGGTTCCATCCATCTGTATCTTTTGAAATGGTTTCAGGAGAACTACTGTTCTTCCTCCAAATATTTGTAGAATTCAACAGTGAAGTCATCTGAACCTAGGATTTTTTTTTCCTGGAGGACTATTTATTACTGACTTCAATTTCATTACTTGTTATTGGTCTATTCAGGCTTTCTACTTCTTCCTGGTTCAATCTCAGTATATTATATGTATCCAAAAATTTGTTCATCTCTTCTAGGTTTTCCAGTTTGTTGGCAAATAGTCACTCATAGTATCTCCTAATAATCTCTTATATTTGTTCTATCTGTTGTAAAGTCCCCTTTTTCATTTTATTTACCTGGATCTTCTATTTTCTCCATTAGTCTAGCTAATCATTCTCAATTTTGGTTATCTTCTCAGAAAATAAAATTGTTTATTTTATTTTAGTTCTGACTTATTTTCTTCCTTCTATTACTTTTGGGTTTCACTTGTTCTTTCTGTTTCAGTTTCTTCAAATTTATTGTTTATGTGCCATTTCTTGGGTTTTGTTGTTGTTGTTGTTGTTGTCTTCTTGAGAGCACTAACTGTTATGAATTTCCCTCTCAGTACTGCTTTAGCCATATCTCAAAGATTTGGGAGTATTGTGTTTTCATTACATTTGTTTCAAGAAATTTTTAATTTCTATCATTAATTTCTTCAGGAACACAAAAAATGAAACATTATCTGTTGATGATAAAGTGTATGATAATATCTTTAATTAGACTAATGTACAGTGTATTCATTCTGGGAAAATTCATTTTGCAAGCTTTTATGATATACAGTCACTGAATGTATAAAAAGAATAATTAAAAGAAATTTATATCTATGGGAATGCTTTTAATTTGATTATCATGTACTTTATGCATACTTTTAAAAACTTATTGTGTATTATAGAGATGTACAATGACTGAATGTAAATAACAAACCATAAAATAAACAACAAGTAAAAAGGTTTTGTAACTTTTAGAAGTATGTTGTTTACTTTCCATGTATTTATGTACTTTTGAGTTATCTTTATTGTTGATTTCAAGTTTCATTCTGCTGTGGCAGAAAAGAACATAGATATTATTTCTATTCTTTTATATTTGTGCCTTATTATGTGATCAATCTTAGAGAATGTTCCATGTGCTGCCAAAAAAAAAAAATGTGTACTCTGTAGTTGGGTAAAATATTCTATAAATGTCTGTCAGGTCCATTTGGTTTATACCATCATGTAAGTCCAGTATCTCATTGTTTAATGTTTGTCTAGAAGACCTATCCAGTGGGGAAAGTGGGGTGTTGAAATAATCAACAATTAATGTATTAGAGTCTAGCTCTTGGTTTGGGTCTAGCATTCTTTATACATTTGGGTGCTCTAATGTGGGTTGAATAAATATTTACAATTGTCTTTTTCTTATTTCTCTAGAGGGTGCTTGTGCTTGCCAGGGATTTTAGAGGGAGAAAGAGAAAGCATACTGCAATAAAGAGTGGCCATGCTGCAATCTCTTTTATCTCTCCATCCTGTTGTGACTTCAGGCATAATTGCACCCGCATCTGGCATGCTTCTCAAGCTGCCAGGACCAGAATTCAAACCACAGCAGATCCATATGAGATCTGACTCTCTTAACCTAGTGATCAGCCTTGTTATGTCTTCTGCGTTGATTCCTCTAATACTATGTGATACTATAAATATTATAATTATACTGTATAATATTTTAATTTTTTTGAAGTCTATTTTGTCCGATATTAGGATAAAGATGCATTCTTTTCTATTGATTTCCATTTGCATACAATTCCTTTTTCCAAATTTTCACTCTCAATCTTAGCTTATCTTTATTGATGAAGTGAGTTTCTTGTCAGCAGCACATAGAGGGCTCTTGTTTGTTTTTGTTTGTTTTTAGTCCATTAAGTCAGTCTATATCATTTAATTGGTGAATTTAATCTGCTTGAATTAAATGATATTATTGATATGTATGGATTTATATCTCCGATTTTGTTGGTTGGTTCTTGATTCCTCTGTGATTTCTTTTTTTTTTCTCTTATTGCTTGTATTTGCTGTTTTAATTTTTCTATATTTGTAGGGATTAAATTATTTCTCTTTCTTCTTTGTGTAGTTGATCTACTGGTGAGTTTTATACCTCCACATACCTTCAGGTTGATATTTATTTCCCTTTCATTTTCAGATGTAGTATTCCCTTAAATATTTCTTGAAGAGTGGTCTAGTATTGGTGAATTCCTTCATTTTTGTTTGTCTAGGGATAATTTTATTTCATTTTCCAGTTTGAATCACACTTTTGCTGGGTATAGTATTCTTGAATGACACTGATATTTTTCATAATTTTGAATATGTGACTTGATTCCCTCTTGGCTTAGGGTTTGCCTAATGGTGTATCCATTATAACTTGATACTTCTCCCTACCTATTTTTTGAATTTTATCTTTGACTTCGGACATTTTGTCTATGATAAGCCTTAGAGAGGATATCCTTATGGTGAATTTATTTGTTATCCTTTGAACCTCTTATACCTGGATGTCTATCTCTCTCTTTAGATTTTGAAATTTTCAGCTAACATGCCATGAAATCAATTTTCTGTCTTTTCCCATCTCTTCACCTTCTGGGATGGCCTTTATATAGGTAGTATATTTTTTCCCATCTCTTCATCTTCTGGGATATCCATTATAGAGGTAGCTAGTCATTTGATTGTGTTCCAAATGTTCTGTATATTATTTTCATGTTTAATGGTTATTTTTCTTTATTCTTTATGGTTTGAGCTATTTCACAGATTATGTCTTCAAGTTTTGAGGTACTTTCTTCTGCATGATCTAGCTTATTATTGATACTTTCTACAGAACTTTTTATTTCTTGTTTTATATTATTTATCTCCAGAATTTATGTTTTATTTTTCTGAAAGATATATGTCCCTGTTGAATTTTTCATCTATGTCATAAATTGTTTTTCTCATCTCCTGGAATCATTTATTTGTATTATCTTGCATTTCACTTGGTTTTACTATGATTAATATTCTGAAATTCAGGGAACCAGCAGTTGGCGTAATGGCTATGTCGCTGGACTCCCACGTAGTCGACCGCGGTTCGTGTCCCGAACCCGGTGGCTTAAAACTCACGCCGGGCGCGTGTGCGTGCGTGCCCAAGATCCCGAGAGGAGAATGGAGGAGAAGGGATTGCGGCGTGACCATCCCCCCTGGGGGGTGATTTCTCGCTTTCTGTCTCTATGTCTCTCTCTGTCTGTCTGGCGAGCACATGCGCCCTACAGTGAAAATCTCTCCAAAAAAAAAAAAATTCTGAAATTCAGATAGAAATTGCAGGCCTCTTCAGCATACATCTCCATCTGAGGCCTCCTGCCCAGCCAGGGACCAGAAGGCAGTGCTAAGCCAGCCCTAGTTCTCCAAACCTTGTCTTGCAGTTTCAGAACTAGAAGAACAGGGAAATTTCAGACTGCTTAGCAGACATCCCCAACTGAAAAACCCTGCCCATTCAGGGACTAGAGGCAGGGCTGGGTCAGTTCCAGTCCTCAAATCTCACTGTGAAGTTTCAGAACTAGAAGCCTCTGACCTCACAGAAACTAGACAGGTCTATGTGTATAGCAGCCAAAAATCTAAACACTGTGAGGCTCTGGAGGAATCCTCCACTACAACTCAACAACCAGAAAAAGAGAAAGAAACTTCTCTCCATAAACCTGAACTCAAAACACCTTTGGTGGATATCACATTGCAAACCACTGTAGAAGAGTGAATTGGCACAGAAGTAATTCAAAGCAAAGAGAAACACACAGGCTCATAGCTACAGAAACCTACTCCAAAGAATTAGCAAAAAGTGAATCCATTACTAAATGACTAAAAATCACATAAATGCTCAATTTTTTTAAAGAAAACTAGGAAACAACATCCCCAACAAGAGAACACAATAACTCATCTCCATGTATAGGAATAAAATATTAACAGAAGAAATTACTGAAGTGTCGATAAAAGAACTCAGAATATTTATGATGAAAAAAGTCAATGAGATGTGGACCTTGTGCCCCTGCCCCATCTGGACACCCATTCCAAAATTGGGACTTGCCAAACAGCAGGGCCCTCCTGGCTAGAAGGCTATGCTTCAGAGCCCTGTGGCTCATCTCCTCTCCCACTCACCTTTGAACTCTCAGGTGTGTTGCTTGGGACTTTGAGACCCCTTCTATGTTCCTGAATTAAAGTTCAGCAGCTCAGTCTCAGACACAGTTCTCTAGAAACAGGGAGGACTTTGAATCATCCAAGATCAGTGACAACAATGCTGGTTGCTGGAAAGCATAAAGAGGTACCGCAGCAGGGAGATCACCAATCACCTACTCCCACCAATCACCTACTCCCTTTGAATGCTCATAATTAACTTGAAGAATTTAGGAAGGAAAGTATAAATCACCAGATGACTGGAACCTATCATGGAGACACAGAAATATGAACAACCAACAAAATTTCACTCCCCCAAGTGAAAACATCAATTCCTCACCATCCACAGACAACACAATGGGACTCATGGAAATGTCAGATAAACAATTCAGAATATTTATAGTGACAAAACTAAATGAGATGCATGAGAAAAGAGACAATGAGCTACAGGAGATGAGGAAGTCCTTTAACAATTTGAAAGAAGAAATAGACAATAAAAAAGTATCAAATGGAATTGTTAGAGATGAAGACTGTGATACAGGAAATTTAAAAACTTCAAAAGCATTAAAAGCAAGTTAGGTCACAGAAGATTGAATCTCAAGTGTGGAAGATAAAACTTTTGACCTACAAAAAAATTATCAAGAAGACTGAAAATAACCAAGAAAAATGAGGACAATGTATGAGAAATACTAGATACCATTAAGTGCTGAAACATCTGGATAATTGGTATCCTAGAAGGTGAAGAAAATAATAAGGGCATTGATAATCTAGTCAATGAAATTCTACAAGAAAGTTTTCCAAACCAAGATTCAAATATCCAGACCCAAGAAATGCAAAGGACTCCCAAAGAGACTCAACCCAAGGAGATCTTCTCCAAGGCACATCATACCTAGATTGGCCAAAACCACAAAGACAAGATACTAAAATTGGCAAGAGAGAAATGGCAACTTACTTACAATGGTTATCTCATCAGGTTAACATCGAACCTCATGTCAGAAACAATGCAGCCAAGGAAAGAATGGGGAAATATAGTAAAAGTGTTAAGTGAAAAACAATTTCAACCAAGAATACTGTACCTGGCAAGATTATCCTTCATATGGGAAATAAAAAGGTTAAAAACACTCTCAGATAAACAAAACCTAAAAGAATTTGCCAACTCCAGGCAGGCGCTTCTGCACAGGACCCTCACGCATCCCCACCCCTACTCATCTCTGGACTTCAGGTTGGTTCTTTGGGACTTTAAGATGAACTGGCAGCCTTTCACCCCACCTGCAAACTGGATAGAACCACCCAACAATTCCAAACAATAGGCTGTCTGCCGCTGCAGGCCCTTCCTCCTGGGACCTGTCACTCATCCACTGTCCCTTCCCCACTTGCCTTTGGAGTCTCTAAATTTTAGTGTTTTGAATAGCACGCAGTGCACAATGCGAATTTTTTTTGGTTGTTTTCTTTCTCTTTGCTCTTGAGGTGTTGCTTATTAGGTCATTTGGAGGCTCACAACTCCTTACAAACAAGGAAGACTTTGGGTCACCCAGGACCAGTGACAACAGTACATGGTACTGGTGAGCAACAGGTAGGCCAACCATAAGAGAAATAATCAATTTTCTAATTCCGTGCACCTTTTAACATTCAGAAATACTTTTAAAAAGTTAGGAAGCAACATATAGATCACCGGATGACTAGGAACAATCACAGAGGCTCAAGAAGTATGCACAACCGGGAACCAGCAGTTAGTGTAATGGCTATGTCGCTGGACTCCCACGTAGTCGACCGTGGTTCACGTCTCGGACCCCATGGCTTAAATCTCACGCCAGGCGCGTGTGCGTGCGTGCCCAAGATCCCAAGAGGAGAATGGAGCCCCTGGGGGGTGATTTCTCGCTTTCTGTCTCTATGTCTCTGTCTGTCTGGCGAGCGCACGCGCCCTATAGCAAAAACCTCTCCAAAAAAAAAGAAGTATGCGCAACCAACAAAAGGCCTCTCTCCCAAGGGAAACCATCAAGCCTACAACACCCACAGTCAATACAATGGATGTCATGGACATCTCTGATAAGGAATTCAGAATATTTGTAGTGACCAAAGTAACTGACGTGAAAGAGAAAAGAGACAAGGAACTCCAGATGATGAGGAAGTCCTTTCATGATCTGGAAGAAGAAATAGATACCTTAAACATGAACCAGATGGAACTTATAGGGTTGAAGAATATGACACAGAAAATCAAAACCTGCCTTGAAAATATTAAAAGTAGGTTAGATCAGGCAGAAGATCGAATCTCTAATGTAGAAGACAAAACATCCGACCTAAAAATCTCCAAGGCACATCATAGCCAGACTGGCAAAAACAGCAGACAAAGACAAGGTACTAAAGTTGGCAAGAGGGAAATGTCAAGTTACTTACAAAGGTCACCCCAACAGGCTAACATCAGACCTTTCGGCAGATACAATGCAGGTAAGGAAAGAATGAGGAAATATAGTCAAAGTGTTGAATGAAAAACAATTTCAATGAAGAATACTATACCTAGCAAGATTATCTTTCATATGGGAAAAAAAAAGATAAAAACTTTCTCGGATAAACCAAATTTGAAGGAATTTACCAACTCCAGACCAGCTCTTCAAGAAGTTCTGAAGGGAGTGCTATACCAGGAAAACTAAAAAATCAGACAGACAGTTACATGAGAACAAAAAGCAACCAAGAAAATGACTCATGTAATGATAAGAATAGGTATGGAAAAATTGATAATGACACCAAATGTCAATGGATTAAATTCTCCAATTAGGAGACATAGACTGGCCGAATAGATTAAAAAACAGAAACCCTCTATATGTTGCCTTCAAGAAACTAACCTTATGGATAAAGACATACATAAACTAAAAGTTAAGGGCTGGAAAAAGATATTCCATGAAAATGGAAACCAAAAAAAGGGCTGGAGTAGCGATATTGATTTCAGACAAAATAGATTTCAAGACAAAGACTGTAAGAAGAGACAAAGAAGGACATTACATAATAGTAAATGGGGTAATCCAGCAAGAAGACATAACCCTTATAAATATCTATGCACCCAACTCAGGTGCACCTAAATATGTGAAAGAAACACTACTAGAGCTAAAAGGAGAGATAGGGAGAAATACTATAATTGTTGGAGATCTCAATACCCCATTATCTCCTTTATACAGATCTTCTAGGCAGAAAATAAATAGAGAGATATAGGACCTAAATGATACTATAAATCGAATGGGCTTCACAGATACCTATAGAACTTTTCACCCTATGTCCACAACACATACATTTTTCTCACCCCAGTATGGAACCTTTTCAAAGATTTATCATATGTTAGGACACAAATCAAGCCTTTACAGATTCAAAGGCATAGAAACTGTATCCAGCATCTTCTCTGATCATGCTAGAATTAAACTCAAGATTAATTTCAAGAAACAACCCCGAAAATACACAAACACATGGAAACTGAACAACCTACTTCTGAATGACTTCTTCACTACTGAAGAAATTAAGTCTGAAATCAAAAAATTTATGAAAACAAATGATAATGAGTACACAAGTATCCATAATCTATGGGACACTGCAAAAGCAGTCATAAGAGGGAAATTTATAGCAGTTAGTGTGCATAAGAAAAGGATGGAAAGGTGGAAAATAGATAACCTATCATCATGCCTCAGGGAATTGGAAAAACAACAAACAAACCCCCAAAAATATGAGGCAAAAAGAAATAATAAAGGTTCAAGCAGAAATAAATGAAATAGAAAATAAACAAACCATACAGAAAATAAAATAAAAGCAAAAGCTGGTTCTTTGAAAAGATTAACAAGATTGACACACCATTGGCTAGAATGATCAAGAAGAAGAGAGAAAGAAACCAGATAAATCAAATACGTGATGAAACAGGCAATATCACAACAGACTTAGCAGAAATATAAAATATCATTAGAGGATACTATGAGCGACTATATGCCAACAAACAAGATAATTTGGAGGAGATGGACAAATTTCTGGATGCATATAATCTACCAAGATTGAATCAGGAAGACATAGAGAATTTTAATAGACCCATAACAAGCCAGGCAATTGAATCAGTAATAAATAACCTCCCGACAAAAAAAAACCCAGGTCCAGATGGCTTCACTTCTGAATTCTACAAAACTTTTAAGGAAGAGTTAACCCCTATCCTAGTGAAATTATTTTTAAAGATTCAAAAAGAAAGAAAACTTCTAAATTCATTCTATGAAGCCTCTATCATCCTCATTCCCCAAACAGATAAGGACATGACAAAAAAGGAAAACTACAGACCAATATCACTGATGAATACAGATGCAAAAATTCTCAACAGTATACTTGCAAATCATATCCAACAACATATAACAAAGATTATTCATCATGACCAGATAGGCTTTATCCCAAGGATGCAAGGGTGGTTCAACATATGCAAGACCATAAATGTAATACACCACATTAACAGAAAGAATGATAAAAACCATATGATCATTTCAATTTATGTGGAACAAGCATTTGATAAAATACAACATCCTTTTATGATTAAGACCCTCAATAAGATTGGTATAGAAGGGTCATTTCTCAACACAATAAAAGCCATCTTTGAAAACCTACAGCTAACATATTGAATGGGGAAAAGCTAAAAGCTTTTCTCCTAAAAATGGGTACTATACAAGGCTGCCCACTTTCTCCACTGCTCTTTAATATAGTACTGGAAGTCTTAGCTAATGCAATCAGAGAAGAGAACAATATAAAAGGCATTCAAATGGGCAAAGAAGAGTTGAAAATATCTTTATTCACAGATGACATGATGGTATACTTAGATGATCCAAAGGTCTCCATGAAAAAACTTCTCGAAGTTATAAGTGAATACAGTAAAGTAGCAGGGTTCAAAATCAACATCCAAAAATCTATAGCATTTCTATATATAAACAACAAGTTGAATGAAGTAGAGCTGAAGAAAGGAATCCCTTTCACCATAGCCACAAGATGCATAAGATACCTAGGCATAAAGCTAACTAAGACAGTCAAAGACCTTTGTAAATAAAACTATGAAAATCTTCAAAAAGATTTTAAAGGTGACATGAAAAAGTGGAAGGACACCCCATGTTCCTGGATTGGAAGAATTAACATAATCAAAATGGCAATTCTACCCAAATTAATCTACATGTTTAATGCAATTCCAATCAAAATAATCAAAATACCAGAAGTATTCTTCACAGATCTAGAAAAGACAATTATAGAATTTGTTTGGAATCCTAAAAGACCTTGTATTGCAAAAACAATCCTATGCAAGATTAATGGAGTAGAAAGCGTATCACTCCCTGATCCCAAGATATACTATAAAGCTGTGATCATCAAAACAGCATGGCATTGGGAAAAAAACAGACATGTGGACCAATGGAATAGAATAGAGAACCCAGAAATAACCCCCAAAGCTTACAGCCAACTGATTTTTGACAAAGGATATCAGTCAATCCATTGGGAAAAGGAAAACCTCTTTAGTAAATGGTGCTGGAAAAACTGGGTATCCACCTGCAGAAAGATGAAACTGAACCCCCATCTTTCACCATTAACAAAAATCAACTCAAAATGAATCAAAGATCTGAACCTAAGACATCAAACAATAAAGCTACTGGTGCAAAATGTTGGGGAAACTCTGGAAGACATTTGATTGGGCAAAGACTTCTTAAATAAGACTCCCAAAGCACAGGCAATAACCCCTAAAAGAGACAAATGAGACTATATCAGACTAAGAAGTTTCTGCACAGCAAAGGACACAGTAACAAGAGTAAATCAACAACCCTCAGAATGGGAAAATATTTTTGGAGAGGTTTTTGCTATAGGGCGCGTGCGCTCGCCAGACAGACAGAAAGCGAGAAATCACCCCCCAGGGGGGATGGCTGCACCGCAATCCCTTTTCCTCCATTCTCCTCTCGGGATCTTGGGCACGTATGCACAGGCGCCCGGCGTGAGCTTTAAGCACTGGGTCGGAGACGCGAACCACGGTCGACTACATGGCAGTCCAGCGACATAGCCATTATGCTAACCGCTGGTCCCCAGAATCAGAAAATATTTTTCTTAAATATGCCTCAGACAAGGGACTGATAACCAGAATATACAGGAACTCAAGTGCCTTATGTGAAAGAAAAAAAATGGTCAACCCAATTAAAAGATGGGAAAATGAGCGGAAAACAAATCTCTCTAAGGAAGATATACAAATAGTCAAAAAGCACATGAGGAAATGTTCAAGATCCCTCATCATAAGGAAGATACAGATAAAAAACACAATGAGATACCACCTAACCCCTGTCAGAATGGCAAAGATTAAGAATATAAGAAGTGATAAGTGTTGGCAGGGATGTGGTGAAAAGGGAACCCTCCTACACTGTTGGTGGGAATGTAAACTGATTCAGCCACTGTGGAGAACAATATAGAGATTCCTCAAAGATCTACAAATAGAACTGCCATTTGATCCAGCAATCCCACTTCTGGGAATCTACCAAAAGCACAGGAGAACACTCTGCTGGAAAAATGCTTCCCCATCAATGTTTATTGCAGTATTATTCATGATTACCAAGACATGGAACCAACCTAAATGTCCACAAACTGATGAATGGCTTGGAAAAGTGTGGCATATATATTCTATGAAATGCTATTCAGCCATAAAAAATAACAAGACCCTGGCATTTGATAGAAAGTGGTCAGATATGGAGGATCTATGGCTGAGTGAAGTAAGTCAGGTTATGAAAGAAAGATATTGGTAAGTATCCAGTTAATATATACCGACTATCTGCACTCCTTGGTAGAGAGCGAAATATTGGAGGACATAAAAGCTGTGAAAATACTTAATGAGAATAAGACAGTGTGGAATGGTGGGGTGAAGAGAAGATAGAAAAAGACAGCAAGAGAACAAATAGAGAGGCATGACATTAGTGGGACATAGATATGGCTTATTACCTGTTGATGATGACATGTATAATATTCTCAGCTGGATTGGTCTGAGAAGTATTTCATGATGGGTAAAGTCTTATCACAAACAAAATGAGAAATAATGATTAACTGGTTAAAAAATAATTGGAATAATAATAATAAAGATCGGGAAAAAAAATGAAAAGATATTGAATGATGAAGTGGGGATTTCAATGTCTCTGTATTGACTGATATGCATGGCATTCCCTTTTGAAAAAGCAATGTAATACACTGTAAAGTTATATGTGATTCAATGTAATATAAACAAGATTATGATTATAATAAATAAATAAAATAAAATAATTAACAAAACAAAACAAAAAAATCAAAAAGAAAAATTTGCCAACTCCAGACCAGCTTTCCAGAAGTTTCGAAGAAAATGCTATACCAGGAAAACTAACATCAGATAGACAGATATAAGAGAACAAAAAGCAACAAGAAAATAGCTCACTGAATGATAGGAACATGTCCAGAAATATCAATAATAATGTTGAATGTTAATGGATTAAATTCTCTGATAAAGAGACACTGGCTGAATGAAAAAAAAAAAAAAACTGACCGTCTATCAGTTGCCTACAGGAAATGCACCTTATGGATAAAGACATACATAGACTAAAAGTAAAGGAATGGCAAAAAGTGTATTCCATGTAAAAAGAAATAAAAAATGACTGGAGTCATGTACTATTTCAGTCAAAATAGTCTTTAATACAAAAACTGTAAAAAGAGACAAATAAGGGCATTACATGGCAGTAAGTGGACTCATTCATCAAGAAAACATAAGACTTATAAATGTCTATGCACCCAACTCAGGAGCACCTAATTACATGAAGGAAAGACTGCTGGAGCTAAAAGGAGAGATAGATTGTGACACTATAACTTTTGGGAATCTCAACACCAAATTTTCCCCATTAGACAGATCTTTTAGATGAAAAAGAAGCAGAGAGATGCAGGACCTAAATGATACTATAAATCAAATGGGCTTGACAGACATCTATAGAACTTTCCACCCTAAGACCACAAAATATATACTTTTCTCCTCCCCACATGGAACCTTTTCAAATATTGACCATATGATAGGGCACAAATCAAGACGTTAAAGATTCAAAGGCAAAGAAACTATATCCAGCATCTTCTCTACCATGATAGAATTAAACTTGATATTAATTTCAGAAAAATTCCTCAAAAATACACAAACACATGGAAACTAAACAACACACTCCTGAATGACTTCTCAACTACTGAAGAATTTAAGTCTGAAATCAAACAATTTCTGGAAACAAATGATAATGAGTACATGAGTTTTCACAATCTATGGAACATCACAAAAGCAGTTGCAAGAGGGAAATTCATAGTAATTAGTGCACGTAAGAATAAGATGTAAAGGTGGCAAATAGACAACATCATGCCTCAGAGAATTGGGAAAATAACAACAACAACAAAAAAATGCCAAGAAAAAAAATAATAAAGATATGAGCAGAAATAAATGAAAAAGAAAATAAATAAACTATACAGAAAATAAATGAAAGCAAAAACTGGTACTTTGAAAAAATTAACAAGATCAATACAACATTAGCTAGACTGATTAAGAAGAAGAAAGAAAGAAACCAGATAAATCAAATATGTAATGAAACAGGCAATGTTACAACAGACACAAGAGAAATACAAAACATCATTAGAGGGTACTGTGAGTGACTGTATTCCAACAAACAAAAGAATATGGAGGAGATGGTCAAATTTCTGGATGCATATAATCTACCAAGATTGAATCATGAGGACATAGAAAACCTGAATAGACCCATAACAAGCCAGGAGATTGAATCAGTAATAAATAACCTCCTGACAAAGGAAAGCCCAGGTCCTGATGGCTTCACTTTTAAATTCTACAAAACTTTTAAAGAAGAGTTAACCCCCCATTCTATTCAAATTATTGCTAAAGATTCAAAAGGAAGGAAACCTCCCAAATTCAGTTTATGAAGTCTCCATTATCCTCATTCTCAAAATAGGAAAACTACAGACCAATATCTCTGATGAATATAAATGCAAAAATTCTCAACAAGACACTCGTAAACCATATCAAACAATATATAAAAAAGATTATTCATCATGACAAGATATGCTTTATTTGAGGGATGCAAAGGTTGTTAAACATACTCAAGACCATAAACATAATACACCATATTAACAGAAAGAAAGTTGTTTTTTTTTTTTCTTTTTGGAGAGGTTTTTTTCGCTATAGGGCGCGTGTGCACTCGCCAGACAGACAGAGAGAAACATAGAGACAGAAAGCGAGAAATCACCCCCCAGGGGGGATGGTCACGCCGCAATCCCTTCTCCTCCATTCTCCTCTCAGGA
>NW_006160154.1:1966491-1973816 GCF_000334495.1 Tupaia belangeri chinensis | reverse complement strand
GACCCGCGGTCGACTACGTGGGATGCCAGCAACATAGCCATTACGCTAACTGCTGGTTCCGAAAAATTTTTTTTTAATAAGATCATTTCAATCGACGCAGAGAAAGCATTCAACAAAATACAACATCTCTTCATGATTAAGACTCTTAGCAAGATTGGTATAGAAGGGTCATTTCTCAACATAATAAAAGCCATATATAAAAATCCTATACCTAACATTATACTGAATGGGGAAAAGCTAAAAACTTTTTTACTAAAAGCTGGTACTAGACAATGCTGCCCATTTTCTCCACTCCTTTTCAATATAGTCCTGGAAGTCTTAGCCAATGCAATGAGAAAAGAGAATAATACAAAAGGCATTCATAGAGGCAAAGAAGAGTTGAAAATATCTTTATTTACAGATGGCATGATGGCGTACTTAGAAGACCAAAAGGTTTCCATGAAAAAACTTCTCAAAGTAATAAATGAATACAGTAAAGTGGCAGGATACAAAATGAACATCCAAAAATTATAGCATTTCTATATACTAACAAGTTGACCAAGGTAGAATTGAAGGAAAAAATCCCTTTTACTATTGCCACAAAACATGTAAGATAGCTAGGGATAAACCAACTAAGAAATTCAAAGAGACCTTTACAAAGAAAACTATGAAAATCTTTAAAAAGATATTGAAAAGGACACAAAAAAGTGGAAGAACATCCTATATTTCTAAATTGGAAGAATTAATATAATCAAAATGAAATTCTACCCAAATTAATCTACATATTTAATGAAATCCCAATCAATTTACCAGGGTTATTCTTCACATATCTAAAAAAGACAATCATAGAATATCATAGAATTTGTCTGAATCATAAATGACCTTGTATTGTTAAAGTAATCCTGTGCAAGAAGAGTGAAGTGGGTAGCATCTCACTTCCTGAGCCCAAAATATACTATTAAGCTGTGATAATCAAAACAGCATAGTATTGGAAAATAAAAAACATATAGGTCTACCAATGTTATAGAATAAAGACCCCAGAAATAAATGTACAACCATCTGATATTTGACAAAGGGTACCAGTCATTCCAGTGGGGAAAGGAAAACCTCTTTAGAAAAAGGTGCTCGAAAAACTGGTATCCACCTGCAGAAAGATGAAAGATAAAACTGAATCTCCATCTTTCATCATTTAACAAAAACAACTCAATATGGATCAAAGATCTGAACCTAAGATCTCAAACTATAAAACTACTTATGGAAAACACTGGGGAAACATACTTTTTTTTTTCTTTTGAGAGGTTTTATTGCTATAGGGTGCATGTGCTTACCAGAAAGACAGAGAGAGATAAAGAGACAGAAAGTGAGAAATCAACCCCCAGGTAGGACGGCCATGCCACAGTCCTTTCTCCTCCATTCTCCTCATGGGATCTTGGGCATGTACGCACACCTACCCAGCATGAGTTTAAGCCACCAGGTCCGGGACTCAAACTATAGTCGACTACATGGGAGTCCAGCGATATAGCCATTACACTATCTGCTGGTCCCTGGGAGACATACTTTTAGAGATAAAGACTGTAATGCAGGAAATCAAAACCTCCCTTAAAAGTATTAATAACTAATTAAACCACACAGAAGATAGAATCTCTGATCTGGAAGACAAAATTTCTGACTTAGGTAAAACCACCAAAAAGAATGAAAAAAATACCCCCCCCCAAAAAAATTAAGGCAACATATGAGAAATACTAGACACCATTGAACACCCAAATATCCAAATAATAGGTATTCCAGAAGGTGAAAAATTGGGCAAAGGTATAAAGGATCATTCCATGAAATACTTGCAGAAAACTTTCCAAATCTAAAGAATCATTCAGCCATCCAGACCCAAGAAATTAAAAAAAAAAAAAAATTAAAAAATAACAGAAAGACTCTCCACAGCACATCGTAGCCAGAATATTCAAAATCACTGACAGAGGACCAGCAGATCTTGTAGCAGTCATGTTACTGGACTCCCACATGGCCAACTATGGTTCAAGTCCCAGACCTAGTGGCTTGAAACTCACACTGGGCCTGTGTGTGTGCATACCCAAGATCCCAGGAGGAGAATGGAGAAGGGATTGCAGCATAACCATCTCCCCTAAGAGATGATTTCTCACTTTCCTTCTCAATGCCTCTGTCTCTCTTTTCCTCTGGTGAGCAAAACACCCTAAGCCAGAAACCTCTACGAAATTTTAAAATTAAAATAAAATAAATCACAGACAAAAATTCTAAAAATGGCAAGAGAAATGTCAGTCACTTGCAAAGTTTATCTTGTTAGATTCACATCAATCAGACCTCTCAACTTACAAAATGCAGGCAAGAAAAGAACGGGAAGACATATTTAAAATACTAAAACAAAAATAATGTCAACCAAGAATATTATACCTAGCAAGATTATTTATCAAATGGGGGGAAAAAAAAGATAAAAACTTTCTCAGCTAAGCAAAACCTGAAAGAATTTACCAACACTAGACCAGCTCTTTAAGAAGTACTGAAGGGAATACTGTATCAAGAAAACTAAAGAGAGATAAAGATAAATAAGAAAAGGAGGTGAAAAAAAAAAAAAAAACAACAAAATAAAACAAGAGTGGCTAACAAAATGGCAGGGACAATAGATCAATAATAACATTATATGATAATGGATTAAATTCTCCAATCAAGAGACACACACTGGCTAAAAAACCAGAAACCCTCTATCTGCTGCCTACATGAAACACACCTTATGAATAAAGATATATATAAACTGAAGATGAAGGGCTGGAGAAAGGTATTACATGCAAATGGATACCCAAAAAAAGCTGCAGATGTGATACTGATTTCAGACAAATTAGGCTTTAAGACAAAACTGTAAGAAGAGACAAGGAAGCCCATTACATAGTACTAAAAGGGCTAATTCGCCAAGAGGACATAGAACTTATAAATTTCCATGTATCCCACCCGGGAACCCCCAAATACATGAAGACTACTAGATTTAAAAGGAGAGATAGACTGCAACACACTAATTGTTGTGGATCTTAACACATCGTATCTCCTTTAGACAGATCATCTAGACAAAAAATAAGCAAAGAGGATATAAACAATACCATAAATCAAATGGCTTGGTAGACATCTATAACGCCTTCTACCCAACAACCACAAAATGTACATTTTTTTCTCTCCCCCACATTGAAACTTTCAAAGATCTACCACATGATATGGCACAGAACAAGCCTTTACAAATTCAAAGGCATAAAAACTATATCCAATATCCTCTATAACCATGATGGAATTAAACATATTAACTTCAGAGAGGTCACTTGAGATAAACGTATGGAAACTAAACAACCTACTCATATCACAACCATTGAAGAAATTAAGACTGAAATCAAAAGATTCATTGAAACCAGTGGTAAAGAGTACACAAGTTTCCATAATCTCTGGGACACAGCAGAAACAGTCATAGGAGGGAAGTTCATAGCAATTAATGCTAATTTTTTAAAAAGATGGAAAAATGTCAAACAGACAACCTAACAATACATTTCAAGGAGCTGAAAATAAACAGTAATGACAAAAATGCCAGGGAAAAACAAGTAATAAATATTTGAACATAAGTAAATGAAATAGAGAATAAATTAACTATACAGAAAATAAATGAAGCCAAAAGCTGGTTCTTTGAGGCGATAAACAAAATTGACACACTGTTAGCTAGATTCACTAATAAAAACAGAGAAAGGAACCAGATAACCAAACAGGCAATATAGTAGACATAATAAAAATAGAAAAGATCACTAGAGAATACTATGAGTGACTATATGCTAACAAACAAGAAAACTTGGGATGAACAAATTCCTGGACACATATAATTGGCCAAGATCAAATCAGAAAGACATGGAATGCATAAAAAGAGCCATAACAATAAATGAAATTGAATCAGTAATAAATAACCTAACAAAGAAAAGTCCAGGTCCTAAGGGCTTCAATTCTGAATTCTACAAAACTTTTAAAGAACTAACCCCCCCATTCTATCCAAACTATTTCTAAAGATCTAAAAGGAAGGAATTCTCCCAAATTAATTTTATGAAGCCTCCATAACCCTCATCCCCAAAACAGACAAGTTGTGACAAAAAAGGGCAAATATAGGGCAATTTTCTCTGATGAATATAGATGCAAATATTCTCAATAAGATACTAGAAAATCATATCCAATGACACATAAAAAAGATTATACACCATGACCAAGTAGGCTTTATTCCTGAGATGCAAGAGTGGTTTAATATATACAAAACCATGAATGTAATACACCACATTAAAATCATATGATGGTATCAACCAATGCAGAAAAAGCATTTGACAAAATACAATATCCCTTCATAATTAAATCTCTCAGCAAAATCAACATAGAAGGAAGATTTTTCAGCATAATAAAAGTCATATGTGAAAAACCCATAGCTAACATCATACTGAATGGAGAAAAGCTGAAATCTTTTTGCTGAAAACTGAAATAAGTCAAGGTTTCCCACTTTCTACACTACTTTTCAATACAGTACTTGAAGTCCTAGCCAATGCAATCAGATACAAGAATAAAATAAAAGGCATTCAAATAGGAAAAGAAGTGAAATATCTTGATTTTCAGATTGCATGATTATATACATAGAAAGCCCAAAAAGAATTTATGAAGAAACTGTTGGAAGTGAAAAACAAATACAGTAAAGTGGCAGGATACAAAATCAACATAAAAAAGTCTATAGTATTTATATACACCAACAACAAGCAGACTCAGGAAGAACTGAGGAAAGTAATCCCATTTACAATAACCTAAAAATGTATAATATACATAAGAATAAACATAACAAAAGAAGTAAAAACCTCCACAAAGAAAACTATAAAAAAAAAACTAGAAAAAGAAATTTAAAATGACTCCAAAATTGGAAAGACTTTCTATGGTCCTGGAATGGAAGAATTTATATAGTGAAAATGTCAATTCTACCAAAATTAATCTACATATTTAATGCAATCTCAGTCAAATTCCCAAAGATATTCTTTACAGATTTAGAAAAAGAAATACAGAATTTATCTGAAACCATCGAAGACCCCATATTGCCAAAGTAATACTGCACAAGAAGAGTGGAGTAGAAGACATCTCACTCCCAGACCCCCAAATATGTTGAAAAGCTATGATGATAAAAACAGAATGGTACTGGCACAAAAATAGGCATGTAGACCAATGGAACAAAACACAGAGCCCAGAAAGAAACCCCCAATCATATAGCCAACTGTTTTTTGATAAAGAGCACTGGACAACCCAGTAGGGGGAAAGAAAATCTCTTTAGCAAATAGTGCTGGAAAAACTAGGTATCCACCTGTAGAAAAATGAAACAGAACCCTATCTCACACCAACAACAAAAATCAACTCAAAATTGATCAAAGGCTTAGACCTAAGATCTCAAACTATGAAACTACTGGTGGAAAACACTGGGAAACTCTTGAAGACATCAGAGTAGGCAAATAATCCTTAAATAAGACCTGCAAAGCACAGGCAATAATCCCCAAAATAGACAAGTGGAATATCAGGTTAAAATGTGTCTGCACGGCAAAAATAATTATTAATTAGAGTGAAAAGATAACACTTGGAGTGGGAGAATATATTTGCAAATTATGCCTCAGGTAAGGGACTGATAACCGAAATATACAGGAAATTCAAAGAGTTAACCCCCTCCAAAAAAAATAAAGCATCAATTAAATGATGGGCAAGTGAGATGTACAGACAGCTTACTGAGGAAAACATACAAGCTCCTTTTGGCTAAAAAGCATATGAAAAACTATGTAACATCACTTGTCATAAAGGAGATGTAAATCCAAACCACAATGAGATACCACCATCTAACCCCATTCAAAATAGCTAAGTTTTGTTGTTGTTGTTGTTGTTTGTTTGTTTTTTACAAGTTTTTCCAATAGGGTGTGTTCGCTCACCAGAAAGAGAGAGACAGAGAGATAGAAAGCGAGAAATCACCCCCCGGGAGGATGGCCACACCTCAATCCCTTCTCCATTCTCTTCTCGGAATCTTGAGCATGCAACACACATGCACCCAGTGTGAATTTAAGCCATCCAGTCCAGGTTCCTTACATGGGAGTCCAATGACATAGCCATTACGCCAACTGCTGGTCTCCAAAATAGCTAAGATTAAAAAAATAAAGAATGATATATGCTGGTGAGGTTTGGAGAATGGAGAGCTCTTCTATACTATTGCTGATAATGTAAATTAGTACAACAACTGGAGAGAATGATATAGAGATTCCTCAGAGACATACAAATAGAACTACCATATCCAACAATTCCATTCCTGTGTATCTACCCAAAGAATAGGAATGAACTCAGTTAGAAAAACACTTGTACATTTATGTTTATTGCAGCATTATTCACAATTGCCAAGACATGGAACCAACCCAAATGTCCACAGATAAATGTATTAAAAAAAACTGTGGCACATACACACATCAGAATACTACTCAGTCAACAGAAAAAAACAAACAGGACCCTGACATCTGATAGAAAGTGGATGAATATGGAAGATTTACATCTAAGCCAAGCAAGCCAGACTATGAAAGAGAGGCATTGTATGTCTCCACTCAATAGATACCGAATGCCTGCACTCTATGGCAAAAATTGAAAGATTGGAAAGTATACAGGAATGAAGAGCAATAGTGGATACTAGAGACAGTGGGGGAGGAGGATGGAAAATAGGGGAAGCTGAGAGGGATGAAATCAAAGGTAAAAGATAGAAGGAAAACATTGAAGGGAAAAAAATGGAAAATTATCAGTTGATGATAATATACATGGTAATATCTTTGACTGAACCAATATACAGTGTATTCATGATGGGAAAATTTATTTGGTATGCTGTAATGATACACAGAGATTGAATGTAAAATAAATATTTTGAAATTCAACTGTGACATTTCTTTGATTTCCTGTACTTTATTTATTATTGGTGGGAAGTTGGCATGTTCTTTTGGAGGACAAATATTTCTTTTTTTTTTTTCCTTATTTATTGGGTCCTTGTATTTAGGCATCTGATAGCATACACGCTTCTTCTTCTTTTTTGTTTTGGAGAGGTTTTTGCTGTAGGGCATGTGCACTCGCCAGAAAAACAGAGAGAGACAGAGAGACAGAAAGCGAGAAATCCCCCCCAAGGAGGATGGCCAAACTGCAATCCCTTCTCCTCCATTCTTCTCTTGGGATCTTGGGAATGCACACATGTGCACCCAGCTTGTGTTTAAGCCACCAGGCCTGGTACTCGAACCACGGTCAACTACTGGTAGTCTAGCGACATA
>NW_006160154.1:1963949-1966199 GCF_000334495.1 Tupaia belangeri chinensis | reverse complement strand
TTTTTTTTTTATAGTTTATTTTTTATTATAATTTTTTTTTCCCATCGCAACACTCAAATGAATTTTCCATCCAATATATACTGTGCGTTGGCTCAATCAAGCACGTCAACATATATGTTCTCAGCAAATAATTTCCCAATTCTTGTGTCCTGCATACCTTGCCTTTTGTTTTACCATCCTAGATTCCCCATCCCCCTCCCTCTGTTATGACCCATCCTCCTCCCACATTGTCCCTGTCATCCCGGATTGCCCTCCGTGCCTCCCCCCTCCCCAAATGATCTGTCAGTGAACTTAATTAGTCTAAGTCTCTCCAATAGTTATCACAGCTGACACATGCCTATACATGAACTCAAGTCTGACTTTAGGCCTAAACCCGGGGGGCGCCGGCCAGGCCGCTGCGCTGGGGGGTGGGAGCCCCCGGTGGCGTGCCCCCCCCACTGGGGGGGGCGCCGGCCAGGCCGTTCCCGGCGCGTGGCTGCACTGGGGGGCGGGAGCCCCCCCTCACTTCTTACTGTAGAAAGTAAGGATGCTATTGACAAATTCGCCTTGTGGGGTGGTTTTCTGAGTTCTAAAACCCTGTGTGGGGCATAAGATCCTCCTCTAAGCAAGGTATCTGAGTGGAGATACCTACTTAAAGTAAGTAATATCCTCTCTCTTGAATTAATTACTTACAAGAAGAATTTGGGTAATGAGTAAAGAGCTATGTGACTCAGGGAATGGCTAGTTGTTGATTTAACCATTTGTGGGTACTCCCTGGAAGTGGGTATATCTGTCTATCCAAGTCCTTAGTCTCTCCACACCCGTGGCCCTGTCTGCAGGTGGTTCATTTTAGGAAGGAAGGACTGGGCTGTCATTGGTAGAGAGGTGAAGGGAGGGCTGTGTGAGGAGCTCCATAGTGTTTAGCAAGTAAATAGGAGTTCCATGGTACAGGCAAGTGGGTACCACAAATTCATGAGGGAAGACTCTGGGAAGGCTTCTGTGGTGTGAGCAGATGTACAAGGGAGTTCTGAACAGGTCTCCCTACCATGACCCTATTTCCTCCTTTCCACCTAGGTTTGGTAATCCTTGGTACCCTCCTCTCTCTCAACCACCCTTTTTTCCCCCTACTCTAACACAATGTAGGGAGATTCCCAAAATGTTTCACTACTTATGGCAACATAGGAGGCAGGGAGCTGTTGATGTATTTTTGAATCTGGGGCAGGGAGTGTGAGTGCAGGCTTACCAGTCAAATGGGTAGGGCAAATGATGGGGGAAATGGCCAGTTTCCTCAGTCTTCTGTGGTAAGAGAGGAGAGTCTGGCCATTTTCCACCTTCTGTTCTTTGGAGCAGTCATCCCACTGTACTGGTTCATCTTTATTCTACAGTGTGTAATGTATGGGCTTGGGTACTGGGGTCAGAGCCCTACAATCTATAGGGTAGCCACTGAAGCTACCCATACAGGCCTGGCAGAAATTCAGTGAATTTACAGGACTGGTCCAATTTATTCATTGGGACAGGTTTCTCTTCAACATTTGCTCAGTTCTCAAAATGATGCCACTCTGCACCTGCTTAGGTCCTATGACTTGGGGTAAGTCTGGGCAAGATCCTTCCCTGAATTTATGCAACCCTCTGAATCTCAAGAGATACTCTTCAGAGTCTCCAGGGGCCTGTATAGAGTACTCCACTCCTAGGAAGCTGTGAATGCCATCCACAGAAATATCAGAGGTTGATAGGGATTTCTCACTCGGCCTTTCCCAGGATAGGGATTGTACACTGATTTCAGCCTGCCAGTCTAAGCTGGCTGTGTGCTTTGATGTTTTTTCTATGCTGTTTCTTCAAGTTGCCATGTTTCAGAAAAGTTGTGATCAGTACTTTACAATTTCAAGTGTTTTTTCCTTAGAATTTTCAGTAGAAGTGTGTCTAAGAAATTATTATTTCATAGCTTGATTGGAAAGGAGATGAGTGATTCTCATTGGCTATCTTGCTACTGAGTCCCTACATAATTTCTTGAAGACAGTGATGGTGATGGTAATGATGACAATAATGATGATGGCCTTTCTCCTAATTAAATAAACAGATAAATTTATCCAGAGAAGAGATTTCTATGATAAATTAAAGGCTGAAGGACAAAAGAGAAAGATGAGGTTATTTACCAGACTGCTGCTTACCACTTGCTTCCTCCTGCCCACTTAACTGACTTCCACAAGACGTTATTTCTAAAAGTAATTTTATATTTGAAGTCTCCCTTAGACTGACCACACATCCTGCTGA
>NW_006160154.1:1927156-1963708 GCF_000334495.1 Tupaia belangeri chinensis | reverse complement strand
GCTGAACAGATTATCACTATTGTCAATAATTTGCTTCAGACATCTTCTGGTAATGGACTTGTACCCAAACCAGTCCTTTCTGCAATACCCTAAGACCTTCTTCTCTTATTTTCCCTCAACATAACTCTTTCAGAACAATTCACGTGTATTATACCTCTTTTACTAGCATAAAAGACCCTCATTTTCTCAGAATAAGTGAATATGTATGTCTCCCATCTGCTCCTGTCTCCGGTGGTCCTGACTACCTGCCCCAGGACCTGATCCTTATTTTATGCTAGCTTTGTGGGACCAATACATTGCCTTTTCTGTAGAACTTTTATTTTACAGTGATCTTTTTTCTCTAAGTATATGTAAAGGTTAAACCCAACAATAAAGTTGTTCCATTACCTCCTAATTATAAGGAAATCTTCAAAAACCTCATGGAAAAATGGCATTCTGAAAAAAGCTACATATATCCCTGTGTATAATTGTATATAACAATAAAAAAAAGGTCCTTGAGAGCAACTAAGCTTCCTTGACATTTTTAACAACTATCAAAACACCTCACATTACATCAAAACACTTAAAAGCATGTTTTTATTATAAAATACTTTTTTAGATGGACTTAGAAGGCAGCTCTTTTGAAACCCCAACATGAGTCTACAAGAATATCACTGATTATTTATGCTTGTGTCCTTGGTAGAAATTACAACACAGCGACCAGCAATTGGCATAATGGCTATGTCGCTGGACTCCCGTGTAGTCTATCGTGGTTCAAGTCCTGGACCCAATGACTTAAACTCATGCCAGATGCATGTGTGTGTGTGCCCAAGATCCCAAAAAGAGAATGGAGAAGGGATTGCAGCATGGCCGTCTCCCTTGGGGGGTGATTTCTCACTTTCTGTCTCTCTGTTTCTCTTTGTCTTTCTGGCGAGTGCACACACCCTATAATAAAAACCTCTCCAAAAAAAGGAAAGAAAGAAAAAAAAAAAAGAAATTACAGCACAAATGAATATTAACTTTACAGCTTTTCAGTATTGGTGCAATGTTCCTGATTGCCCTTTGGGAGCTATGAGCAGAGATCACCAGAGATATTAAACAGCTTTTGTCAGGAACCATGTGAGACCTAAGACTTTTCCAGTCCTGGTTATTGCACTCTGAGTTCACACCAAAGAAGCTGGAGGGACCGTGGTCAGCAATGAGCACACCTCTATTGCTTTTAAGCTCAGTAGAGTCCAGAAGGATTTCACTGGGGGGACCATCTCTGCTCAAAACAAACCAACAAATTCATTTTGTTGGTTTAAGTTTATGCAGGCTTCTGAAAACCTTCTCAAGAAACAGTGCACTTACCCAAAGGACAATCCATTTGTGGTGAAATACATGCTTTCAGGGCCAGTAGTTTTCATGGTCTGGGAGGGCCTGAATATTGTGAAGATAGACAAGGAAGACCCCCCCTATAGACTCCAAGCTTCGGACCATCGCAAGGACTTTTGTATCCAAGTTGGTAGGTACATTATTCATGGAAGGAATTCTATGGACAGTTCAGAGGAAATGACCTATGGTTCCAGCTCAAGGAACCAGTGGACTGTGTGGCTGTACTTAAGACAGATTCTACAAGTGACATAAGGCAAATCACAGTCCTACCCCACTCCATTTCTCCTCCTTCCCACAGAAAAAGGTCAGTCTGTATCAAATCTAGTTATTTCCAACAACTTCCTTGTAATGTGGAAAAAAATTCTTGGAACGGTGAATGCTCTCTAATATAATATTCTGTGCTACCATCAGAGGAATATCTTTTTATCTCAATATCAAAATAATAAAGCAATTTGAGCAGGCCATAGTGGTACAATAATAATACAATGAATGCTCCATTATGTTGACATCTCAAGGAAAGGTCCCAGGTTGCACCCCAAGATTTCTCTGTATACTCTAGGTATGCATGTGTGTCCACAATCCTGGCTGGCAGAGGCTAGGGCTGGATCACAGCATAAAGACTTTGTTGGAAGTATATGCCCCTCATAATTAATTAATAAATAAACAAACAAAAAAGGCAGCATTGGTACATAGGGAGTTTGAAGTTTCTGCTACCCAGAGGAAGGAATCACACTACAATTATGACATGCTAATAAAAAATAAATGTTCAATTGACCCATGGAGAAAATATACAGATTTGACTTTAGTGCAGGAAACTGAATTAAGTTTATTTTTCCATCTCTAACACCTCCAGTTGGTATACTGAAATGGGCCCCCATAGAGTCAAATTAACTACACACACCAGTGGGTACTAACAATAAAAGCAAGCAGGTATCACCTGTCATTTATATTCATTTAAAACAGGCTAGCTTGTGTCATAGAATGACACAGTGCTCTGCAATGCTGGACCCACATGGGAAGATCCATGGCACATATGCCAAGGTCTCCCTGTGCATACTAGGTACACACATGCCTGTAATCCTTCCTGGCTGAGGCTAGGACTAAGACTGTGGCATGGAGACACTGTTGTCTTTCTCTTTTCCTGGAAGCAATAAACAAATTTTAAAAAATGGATTAACAAAATTTCTACCATCAATTAGATTTTAATAATGTGGGTCATGAAACTGATCAGAGGTTTATTCCATTAAAACATGAGAATACCTTGAATGTTAATGAATTAAATTCTTCAACTGAAAGATATAGATTGGCTAAATGGATCACAAAACTGGAACCCTCTACATGTTATTTATAAGAACCACACCTCATAGACAAAGAAATACACACACACACACACACACACACACACACACACATATATATATATATATATATATACTAAAAGTGAAGGGCTGGAAAAGTTATTTCATGCAAACAAAAATGAAAAAGGGCAGGAATTGTGATATTAATATCAGTTAAAATAGACTTTAAGGTTAAAAAGTATAAGAAGGACATTGCATAGTTCTAAAAGGATTAACTTATCAAAAAAATAACAATTATAAAATCTATGTATCTAATGCCAGAGTACCCAAAAATGTAAAGGAAAAACTGCTAGATCTAAAGGGAGCTACAGACTCTAGTAGACTAATTGTAGGAGATCTCCAGACTCCACTACCATCACTGAATGAGTTGTCTAAACAAAAAATAAATGAAGAGACAGAGGAAGTAATTGACATGATTAACCAGATGGACCTGAGAGACATATATAGAGTATTTAATCCAGCAACTATAGAACGTACTTTTTTCTCATCTCCACATGAAACATTTTCAGAGACTGACTATATAGTACGTCATAAAACCAGTCTATATAAATTTATAACTATAGAAACTATATACAGTATCTTCTCTGACCACAGTGGAATTAAACTTGAAATCAACCACAGAAAGAGTCCTCAAAAATACACAAAAAAGTGGAAACTAATTAATCTACTTCTGAATGACTTTCAAACTATTGAGAAAATTAAGACTGAAATCAAAAGAGTCATTGAAGCTAATGACAATGAACATGCTACTGTCCAAAACCTTTGGGACACAGTGAAAGCCATCGTACAAGACAAGTATACAGCAATTAGTGCTCATAAGAAAAAAATAGAAAGGTGGCAAAGAAATTACTTAACATTGCTTATTAAGGAACTGGAAATCAACAACAAAAAACGCTAAACATAAAAGAAGAAAATAAATAGTAAAGATCAGAGCTGAAGTAAATGAAATAAAGAACAAAAGAACTATACAAAACACAAATGAAACAAAAAGTTGTTTTTTGAAAGGATTAAAAACAAAATTGATAAACCACTAGCTAATCAAGAAAAACAGAGAAAGGAACCAGATAGATAAAATGAAAAATGAAGCTGGCAATACTGTAACCAATATATTCAAAATGCAAAAAATTATGAGAGAATACTATGAGCAACTATATACCAACTAGAAAACCTAGATGATATGGACAAATTTTGGGCAAGTACAAGTTATCTAGGTTGAATCTGGATGATATAGAAAGTGTGACTAGGCCAATAACAAGTGAAGAAATTAATGCAATGATAGTCTTGAGATAAAGAAAAGCCCCGGTCCATATGGCTTAATTTCTAAATTCTACAAAACTTTTTAAAAGTGCTAACTCCAATTCTTCTCAAACTATTTCTGAAGATTCAAAAGGAATCCTCCCAAAGTTTTTGTTTGTTTTTTGTTTTTGTTTGTTTGTCTTTTGAGAAAGTTATACTACAGGGCACATGTACTTGCTGGAGAGTCAGAGAGACAGAGATGCAGAAAGTGAGAAATCATCCCCCGGGGTGTGGCCACACTGCAATCCCTTCTCCTTCATTCTCCTCTTGGGATCCTGTGCATGCACACACACGGACCTGGTGGAAGGTTCAAGCCCCTGGGTCCAGGACTCAAATTGCAGTCAACTGTGTGGGAGTCTAGTGATGTAACCATTACACCATCTGCTGGCCCCCCAAACTCATTTTATAAAGCCTCTATTACCTTCATATCCAAACTAGACAAGAGCATAACAATAAAAGAAAACTACAGGCCAGTATTACTGATGAATACTGATACAAAAATTTTCAACAAGACACTAGCAAACTGAATTCAATAACATATCCAGATTATGCACTATTATCAAGTAGGCTTTATCCTGGGGATGCCTGGATGATTTGCCATACATAAAACAATATATGTAATATACTTCATTAAAAGAAAGAAAGATTAAATTCATATGGTCATATCTACAGTTGCAGAAAAAACATTTGATAAAATACAACATTCCTTCATAATCAAGATTCTTAGCAAAATTGGAATAGAAGGGACATTCCTCAACATAATGAAAGTCATATATGACAGACATACTGCAAACATCATATTAAATGGGAAAAACCTAAAAACCTTCCCATTAAACCTGGAACAAGACAAGGCTGCCCACTCTCTCAACTTTGTTTTAACACAGTGCTGAACGTCTTAACCAATGCAATCAGACAAGGGAGCAAAATAAAAAGCATTCAAAAAGAAATTAAACTGTGCCTATTTGTAAATGATATGATTATACATATAGAAAATCCAAAGGAATCCACAAAAACACTCCTAGAAGCAATAAATAAATTCAGTAAAGTTGCAGGTTACAAAGTCAATATACAAAAATCTATATCATGTTTATACACCAACAATGAACAGACTGAGACAGAATTGAAGAAAGTAATCTTATTTACAATAGCTAAAAAACAAATAAGATACCTAGGAATAAACCTAACCAAAGAGTTGAAATACCTTTACAAGGAAAATGATGAAAAACTGAAAGAAATAATTGAGTGTGATACAAAAAAAAAAAAAAAAACAGAAGGATATCCTATGCTCATGGATTGAAAGAATCAATAGAATCAAAGTGTCAGTCCTACTCAAATTAATTTACATATTCAATGTGATTCTGATCCAATTATCTGAGACATTCTTCACACAAATAAAAAAAATACAATCATGAAATATGTCTGGAATCAAAAAAGACTTCATATTGCCAAGGCAATACTGTACCAAATAAATAAATACATTAGGAGTCGTCACATTACCCAACTTTAAAGTATATTACAAAGCATTGATAATCAAAACAGCATGGTACTGACACAAAAATAGATTTATAGACCAATGGAATAGAATAGAGAATCCAGAACTAAATCTCAAATCAACTGAATTTTGATAAAGAGTATATGACAATGCTGTGAAGGAAAAAAATAGTGTTTTTAGAGAATGGTGATGGAAGAACTGGGTATCCATCTGTTGAAAAATGAAATGAACCATTATCTCTCACCATTAATTAGAATTAACTTGAAATGGATCAAAGATTTAAATATAAAGTCTCTAACTACAAAACAGCCACTAGAAAATGTAGGAGAAACTTTTGAAGACATTAGAGTAGGCAAAAATTTCTTAAATAAGAGCCCTACAGTATAGGTAATAAAAGACAAGTGAGATATCTAAAATAAAAAACTCAAGGAGCTTGCCCAGGGACCAGTAGTTAGCTATGTCGCTAACTCCCATGTCCTGGACTCGGTGGCTTAAACTCACGCTGGGCATGTGTGCGTATATGCCCAAGATCCCAAGAGGAGAATGGAAGAGAAGGAATTGCAGTGTGGCCATCCTCCTTCATGGGTGATTTCTCGTTTTCTGTCCCTCTGTCTCTCTCTGTCTTTCTGGCGAGCACACGTGCCTTATAGCAAAAACCTTAAAAAAAAAAAAAACTTGCCCATCAAAAAAGGAATAATCTGACTAAAAAATGGTCAAAGTTATAGTTAGAAATCTTACTTGTACTTTAAATACATGTCAAATTGCAACTGAAATTTATTTGCCAATGTTTTCTGAATGAACTGAATGAAGTTTTTTTTATGTGTTTAGTTTTGTTTCATTTTGTTTTGTTTTTTAGAGTGGTAGAGGGCAAATGAATTGAATAGACAACTCTCCAAGGAAGACTTACTAATGGCCAAGAGGCATATGAGAAGAATGTTCAAACTCTCTTGTCATACAGAAAATGCAAAATAAAAGTACAATAAGATATCATTTAACCACAGATAGAATGACTAGGACCAAAAAAATAAAGATTGACAAGTGTTGGCGAGTCTGCAGTGAAAAGGGAATTCTCTTACAATGTTGATGGGAATGTAAATTAGTCCAGCATCATTGGAAAACAATATGGAGATTTGTCAGAAACCTATAAAGAGAACTTCCATGTGACCTAGCAATACCACTTTTTGGTAGTTACCCAAAGGATAGGAAAACAATCAAAAGGACATCTGCACATGCATGTTTATTGCAGCATTACTTACAATTGTTAAAACATGGAACCGACCTAAGGGCCCAAAAACTGATAACTGGGTTGAAGAACTGGTGCATGTGTACTACGGAATATTACGCAGCTACAAGAAAAATTAGATCCTGCTGTTTGACTCAAAATGGGTGAATATAGAAGATTAATGTTGAATAAAGTGAGCCAGACTTTGGAAGATATACATTGTATATCCCTGTTCAATTTGTACTGAGTGCTATAGCAGAGGGTGAGAGACTTGAAAATGTGATAGCGGAGAGGATAGGTGTAAATTCTAGATAATGTAAGGGAGAAAAGTGTATGGTAGAGTGTGGGTGGGTGTTAGGTAAAAGGGGGATAAACATTTGACAAAAAAAAAAAAGAGAAAAATAGAACATGTTCATCGTGAAATTAAAAAAAAAATTAAAACATGAGAATAGAGTGTAATTTAACATCAAAAACTCAGCAAAAAAATTGGTCTTGGAAAACCAAAAAACAAATGCTCACCATAAACTCATTAGGCACAATAATATATGAAAATCTATCTAGAATTTTTAAAATGTTTTTAAATGGAATTGCATTATTCTTGATAGGCTGACTGACACTAAAAATTACCACAAGAAAACAAGAGAGAGAAACAGCCCTGGATCATAGCAGTGAAATAGCAGGTAGCTCTAAAGACAAAGGATATGGAATTGGAAGATGTATCAGTTTGGTCTTGATATCTGATATATTTTCTTCAAAATATTTCATATTGTGTTATAGTTTATATCAATGGCACTTTATTCCATCTCCTAACCACATTAAAACATTACTCTTGAAGAAGTCATAAAATCAAACAGTCCTGGAAAGGTTTGCACTTACACATATTATGCCAAGTAACGAATCAACTGTTTCAATGGCTTTTAGGAAATGAGATGGAGGGGTCAGAAATACCCTCTTCCTCATCTCTACTCCAGATCCTCTCTGCCAATCATGTAATGCCCAAGGACACTGTTTTAGATTTTTTTTATATTTTTATATTTTATATTTTTATTTATTTTTTTATGCTTTTGCATGACCTCAACCTAGCATTGTACTCAAAAGGAGTTTTGAAATGACCCAATAGACACAGCTTTTCTTGTACCATTCAAGGCATCTGTTACATTTCCATGCCACATTGTAAATAAAGGAACCCTAACACAGGTAGTACCTGAGACCACCCACAGTCAAAAGGGGCAAAGCAAGTTCAGGGTTCCAGTTCCAGGCTGACCGAATTTCTACCTAAAAGGCAGTAAAAATAAGTCAGGAGATTTTTTTTTAAGTCATAGTTGGTATGTTATGAACAAGATCGTTAGTGAACTCGAACCTGTTTTATCAGTCTAATTTGCATGTGGAGAGACACCTCAATTATCGTGAGCCTGCTGCTTCCTGGGATAACAAAATAAGTAACAATAATAATAGAATGTGAGGAGAGTTCCTCTGGTTCTACTTGAGAAACTCAGGACAGACTACATGCTCATTAGACTACAACAGATGTACCTGAACACACTCTGGGAAATCAGGAACAAATTCTCCTGAAGAACAATCAGAGCCTTTTCCTCCAACCTTGCTCTCTCTGATTCTACAAGTTTCTCCTAGTTGACAATGGCTCTGCCCTGAGGACATCTCTGGGGGCGTGACTTTCCAAGGTCTTTATTGAAAGCACCACCTGGAAGGGGTGATTACCTAACAATTTGCCAAAAGGGAGGGCTGCAGATCCTTCGGCATTTTTGAATTGCAACTGTTTTCTGTCATCGTAAAGAAAAAGCTAATCATTTTTTCCAGCAACCACCACCCCCTCTGTCTCCTGCACAGACTATTACGAAATTGCTAAAGACCACACACTTGGCTTTCTCTGTTTTCACAGTTTTTAAAGCCATCATCAAAAGGCAAAAGGAGCCCAGACGAGGATTTCTTTCCAACACAGCATCTGAAGTGGAATTCCATCGGTAGAATGCTATTCTCTGCTGGCTACTTTCCATAAGTTCCATCTTCTTATTAAGTGTTTATCATCTCGCTTAAAGAAAAAGAAGACAAAAAAATCTCAAACTGTGTCCAATTGGGAAAGTGCCATGCAACCTTTAGAGTCATGCTATCGAATATTCTGGAAATGAATTTTAAAGACCAAAAAATTTAGCTCATAATATGAAAGTTCAAATTTATGATAACATTTATCTGCACGTTAATAAGGAATTTGCAAACAGAGATGATTATCCAGGTCTTTGAAGATGTACACCATGAATCAATCCAGCTACATGTTAGTGATACAAGGCAGTTGGTTTTAGCAGAGTTGGCCCAATGTAAGATGTTTCTTTTTTATGTGAAATTATGTTGAGAGAATTTTGAAATGCACACCATCTGAGTCATAGACACTGGCTTAAAGGCAGGAATTTAGCACAAACATTTTTTAGCGGCAGATCAATGATGTAAAGTTTGTTTTCAAGGGAGAATAAAATAAATGTCTCACTTCCAAAACCAACCTGACCCATGGGGCATGGAATAAAATGTCATTGGGTCCAAAGTTTACAAAAGTCATTAGAGCTGCCCATCAATTCATGGCACATGGCCCTGGTCCTGGGTCATGTCCCCTCTGCTGTGCTGTGTTGCCAGAACAGAAATCTTCCCACTACCCAGCAGGTGACACCCAGTTCTCAGGAGGTGTCAAAGTGTGATTCAGCCCCCCTCATCCTTTAGCAATGCTGATCAACACCACGCTAGCCACCCCTTCCTTCCAGCCTCCCACATAAAAACGTAAACGCAGGCCTCCCTTCCATACACACTTTTGGGCTGATGTATATGAAATGTTCTTAGATTTTCTGTTTCTCTTCCCATTTATATTTTTAACACCTCAGAAAGCTAGGGCTTATTATATTAGGTCACTGGGAAAGTCATGACATATTTTTCTATGCAAAAATGAGTCATGACTTTCAAGATGACACCTTAATATAAAGAAGAGCATCTTTAGTGCCTCTGGTTACCTTATGACAGAGTGTGCCTTTGCTTATCTTATTCCTACTATGAGGAATTTCCACTCTCCATCTAACTTTCCAAATCCTACTTGTTTCCAAACTTAATTTAAGACTTACCTCTATGATGAAGTCACCCCTGCTTTTCCTGTTCCCTGCAATTTTTCACTTGTCTCTGTTTCTACTCCTCTGTTTATATTTCATGTGTTCTGTAACTCTGGATTTATTACCCACTCCTTTTTATTACTCTTGAATTATTTCATGGTATAATTTGGTTTCTCTCATAGACACCTCAGACAATCTGAGAATAGGATTATTCTTTTCCGATAGTCCCTGTAAGGTTTAGTCACAAAGTATCACTCAATACATGTTAATGACTGAACAGGAAAACACCTATCAAACTTTAGTAAAGATTATAGCTGACGTAGTAATCTATTTATATATAATTAACCTCTAAAACATTGCCTCGACCAATATTAAACTTTCTTTTTTGAGACATAGTGCTGTCATTTTGAATCATTCATTTTGTGTGAGGAGAACAAGGTAAGTGGGCAAAGAGAAAAATACTGGAAAAAATGTCTAAGACCATATTCACTGTGAAACAAAGCTATACTCCTCAAACACTGCAGTGTGTTGGAATCACCTGGGTGACTGTATTACAAATTTGAGTTCCTGGGGCCAGTAGGTGGCATGGAGGAAAAGGTGCTAGATCTCACATGGCCCACTGTATGGTTCAAGTCCTGGGCCCAGTGGCTTGAAAATCATGCTGTGTGTGTGTGTGTATGCATGCCCAAAATCTCAATAGGAGAATGGAAATAAAGGGATTACAGCATGGCCTTCTCCCTGGAGGGGGTGATTTCTCACTTTCTCTCTTTTCCTCTCTCTCTGGAAGTACACATATTCTATTGCAGAATTTTTTTTTTTAAATGGAGGATAGAAATCTGTGTCTACTTTAACAAACTTTCTAACGGTTTTGAGCAACCAGCTTGATGTATCCCATTGGGTTGGCATTTGGCAAACTCTTCTGCAAATTATAAGCTAGAATTCTGATTCTAAAATGTAAAAACCATGTGATGTAGGACACATTGTGTTAACTCACCAATCCTCATATGGCCATCTGTGAAACTGGGAAAAATAAACCTACCGTCAGTAAAGAGATGACCCTGCTCTTATTACCTATGGTGTTTTGGCTTTGTTCTTCAGGCCTCCAAACACAAAATTGTTTATTACAGGCAGGGCTCATCATCTCAGTGTCAATTCACTTAGGAAAAGAAGCTAAAACCAGAAGTGAGATCTTAAGTGTAGCTTTACACCAGATAATAATCTCAAACTCTCTTGGGCCTCAACTCTTCCCAGTGTAGATATGTTCTGGACAACCTGTACTTCTATTTCGTTCCAAAGCATTTTCATCATCCGCAAAGGAGACCTATACTCATTAAATAGTCAGTTCCTATTTCTCTTCCTCTCACCCCCCGGCAACCACTAATACGCTTTCTGTCTTTATTGATTTATTTATTCAGGATATTACATATATTTAGAACCATTTAGTTTGTGACATTTATGTCTGACTTTTTTCATTTAGTATAGTTTTGAGGCTCATAACATTGCAGTATTCATCAGCACTATGTTCTTTTTAATGACTGAGCAGTTTTACATAGTATACATGTAAAAGTAAAAATAGTATGCTTGTTTTTTGTTGCCGTTGTTGTTAATCTATTCATTCTTTAATGAAAATTTGTGTTGTTTCTACCTTTTGGCTATAGTAAATAGGGCTGCTATGAACATGTGTGGCCATGACATTATTTGAATACCTGTTTTCAGTTTTCTGGGCATATATGCAAGATCTTCAAAAAGTTATTGGAAAATTCATATAATGAATAAAACTATTTATGGATTTTATTTATTTATTTATTTATTTATTTAATATCCAAATCGACTGGTACTTTAATTTTATTTTCCCAAGTACTTTTTTTTTTTAATTCCTAGATGGTGTAGTCACTCACCCTCACCAGGTAAAGACAGGAAAAGAAAGGGAGAATCCCTTCTTATTTCTCCATCCTGTTGAGATAATTTAATTTGTGATATTAATGTCTGACTTTTTTTTTCTTAGCATAGTTTTGAGGCTCATAGAATTGAAGCATTTATTGGCATTACTTTCCCTTTGATGATTGAACAATTTCACATAGAAACATGTACCAGTAGAAATACCATGTATGGGGCCCAGTAGATGGTGTAATAGTTACGTTGCTGGACTCTCACATGGCCCACTGTATGGTTCAAGTCCTGGGCCCAGTGGCTTGAAAATCATGCTGTGTGTGTGTGTGTATGCATGCCCAAAATCTCAATAGGAGAATGGAAATAAAGGGATTACAGCATGGCCTTCTCCCTGGAGGGGGTGATTTCTCACTTTCTCTCTTTTCCTCTCTCTCTGGAAGTACACATATTCTATTGCAGAATTTTTTTTTTAAATGGAGGATAGAAATCTGTGTCTACTTTAACAAACTTTCTAACGGTTTTGAGCAACCAGCTTGATGTATCCCATTGGGTTGGCATTTGGCAAACTCTTCTGCAAATTATAAGCTAGAATTCTGATTCTAAAATGTAAAAACCATGTGATGTAGGACACATTGTGTTAACTCACCAATCCTCATATGGCCATCTGTGAAACTGGGAAAAATAAACCTACCGTCAGTAAAGAGATGACCCTGCTCTTATTACCTATGGTGTTTTGGCTTTGTTCTTCAGGCCTCCAAACACAAAATTGTTTATTACAGGCAGGGCTCATCATCTCAGTGTCAATTCACTTAGGAAAAGAAGCTAAAACCAGAAGTGAGATCTTAAGTGTAGCTTTACACCAGATAATAATCTCAAACTCTCTTGGGCCTCAACTCTTCCCAGTGTAGATATGTTCTGGGAAGCCTCTGGATAGTGGATAACCTCTGCCACATGGAAGTTGGCTCAGAGCTTACTGTAATATTGTCTATAAGGGCTGATGCATGAGGGCTTGAGAATCATATCTAGCAGCAAGTTACCTATCATTAAAGCATTTCTATTATTCTGAAGATTTAGCAAAATTTTAATAAATGTTACAAACAGGTCTGTGCTCATATAGAAAATAAAGGGAAGACTCTATATCTATTTGAAAATGGTTAAAGTAAGAGCAGAATAATGGTTAATGTTAGCAACTCCCTAGAGGGAAGTTAAATCATGGGTAACAACAGTTGAAATTATGAGTTTTAGACTACAAAGTGTCTTTTTTTTTTTTTAATGCCACTAAGGGAGGTTGGCAGTTTTTCACAAAGCAGCCTCTATTTGTTGAAAATGCTCAGTGATTAGGGCTATGCAATGGTAAAATGTGACACTTTGCAAAGCTGACCCACATGAGAAGGTTCGAGGTTCATGTCCAGAGAACTCCTCAAGTATGCTAGGCATCCGGGTGCCTAAGATTTGAAGCTGGGTGAGGTTGAGAGCAGATCATGGCATCCAGACCCTATTATGGATGCTCTCTCTGTCTCTATTGCTCATGAAAAAAATAAAGTTTTTTAAAAAAAGGAAAATTCCCAGTCATTAAGCTTAATAGTACATAAGCCCACTGATAGATACCAAATATGGTATATGTTGGGCTGATAAAACAAAGATACCCCCAAACAGAATGTCTTAAACAAGATTTTAAAAATGCAAAAGTAAGCAGTCCAAGGCAAGCAGCAGGGCTGTTAGTGAAAAGTAGAATCTGGATCCCTAATATCATCACACTTACCTTAGTTCATGTCTTTATCTGCCATCACTTCAATGGATTAATTGCAACAGACTGTATAAAAATCTGGACTCGGTATGTTGGGCTTCCATAACCTGACCAAAGATGAATTCCACAGCCCAGCATGCCAGCCCACAGGAAGAGGAAAATGAAAAGAAGTCATGCTCCTTTATTTGAAATTTGCCTACATTGTTTCTGCTTATACTCCATGGCATAAGAAAGCCTATAAAATGTAGTTTTTAGCTAGAAAATCATGTGTTTATGGGAAATGCATATTATGAAAAAGTCCCATGGACTCTCTACTGCACAAAAGAAAATAAGTAAACTTTATTTATGAGAAAAAGAGAGAAAATAAAGTTTACTCATTTATTTATCTATACTTATTTATTTCTTCCATGAGAGAGTGAGACAGAGAGATAAGGTACCCTGAACAAGATCTTCATACCACAGTCTACCTCTGGTCTCAACTGGCCCAGATCAAGGGCATGTGGACCCAGCATGTTCAATGACGTCCTGGGATGTGAACCCAGGAACCTTCCCAGGTGAGTCCAGTCATGTTACCACTAAACCATGACCTGTCCTTGAATCAGACTATATTCTCTGGTTGGAGCAAGCAGGGAGCTCCCATGTATATTGTTCATAGCCTTCATAGGAAGGTAAAAGATACCTCTAATCACTGTTAGTTTCAGTCCCTGAAATCGTTTAGTACCACATAGAAATCTTTCCTTTGGGAGTCCTCACTCAGCCTCACTACGTTCTAGGTTTCTTTATTGTTGTTATTTATCAATTATTCCCTTAAAGATTTTCCACTTGATTCATGACAGATACTAGTATGTTATTGATGGTTGACTATATATTAGGTGAGATTAAGTTTACATGGACAGGCCAGATGTATTCCAACCTGCTGTTTTCTTTACCTTTTCAAATTCACTATCTCAGCTTCACTTGAATTTGTATCTTCTTAGTGGAAATAATATTCTGCCTATAAATTTTACATCAGTCAATTCACATAGGAAGGTTATCAGTTACATAGTTGTGATAAACCATAAAATTAAAACAGTTTGTCAGCTAAGGTAGCGCAGCAATGATGCAATGTTCCATGATGCTGAGACCACATGGAAAGGTCTCAGGTTCACATCCAAGGTCTCTCCATACACGTTAGGCATGCACATGCCTATGACCTGGTTGGCTGAAACTGGGGGATAATCACAGTGTGAAGATACTATTGAGGGTGGCTTTTTCTCTTGAAGAGAAAGGAGAAGAAAGAAGAAGAAGAAGAAAAGAAGAAGAAGAAAATTAAATTTATTAAATTAAATTTTAGAAAATTTCTATAAAAAAAAAAAAAACGACCAACCATTTCTGACTCTAAGAAAGGGGACATATCATACTGTGCACCCTTATAAAAAGGCCACAAAGTAAAAAAAATAAAAATAAAAAGACCCACTTTCTTAATGTTTGTGCAACACCAATGAGGTTCATCAATCTCCTTCATAAAATGCTATGAATGTTTGCCAAGGGCACAGCTCCAAAGCAGAATTCTATAAACGAATTTTGTAGGGACCAAAGTAATATGGTTCTTCTACCCACTCCATCACCCCTCACCTCAATACAAAAGTTTCTTGGATGAACATTGGAAAAATGGTAGGTTCATTTTATTATAGAATTTTCAAAATCAAGTTTGGGAAAGAATGGTTTAGAGAACCTAGCCCAGTATAAATATTCTCAGGGGAATGAAAGAATATTTCATGCTCTCCTTCATGCTAATCATTTTTCTAAACCAAGTTCTAAATTTGTATTTCTTAGGACATTTGGCGTTTTGTTCTCTCACAAGCATCTAGATTGCATCAGTCCTGTACTGCTGGTCATTCTGAGAAGGAATTGCTTTCAAATGGAAGTTAACATTTCCAGTTTGCTGCTCAGGTTAGGAAGGTCACTTTTCTTTTCACTGAGAAGCCTGGAAAGATTTTACATGTAAACAGAAGGCCAGGCTCTCTCACCATGACAATGAAATTACCAGCACAGTGTTCACTTAGCCAGGCCACAATTCCCCCCAAGATATCCTTAGAGAATATTGCAGTGCATGGACAGAAGAGAGCTTACACTTCTGGAAGCCTCCCACCTACTTTCCCCTCCATGGTAGATGGCCACAGTCATTTTATTCTAACTGGGGGCCAGACAGTGGCACAGTGGTAAAAATCAAACAGGATGCTCCACAAGGCTGATCCACCTGGGAAAGTTCTGGGTTCACATCCAGAGACTTCCCTGAGTATACTTGGCTCACACATACCCATGATCTAGGGATAACTGGGCTGTTCTGGATTGTAATATTTGGACCCTGTTGGGGTGCCTGTCTCTCTCTCTCTCTCTCTTTAGCTCATGAAATAAAATAAACAAGTAAATAAATCATTTTATTCTGAAAAACTAAATAGGAGCTTTAAAGGAAAAAGAAAAAGCTCAGTCAAGTATTAACAGCATATTTAATTTAGCTAATTTGCTAAATCATTGACCCTAAATTAGTTGAATGTTGATGGCTCCTAGAAAAACAAATACATTACTTACTGAATGACTGATCTGTAGCCCTTTTTGAGAGTTATCAGTTAACACTATTTGTTGTACATTGTGGCTATTCCTATCCATAGCAATAAACTGTCAGCTGCTTTCTAGAGCCAAACAAAACCACCTATGACATTTTCATCAATGTACACATTTTGACCTAACTGGAAGAGGGAAACACAGACAAACACACACACAGAGCAAAGAAAATATTGAGACTGCAGCATTGCATGAATAAAATCACAACGTGCATGTAATAAATGCAACTAAGTACACTATTCATCTATGACAGGTTAAACACAAGCATTTGTGTGCCCAAAATATATTTTTTCCAAATTGGCTGTATTCATAAGATATGCTTTAATGCATGAATAATAAAATATGTCCTTACATATTAACAAATAATAAGTGTTTTAATAGTCTTTGTATCCAAAACTATTGGGTCGCTGGGAAAGTCACAATGCATTTTTGCATAAATAAACAGAAAAATAAGTCATGACTTTCCTGACAACCTAGTATTTCTCCACCTCAACCAGTCTTTTCAAGAGAGATTGTGTGAAATCTCTTTGATCAAGGAAGAAGACCCAGGGAGTCTCTTCAAAAACTTTCTACTTCTTATTCAGAGGCTGGATGAGAAATTGTCTTCTCGGTGGGGATCTTCTGTGAACCAATCTCACCCAGACAACCTATTCTAGTAAATTATAGGAAGAACATGAACACCTGGATTTGAGGTCTCCATCAGGAAAAAGACTACAAATAGGTTTATGACAGAGTTCAACACACCCTTACAGCTCAAAAGTTTTAAGGCTTCTAAATTATGTTCATGTCATACAATGGAAGAGGCACATTTTCTCTAACAAGTGTGTCAGTTAGTGAAACAGCATGAAACAGAAAGCAAGGACATCATCCCATTTGACCAAAATTGCAGGAGTAATTTAAGAAGTCAGAAAGTCATTACCCTCGTTGGAATCTGACCAGGAAACCAGGATTAACACCCCAAAGCCTTTAGGTAAAGTGCCAAGAACTCTTTAATGACCTAAGGGCTTAGGGTGTTAGGGAACTGATTACTAAGGAGCTGAGGAACTACAATATCCTTTGGGATAAAGCTACACGTAAATTACTATGCTTGTGAATAATCATGTGAATAATTTTGATTATTAATTCTTTAACTATTTACATGGAGTCCACCTTAAGGAAAATATGAACATTTCATCATCACAAATTTGACAGTTAAATAGAGTTTACACTCAGGAGAAAATCACTTACATATAGGAAAACCCATTTCCTTCAGTCTAGCTTAACTCTTAGTTGAACTTCAACTCACAGTTAGAAAAAAAAAGTACAAATGACAAATTACATACAGGGTAGTACTAATTAGGACTCAGTGGGCAGACTAGAAATAGTTACGGATAAATACCCAATAACTTTAAGAGGTTACTTGGCTAGGAATGCATCAGTACTTCTGAATCTTAGTGCTAAATTTACTTGGGGGTTCTAAGAAATTGCATCAGAAACCATATACAAACAGACAGGCTATGACAGATAATTGTGTTTTCAAATATCCATGTGACTAACACAACCTGCCTATTTTGCTATGGCTTACAGTGCCTCCCTGCCAGCAGAATACACTCCTCTTGTCACTGGATAATTTGGTCATGTAGCTTTATTGGACTCATGGCATGGGAGCAGATTTTTTTGCATAAGTATTGCATGCTTCCCTCAGATTTTTTGCATTTTTCTTTTTCTATGAGGTTGGCTTGTCCCAAGTAGATATTGTTCCTTCAGCCTAAGTCTAAGGATGGGAAGATACTTGGTACAGAGCTAACAGAATCAAGTGGCACTATGATAACCACCTCCAACTAAAGTCACCAACATAAAATATGAAGAAGAAATAAACACAGTTGAAAGCATGGACACTTGGGGATTATTACCACCGAAAACCTGCTTAATATATATTACTCCCTGATGTGAGGACAATAAAAATAATTTCATCACTTGAGTAAAAGTTAATCATAACTACAACAGGTAATTGTATTGCCCCCCTATGACAGGTAATACACATTCCTCATATGTTCTGACTTAGACACAGCTGTATGATAAGAGTAGCTTCCCCAGTAGCTTGTGGTCATAGAACACAGAAGAGTGATATAAAATCAAGTTTCTATATGGTGCTTTTTCAGTTCTCCTACAGTTGTTTTCCAGCCTCCTCCCAGTACAATCTAGAGCTCTTCAGATTGTCATGGGGTCCTCATTAAAAAGTTGTATAGACTGCAAACAATAGCCTTACTTTCTGGGTCCTATATTCTCAGCACTGTGACAATGCATGGGAAACTGCAAGGCTCTAAGAGGGTCCCTAAAATATTTTGGAAATACTAGAAAACTGAGGAAAAGTTCAGAGAAAATTATTTTTATTGGGGTGGTTAAGATCTCTCTGGCTCTCCTACCATCAAAAACCCAAGACCATGGAGACTATTGGCTACCAGTTTTAAACACAAAATAAGCCTGTCTGAAAGACTCAAAAGGCCAGGGAAATTCCTCAGAGAATATGAGAACCATAGAAAGAATCCAAAAATCAAAGAAACCCAATAGCCAGGTGGAAAGCTCCTCCAATTCTTTGAAGAAGTTGGTGGGGAAAGAAAGGGAATGAGGACATTCTTCCCTTCCTCTATTCACATAAACATTTGCAATGGTTTTCTGAACAAAGAGGAGCAGCTGCTTTCCAGCCAGTGGATCAAAGTGTGAGCAGGTGCTGATGACTGGTTCTCAAAGAAGCCCGTCAGGCACCAAAGTGCAAAGGTGAAAATTAGAATGTATGGGGTGAGTAGGTGTTGAAATATCCACACAATATTTCCAAAAGTTCAGAAAAGATTACTGGAGGTTGTGTCCTAGAGCTGGGAAAATGTTTCAATTGGGAAGGTTTTCATTTTTGCCTGAAGTTATTCTCCAATTTTAAATTTGTACCTTTATAACTATGACATTTTTGTAAAACAAAAGATCTCATTGTTTCTCCTGTCATCTGTGAACTCTTATTTAACTCACATAGCACACTTAGAGTCCTTTCATTTTTCTTTGGTTTCCAGCACAAAACTCTGTGGTATCTTCCTAATTGACAGCCAAATGTTTACAAGCCTACCTTTCCAGGACAGGTACTTTTTTATTTGAAATGCCATTGATAGATTTAATTATGTTCAACTTTCTCAAAAAAACAGTCCCATTGGCTCAGTGAAATATATTGAGTTTGATGTGTTTGGCTGCAAAAACTTTCATTTGGCCAAAGCTACATAGTCTGAAGTCTCCAAGTGTAAATTATAATGTTATTTGAGATGAAGTATAGAGTCATTTGTGGTGTTCAGGCACGACACATGATGTAATCTTACACTCTATCTGCAGGTGTGATATTGGATTCTGCTAGGACAGGCACCTGGTATCAATGTTCAGTCTGGCATTGTTTCAACACAGTCAACCATGGTTGAAGATGACTAAAATAGAATAGCAGAAAGCTACAGCAAGTTTCTTTCTTTCTTTTACCTTTTCTTTCTTTCTTTTTTTTTTTTAAGAGGAGGAATGATGGATAACAATTACCAATGAATTTAATGGTATCTGATCAGTCTTCCCATGAACAGCACAAAATTCTTGGTCTTCACAGTTATACTTTCAGTGCTATGAGAAGATAAAAATGAAATCATGTTTTATGAATAATAAATGTAACAGTATAATATACAGATTTTTACACATGAAAATTATACAGTTATTGATGACTTATTTTTCAAGGACAGTTGATAGATATATCCTGAACCACGTATTATCACTTTATAACATTCATCACACTAGTACTTACAAAATGTCTGTCTCTACCACTGATCTCTAAGTCAAATGAGAGAAGGGAGCCAACAGAGTGTATAGCACATAATATGCTCAAGGCATATTTAATGAATGGATGACTAAAATCACATGTTCTTTCTCATGGGCTAATCTTTTACTTTTTTTTTTTTTTTTGAGAGAATTTTGCTATAGGGCACATGCGCTCTCCAGAAAGACAGAGAGACAGAGATAGAAAGCGAGAAATCACCCCCCAGGGAAGATGGCCACGCCGCAATTCCTTCTCCTCCATTCTCCTCTCAGGATCTTAAGCACACACACACACACACACACGGCGTGAGTTTAAGCCACCGGTCCAGGACTCGGACTGTGGTCAACTACATGAGAGTTCAGCGACATAGCCATTACGCTAACTGCTGGTTCCTCATGGGCTAATCTTTACAAAGGCATTCAATTACAAACAAGGGAGCTACATGGTAGGGGTTGAGGGTATAGACCCTAATCGTGGAGTAGAAAAAATCAGCTATCCTTTTTGAAACTGAACCTATGATTTTATCCTCAGTGAGACATCTGCCATAAAGCACAACCATCCTCAAAATGCATTGATGTAATCAAATGTATCAGCAAGATGATTTTTTGGATATTTGGATTGGAGGGAATGATGATGGATGGAGAGACTAGATTTGGCAAAGTGATTTCTTTATTTCTTTTCTTTTTCCTTTTATTATTTTGGTTTCATATAGGGCATTTGCACTTGTCAGAAAAAGAGGAGAAAGTGAAAAATTAATCCCCATGAGGAATGGCCATACCACAATCTCTTCTCCTCTACTCTCCTCTAGGAATTTTGGGCACAGAAGCATACAAACAGACTGTGTTTTCAAGCTGCCAATCCGAGAATCTAACCCTGCAGTCAGTCATGTGGGATCCAGCCGCCCTAAAGTCCATGCTATCTGCTGACTCATGTAAAGTGATTTTTGATAACCTAAGCACCTTGAAATTTTTAGATACTAGGAAAAGTTATAAAACTACTCTTTTTAAAGTTAATGGAACTCAAATTATTCCATTGACATTAATCTAGACCTGGAATGGATCTGCAAAACACATTTGATGGGCAATTATATAAGAGATCAGTTGGAATGTAAGGCCTGAAAGGAGATGATGGGTTCTTGAGCACATATTGTGAATCATATTAGGAAAATGAAAAATATTAATTTATTCATTTATTTCCCTATGTAAAGGAAAGAAAGTTATTTCATTTGTATAAAATATGAGGGTCTCGAAATGATTCTATAATCATGACCCTATTAGATTCTCAAAATGTCCCCAAAAGGCAAGGAGTGGAACTGAATTACCTTTTTAAGATTGTGAGGCAGATTCAGGCCGGGTAGGGCAGCTGAGTTAACCTTGGTAGCCTAGGACTCCTGTGCATTTCCATTCACATTCCTCACCCAATATCAAGTTAATTGGTTTGACACTTAGTCTATTTTTTTCCCTCTATTTTGTTTTATTTTAGAATGTTTATTTACTTTAAATGCTATATATCATTGTGGCATACATCATGGATTTTCAAAGTATCCACACAATATGCAATGATCAAATCAAGGATGATACCATATTCATTGTGTTCAGCAAAGAACACCACATTATGATGTGTATCATTAATTTTTGTTCTACTATTCTTTTTTATACTTATTATTATTATTATTATTATTTATACATTCAATCACTATACATCATTTAGATTGTAAAGAGATTTTACCCAGCATGATATACATCTCAGTCCAGTTGAGAATACTATATACACAAATATCTTATCTTCCTTATTTTTCTCCTAATTTCCTTACTGAATTCTTCCTTTCCCACACTATCCTTCCACTTCCACTTTGTCTCTAGTGTCCACAATAATTTTTAATGCTTTTATGTTCTCCAGTCTTTTAGTCTCTCCCATAGAGTGTGAAGAGTTTATATATGTTAAGTAGAGACATACAATATCTCTCTTTCATAGCCTGACTTGCTTTACTCAGCAATAAATCTTCCATATTTGTCTACTTTCTATCAAATTCCAAGACCTTGTTGTTTTTTATGGCTGAATAATATTCCATGGAGTATATGTGCCACACTTTTTCAATCCATTCAACTGTTTGTGGACATTTTGGTTGGTTCCGTGTCTTAGCTATCGTGAATAGTGCTGCAATAAGTACAGTTGTGCAAGTGCTTTTATGACTGAGCATTCTCCTGTCGTTTGGGTAGATACCCCAGGAGTGGAATTGCTGGATCATATGGTAGTTCTAGTTGAAGGTCTTTGAGGAATCTCCATATTGTTCTCTCCAGTTTTGCTACTTTGTCTTATATAATCAGAGTGCATATCTTTACATGTCTTTGATTATTGTATTCATGATAGAGAATACTTGCACGCACATGAGAGAGAGAAACAGAGACAGAGAAAGAAGCATCCTCAACAGGTTCTGGTCAAGCTGGGCTCCCCTTCCTCCCACCCTCTAGTTCGTCAGCTCATCAGGATTGATCATCCAGCATGTATCAGGTCACTAAGTGGAATATCCAAACTCACACTGGCCGTATGGCTTCCAGCACTGCAGTTCAATATGCTGCCCACGGTGCCACAGAGGCCGGATCTCATTGTGTACACCTTTAAAAGGGAAGTGACGTCAAATTTGATATTTCAGATCCTCTTAACCTGCTCTTCTAGTTTCCCTTAGCATTCTGTGTGCTAAATGGCTCAATTCTGTGAAACATGCAAACTCAAAGTTAATTTCTTCCTAAGCCCCACACTTTTGAAGATCAAATTTAACATCTTATCCACTCTAGTTTATGTGCCAGTGGCAAACAAAAAATTCCAAGATCTTCCCTTTGAACAAATGGTTTGGCACAGAGTGGCTTCCCTGTGGTGGTTTTCAACCAGGCTATCTGACAGTCACGGAGTGGAGTAAAGCCACTGAGGCTAATCAGGGCTTCCTCAGAGAGATTGTTCTGAAGTGCTGGTGAGTATCATATAACATCTCAAAGCATTAAAAAAAAATCAGGAAAGTGTTGTTCCTGTCTATGTTTGAATTCACACCCTGTTTCTCAGCAAATCTAACTCTAGAAACCTTTCAACAACTTTTGAGAAATAATTTCAAAGTCACTTTACACATGTTTATTTGAGAGCTTTTTTTTTCCCTTTGTAACTTCCCTAGAGGAATAAAAATGGTATAATCCATTGAGAAAAAAAAAAGATTTATTCATTCACCACAGTTAAACCTTTTTAATTTTTGTCATTTCTTATAGTGAAAAACATAGTAGGAAAACACACAGAAAAGAGGGATAGAGACATTCACTTCTCTTCCAAAGTTGTTAAAGAAAAACAAGAAAGCCCACGACAAAGAAATACTTTTGATCACATGAATTTGTTGATGTCTGTGGGGTTAAGCTGGGTCTTTAAAACCATGAGAAGGCCGGCCACAGTGGTGCAGTCATCATGCCATGCTCTGCAATACTGAAGCCACATTAAAAAGGTCCAGGGTTCCAGCCCCAGGGTCTCTTTGCTCATGCCAGGCATGTGTACACACACCCATGGGCCAGGATGGCTAAGACTAGGGGTGGATTGCAGTAAGAAGCCTCTTTTTGGAGGGTTGGTCTTTCCTTCTCTCTCTCTCTTTCTGAAGAAATAAATAAACAGACCTTAAAAATAAACATAACCATTAAAAGAAAGAAAAAGGGTAAGGAAACATATAAAGAAATGAGAAGACCCCCTTAACCAGTTTAGGCCAGACTAGGCCAGTCATTTCCCAAAATATGCAAGGAATATGATTAAGTAAGAAGCAGATGAAAGTCATAAATGGAGACCAGGAAGAGTTCAGAAAACTCATACATGTACACATTTTCAAAAAAGGGAAAGTGACACATAGTGACTATAGACTATTAAGTATGTTATTAATCCTCTCAGTAATTGAAAGGACCAGCAGTTGGCATAATGGCTATGTCTCTGGACTCCCACGTAGTCGACCGTGGTTCGTGTCCCAGAACCAGTGGCTTAAAACTCACGCCGGGCGCATGGGCGTGTGTGCCCAAGATCCCGAGAGGAGAACAGAGGAGAAGGGATTGGCATGGCCATGCCCCCTGAAGGGTGATTTCTTGCTTTCTGTCTCTCTCTGTCTGTCTGGCGAGCCCACGCGCCCTATAGCAAAAACCTCTCAAAAAAATAAATAAATAATTGAAAAGAATAAGGGATGGATGATTTAACAAATAATTGGTGAAAACTTTGGAAAAACAAGGGCTTATTAGCAGCCTATAATAGTTAGCCAATAAAAGTTCCTATAAATGGTTTTCATTTAGATCAAGAGAATATTGTGAACATATTGTATCTAAATTTGTAAACAACATTAACAAGTTTCATTCATATTCCTGTACACAAGTAGGATAAAAACAGTTTGATCATGGAATAGTCATGGTAGGTTATCTGCTCTAACAGTCCTTTAACTGTAGCAGTTAGTGAGAACACAGGGTTATTGCCCCCTCATACCACAGTTTAATGTGGGGCAGTGGATGAATTTTTATGCCACCATTCCTTGCTTCAGGCCCTTTGCATCTGTGATTCTGCCTTCTTTAGTTCTCGAGAGTCTCCTTTATGAAGTCAGTGGGTGAGGATAGACATAAGATTGAGCACAAATGGCTTTTGTACACTATGCCTAGTAGTGGCTCCTTACTATCACCCTCATTCCATAGATCAAAACTTAGTCTCGGGATCACAGCTGCTGCAAAGGAGGCAGGGAAATGAGGTCTAGCCACAGCAGAAGCCCAAGAAAACACAGACAACCATGAGGCCTAGCAGTTTCTGCCGCAACAAAAGTAAGTGATGGTTATATTTGCAACACTTTGATTAATAAATCTTGACAGATATTTCATGACCCTGTTATGCCTGATATTTTAATAAACACCATAATTTGAAGCTTTGAAGAAATACTGTTAGTATTTGCAGATGACACATACCTAAGAGAAAGAGCTAATACTTTTATTTACAAAAAGAGGTAGCTGTTCTCCTTTGGTCAATGGGTTGTTGTGGTTTGTCAAGCCCTATGTGGCAGTATCAGAATTCATAATAAATGGTAAGATGGAGACAAACAAATAAGATTATGTGTAAACCAGTTGTACTTCAAATTCTTCATGTGGGATGGTTCTTGCATGTAATACCTTTATAGAAACTCTACCTCAAACTCCAAAGGATTAACAGTGTAGCACAGGTAACTAAAATGTCTTGAACAAGGTGGTGGTAATTGAGAAGTCCCAGTTATAAAAAGAGGCATTCATCACATAAGGAAACTTGGTGGTTGCCTTGTCCCACTAGGATGCACCAGCCAACCGTCTGCTGAGAGGCCAGTAACTTGGTGAATTTGCCAGGACCTACATAGGATTTTTAACCCAGAAGCCTTCAAAAAAGGAAAGTTTATCCCTCAGGAAAGGGAAGTTCATGTGGGCATGAATTTCAAAAAGTTTGTGGAAAAAATGGAATTAAAGTACAAATTTATGTTAGTGCAAAAAAATGTTTGTGATATATATATATATATGTACAATTTTCTCATCAGATGCATTTCTCATAACATGAACTTTCTGAAGATCCTTAGTATTTTAACTAAATATACTGAAGAATTTGCAAAGAGTTAAAGTTGTACAATACCCCTGTATCCAACCTTACAAGAGTTCCTGGCCCTACAAAAGACTGAACAAGTTCAGTGATCACCTTCCCAGATTGTTAGGAGACTCTAGAAGCAAGTGAAAGATTGGAGTTGATGACAACTTTGTGGGTCTTAGAAATTATACAGAATGCATAAATCTAAATTGCAAAATAAATGAGCATTAACTTCCATTTTCTTTCTTCCAAATACAGGAAAACTGAGTGTCCAGGAACAAAGCAAATGTCCTTGAGGGTAATTCTTTCTGACATTGAACTAAAAGGTCTTCTTTCTCTCCCATGCCAGAGAATCAAAGTCTTAAGATTCTCCACTCATATTCCCACCTGAAGGAAAATTCTCCCTGGCATCACTGCTAATCAGTTGTCAACTGGCTTCTGCTAGGACACATTTAAACTAGGAACACAGGACTTCATGAGGCAGCCCCATTCATCTGCCAACATTCCTATTAATTAGAAAAATCATCCATTAGTTTAGCTGAAACCTATCCTCCTATCATTTTTCTTTTTTTTTGTTTTTTGGAGAAGTTTTTGCTATAGGGTGCGTGCGCTCGCCAGACAGAGAGACAGAGAGACAGAGAGACAGAAAGCGAGAAATCACCCCCCGGGGGAATGGTCACGCCACAATCCCCTCTCCTCCATTCTCCTCTCGGGATATTGGGCACGCACGCACACGCGCCCAGCGTGACTTTAAGCCACTGGGTCCGGGACACAAATCGCGGTCGACTATGTGGGAGTCCAGCGACAGAGCCATTACGCTAACTGCTGGTCCCTCCTCCTGTAATTTTTATCTGTTGTTGCCTGCTTTCAGTACTTCTAGTTCAGTAGCTCTCTAATTCCAATTCCATTTAAAGTCCAAAATGGGCCTAACGTAATACTTTGGACTATACTTATATTAACTCAATCTCTAAATGATGTGATAACTCTGAGGGTGGAAATATTTGGCTATAGTTAATATCTATCATCATTACTATTAAGTACAGCAACAACTGTCATTTAGCAAGTGCCTAGTGCTAAATACAGGCACTGGGTAAATCATTTATACATACAAAGGTATTTCAAAAGTTCATTGAAAATGGAATTAATGTACAGGTATAATTTGCTGGGAAAAAATTCAAAATCTATGAATAGTTTTTCATGAGACACATTTTTAAAAGACTTTTCATATTATCCCTATTCCTCACTTTTATGTATTATATCCATTTATAGTTGAATAAATTGAGATTTAGTATCATTTAATGACTTGCTTAAGGGCAAACAGATACTAAATGGTAAACCAGGATTTGGAGCCAAATGTTTCTGATTCCAAAGCACACGTTCTTCCCACTAACCCTCTGGGTTGTTTTACCTGTCCAGAAGAACTGTATTTTTTACCCTACTTAATGGTTTATCATCACGTTTTTTCTAATTTGTGACAACCACATTATCTTATAGTCCAGACTTTCAGAGAGTCAATGACTTCAACCAGCTAAATAACAAGCGAAGGTAAATATAATGAATGCACGCTCAAATCCTACCCTGAGGTGTGAAAGGTACTCTGGTTTGAATCAAAGAAAATAAGTGAAAGCACAAACTTCACAAGAGAATGGACATGTATCTATACTTTGGAGAATTCCAGTTTAGGGGAACATTATATGTAATAGACATTTAAACATTGCAAATCTCACTAATATGTGTGGTTTAGACAAATTAAGAGATACCTGTGAACAATACCTCCCCTCGATACACTCAGTAATGCTGAAAACAGTCTTACTAACACTGAAAAAACAAACCCATGGAGCGAAGGCTGATGACGTGCTAAACAGTTGAATCAAATGACTAATGATGGTCAAAGTGTTGAAAGAAACATTTTTTTTCTGAACTGTTATACAGTGCCACCCACACAGGAAATTCAACAGACATATTAATTATACCTAGCGTGTAATCCAAAAGATCCAGAGAATGTGCCTTATTTACTTTCTCTTTTGGGATTGAAGGAGAGTAAAATAAGATATCTACATATGATGTTAAGATCTGGGTGTGCTGTTCTTAAAAATCTGAAGTCACACTTATTCTTCCCAAAATTTTTATCTTCCTCTGTAAATGAACCCAAACCTTCATCTCAAATAACTGGCCCAATGGAAATAATTGCTAAACTCACCTCTGATATAGATACTATTACTCAATTGGGGAAAAACTTCCAAAGTGACCTGCTACTCTGAAGGTTTGGTAGTCTTTTTGTTTTGTCTTTTTTTTTTTTTTTCCTCCCCTCAAATTCACTCTTACACACTGATACCACATTTGTTTATCGCTTTTTCCACCTCCTGAAAGGAGATGTACGTCATAACTGGATTCTTTCCAACCCCTGTCTATAAAATCTTGAGCAATCCTGAAACACCTGGTTTGCTGAAATACCAAAGAGGGACCCAAATGTGACTGAAATTTAGACCACCTTAAAAAGTCTAAAAACTTTGGAACCCTGAGCCAAAAATCAGAGGCTGGTATTTCATTAGCACTGGTTTTACTTTGGTACATGGTTGTAAAACTAACTAAAAAGCTTTGAGGTATAATACAAAACCCCTTGAGGTAATGAGTTTAGATTGAGCTACTCTGAGCCTTTATATTTTGGGTCTGTCTGTGTATTTGCTTAGGTAGCACTTGCTATTTGCAGCTGACGGTGACGCTAATTTACAGACTAAGTGCCCTCCTAGAGGGAACTCAGCTGTATGGTGCTTCTGGAAGGCTTGGAATTTGCAGGATTACCTAGCCCCACTCTCTCCCTCTCTCTCACTTCATTGGGCACACCTGCCTTCCAATGTTTCCCACCTCATTTCCCTGGCACAAGGGCTGTTTACTTGGGGACACTCTTTGAGCTTCCTAGTCTGACTCTAACTTTCACTTCAGCAAGTTTAGAAATCAGCCTAAACAATTCTCTCTTAGTAACCCTTCCTCTGGCTTTCTCAACAAGATAAAATTCCCTATATCCAAACTTTTGGACCATGTTCTTGTCCCGCCTCAGGCTCAGCACACCTGTACCTGTGCTTAAGGATGGCTGTTAAGGCAGCTTCATGGAGCTGCTCCATCGCTGCTCCTATGTCCCTAGAGCATAGCAGAGCAGCACAAACCATGCTCATATGCACTGGCGGATTGACTGCAGAGCTGGTTTTACCTTTCCCTCTCACTCCAATGTATGGACTGTGGTCTAATCACGTTTAGTTTTCTCAAACATAGCACAATTTCTGACACAATATTTCATAAATATTTGTTAAAATAAATGAATAAATAAAAAAGGTAAATGATGTTAATGTATTACATGGTATAAAGAGAAACAATCAAAGAAATGACTATTTTAGTCCCTTAAAAATAGTACAAATAGTTCTGGGGCAGGCGGTAGTGTGGTGTTAATACAAATCGATACAAGTCCAGGTGCCTGGGCTGGTGATCCACACAAGCCAAGAATAGGGGTGGATCACAGTATGAGGATCCTGTTGGAGGTAGTGCTCTCTCTCTCTCATCTCTCATCTCTCAGAAGCATTACCTAAATAAACTTTTTTAAAAAAAAAATAGTTGTTGGGACAGCAGTTAGCATAAGTGCTATGTCGCTGGACTCTCATGTAGTTGACCACAGTTCAAGTCCCAGACCCAGTGGTTTAAACTCACGCCAGGCACGTGTGCGTGCATGCCCAAGATCCCAAGAGGAGAACGGAGGAGAGGGGATTGTGGCATGGCCATCCTCCCTGGGGGGTGATTTCTCACTTTTTGTCTCTCTGTCTCTCTCTGTCTCTCTGGTGAGCACATGTGCCCTATAGCAAAAAAGAAAAAAAAAAAAAAGTTGTGTCAGAGACCAGCAGATGGCATAATGGTTATGTCACTGGACTCCCATTTAAGTGACCACAGTTTGAGTCCTGGACCCAGAGGCTTAACACTCTTACCAGGCACATGTACATGTGTGCCCAAAATCACAAGAGCAGAATAGAGGAGAAGGGATTGTGGCATGGCCATCCTCCCTGGGGAGTGATTTCCTACTTTCTGTCTCTTTATCTCTCTCTGTCTCTCTGGTAAGCACCTGCACCCTATAGCAAAAATCCCTCTAAAAATTAAATAAATAAATAGTCATGTCTTCTCAGCATGGTGTTTTTTTCACTGAACTCCCCAAGATACTTTGTGCTGTTTAAAAATAAACAGTTCAGCTTAATTCTCTCTTCTTAAAGATTGCTCCATATTAGGAAAATATGAAGCAAGTCAAATTTGATGGACATATATGCATTGGGAGAATTAATGGTGAATTAACAGAAGTGAAAATAAGTATATTAAGATGATTTATTTTTACCTCAAAAAATAAATGTGTCTTTAAACAACACGCCTACAGTAATAAATAAATCAGTCCAAGAACAAACTCTCACTGTACCCTTACCCTCCTTTTTGTTCTTTAAGGTCACCTACTAAAAACAAAACAATCAGCTATAATAGGAACATGTTCAATCATCAAGTTACTTGGGATTGCATAGACTTTAAAAAACTAAATCCAAACTTTAAGAACAAACAAACTAACAAAAACTAACTTGAATTTGGGAAGGTCTCAAAAGATAGTCATTGTATATTTTATTTCTAAAATGAAATTGATTTTAGGATTATGCTCTGAATATAAATGCAGATCATTCAAATAAAAACTATTAAAGAAAATAAATCTGGATATAAAGGTGAAAATAGTCTATGTAGAATATTATCTTTCAAAACCAGAAAGCAGGAATTATGTCTTAAGCTTTTTACCCTAGAGAGAGAGTAAACCAATCAAGGGTGAGGATGGGCAACTGAGAGTAAGGAAGGAAAAGTTTCCCCAGCTATATTTGTGTTTTTAAACAAATGAAATGCTGACAGCTTGATCATAACCAGGTTGCTTTCTCACTGTTACCACAATGAGTAAAATTTACTTAGTCAATACTTACAAGTGAGAGTTTTAAAAAATGTATTTAATTTAAGCAGTTCGTTGAAACACATGATCTGTATTGAAATGCTCAGATGTTAGTGATAATAAAAATCAGAAATATTCTGGAAAGGCTAAAGGACATTTTCTCAAGCTGTTTGCAATTTTTTCTATCCATTTTTTGCATTTAATCACCCTGTAAATCATCAAATTAATGGCAACTTTAGTTTACCTTGGATAAATGTACACATTTTCCCTAGCTAGAAACTTCACCAGGTTTTAATTTTTCAATACACACTGTGGCTCATCTACAAAGAAGACAAGCAAGACAACAGTGTCTGCTTCTATCTAGAAATTTTGTAATCCTGGAGAAAGCAGTGACACAATGAAGAATTCCATTATTTTCCTGTGTTCAATAAAAGGCCTGGCAGCAATAAAGCAAAATCTGTCCATGTGCTTAAGCTCCATACTTGCCCAGAGTTCATCAACCATAGGAAAAAAAGGCCATTCAAACATTTTTAAAAATTCATTACGTGCTATCATTGCCACCTCACTAGCCAATAAAAATATTAAATTCTCCGTGTTTGTGAGAATGGCAATGCACTCTACTATTCAAGCAATTTCAGGCTGCTCTGAGAGGACCTCAGGCTGAGAAACAGAATATGCCAGGTAAAACTTCCCCATTGGGCTGAGCCATTTTTTCTTCAAGAGACAGAACAAGAAAGTCCATAAAAGAAGAGAAAGAGGAAGCGGGAGAGATCAAATGCCAGTGCATAATGATGTATACTGAGTGGCAGACTAACGTGTTCCTGCACTTTTGCCCAGGTCTCCCACCACTATGGACATCCATTTTTTTAACCTGTAGAACCTATAGGATTGATTCTTCATCATTCATGATAATTCATGAAGACTTCATAATAGAAGCTTTTGAGACAGAAACTGAATGAAGATGAATCCTAAAGCCACAACCCTTGGATTGATTTATTTTTCAATGGGACCTACCAATGGTGCTTTTTGATTCAGTTCTGATATTCTGCTAATGATTATTTTCCAACTAATTTTTTTTGAGAGGTTTTTGCTATAGGGCATGTGTGCTCACCAGAAAGACAGAGAGAGACAGAGAGACAGAGAGCGAGAAATCATCCCCCGGGGGGATGGCCATGCCGCAATCCCTTCTCCTCCATTCTCCTCTCAGGATCTTAGGCATGCACGCACATGCACCTGGCATGAGTTTAAGCCACTGAGTCTGGGACTCAAACTGCGGTCGACTACATGGGAGTCCAGCTACATAGCCATTGGGACCAGCTAACTGGTCCCAATTGTCTTATTAATTTTACACCACTCCCTGACTGAATGTTCTTGATCTTCATGTTGGTACATCATTGATGATCATATTTGAACAACAGTAAGAACAGGAGTGGGGAAAAAATTAATCTGAAAAAAATAATCTGGCGGTTTGAATGAATACCTTGTTTCAGCAGTAACGCCTTTGTCATTCCAGGTTATTGGCCAGTTGGTTCTCAAATGACATCCACTTAGTGAAATCAACTTGATACTTAACAGAAAAAGTCAAAATATGCTGAAGAATACAAAATTAAAGGCTCACTCTCCCCTCCCTACCTCTTTTCCACTGGTCTGAATATCAGAAGAATAGAAAGTTTCCACATTTATTTCTAGAGAACTTCCCAGCCCACCCTAGGATGAGCAAGAACAGGTCTTTGAACTTTGCTGTAAAATTATGGTGGAAGATTTTGAAACTTCACTTGTCTGCTCAATTATTATTGGAGGCTTACCTTCAAGTAACTTTACCTCTGAAAAATATTGAAAGAATAAAGAAAATGCATTCCATAAGGCATTGCTCTCCTGTAAACCAGATTAAAAGATGGAATGTTGACCTTATGCCTGCCACTTTTTTAGTTGTGTAAACTTACTCAAATTCTGCGGTTTAACTTTTTTATTAGTAAAACCATAAAACTGCCTATTCCATAGGATTGCTCGAAAACCAAAGTGAGATCGTTAATGGATGGATAGAAAACATTCAATGAACAATATCAAAAAGTATCTTGAGGGAGCAGCAGATGGCATAGTGGCTATGTCACTGAACTCTCAAATGGCTGACTATGGTTCAAGTCCCCAACCCAGAGGCTTGAGACTCATGTCGGGTGAATGTGTGTGCATGCCCAAGACCCTGGGAAGATAATGGAAGAGAAGGGATTGCAGCATGGCCATCTCCCCAGAGGGGTGATTTCTTACTTTCCCTCTCATAGTCTCTCTCTCTCTCTCTCTGGAAAGTGCACACATCCTAAAGCAAAACCTCTAAAAGAAAAAAAAAAAAAAAGAATGGAATGGTCACTGTGTAGCATCCTCATTTAGGTTATTTCTTCTCTTTGCACATGTATTTTTTCTAATGGGAATAGTCTTTCTTTTTGTTTCCTTTTCTAAAATTTATTGGCCACGTGGGATCTAGCCACCATAAGCACCATGCCCCCAGCCAGCACAGGAATATTATTTCTACATATTATAAGCATCTTTGCATTCTTTCATTATAGCTTCTCTTTTTTCCACCAAATCATCTTTTATATAAAAATGGAAATATTGTATGAGCCTACTGTGAACATCTTTACTTACCACTATCCATCTATAGCTGGATTTTGCCTGTAGTCCAAACCAGCTGAAGTCTAAACAAAACCCACTGTCTGGCTCAGCAGCAGTAATACTTTCTAGACACTGCTGCTCGGCAGGCTAAGGCCTCATAGGAGACCTGGGTTTGATCCCCAGAACACACTAAAATTCAGGCATGGTGACATGTACCTGTGGTTCCACTACTCAGGAAGCTGAGGCAGAAGGATCACAACATAGAGAAACACTGAATAAAAAACACTACATACACACCCTCGCCTCCCCGCCCCAAATAAAGTCTTTTTGAAAAAAATATATTTTTAATTTATTATTTTTATTTTGTGTATGAGCAAAAGAGACAGAGAGAATCCCCATCAGGGAATTGACACCATGATCTACCCCTAACCTTCACCAGCCCTAGGTCATGGGCAAATATGTGCCCAGCATACTCAGGGAGGTTTCCAGACTTGAACCAGAAACCTCCCCATGTGGATTGCCTTCCAAGGCATCATGTTTCACCCCTGTACCACTCTCTTTTCATTGTTATTATTACATTTAAACCCACTGTCTCATCTCTGACCTGTTGCTTTTGACGGACATTCTTTCACTAAGCATCTGATCATATACATTTCCTGATCTCTCTCCTCCAGCTAAGCCCTTTACCCTCTGCTTAAATTTTATCAGCTTCTATCAGCCCTTTTAGGCCTCCCACATAACTTGTGGGGCCCACTGGTAAAAATTCACCTTACCTGGATCTGTAATATTCCCACTACTCCAGCACTTCAAATGTCTCTTTGTGAGCCTCTGAAATCCCACCTCTTTAGGACTTGCTTCTTAATTGCACAATGCTCCTACTCTTACCCCCCAATACTTTCACAAAGCTATATTGCACTTATTTCACATTATGCATAATACATGTGTCTTAACTTTTCTAACCATCTGTATAGTTCTCTAGTCTATGTATTTCACTGAATGTTTTAATTTGCCGATTACTCTTAGTTTACAGAACTGCCAAATATTCCACTTTTTAAGTTCCTTCAAAGTTCAGAAACATTTTATTAATAAACTCGTGGTAGAGACTCTGGCTCCAGTAAATGCTGATGAGAAAAAGAAACAACACGGTTAACGGAAAGTTTTACTGAATCCTTAAAGAGTTCTCTCTTTTTATGTTTAATGTAGATGACTTATCAACATTACGGTTTCTCAGTGATTAGAAGCACTCTGCAGACTATCTTTCCAGGAGGTCTATATTCCACCTGAAACTCATATGAAATTGGAAGAAATCTGGTTTTTTTTCCAGTTTTGACCCAAGATAAAACAAAATTAGATCCATGAAGGTATGGATATTCTCGATACTTTATGAAGCAACACAAGCTTACAGGAATTTAAGAGGTGTGGTGAAAAATTGCAAAAATCCCATCTCTGATACGTTTCTTTTGCTCCAAGGCAAAATTGTTTGTAAAAACTTTTCTTTTGATTTTTGTTATCCAAATAATTCCAGCTTAAATTGGAACTCAAATATTAATCTGATAATGACACCGTTGAGACACATTCTCTGACGATTGATCTCAAATGACTTACAAGGCTTTACTTTACCCCATTTTCTGCATTCCTTTCCGGCCAGGGGTTTTGCTGTCTTTAACTCCAACCACCCTCCCCCTCACCCACCACTACCACCATCATCAGGGAGGAAAAAGACCCTGAAATGTATGTATTAAGATGATTACTATGTGCTTGTGAATATCCTTTAATTTAAATTTTGTTTTATTTTATTTTTAGCTTCAAAGCTTTTGCAGGAATGAACACCTGTCTTTCAGGGCATTATAAGAAATTGTCAGGTACCTGATGTACTTTGTTTTGTCAAGTCCTCTAACAGTGACACTGTGGATAGAAGTCACATTTTAATTAATGATCAAAGTAAAGGACACCTGTAAGGCTGGGTTAGACTGCTAAATTCTTTGATATTAGGTTTACAAATCTGAAAGAGCCCTTTGATTCTCCCATGTGTTTGTCCTTTCTTGGAGATTGACTTAATTCTTTTTTTCAAAGGCAACATATTTAGCTAATCTGAGCACTAGAATTATAGGTGACAATGTCCATTAGCACAGCCACTTTTAACACCTTATAAAAATCATTCTCTTTTATAAAGGACACCTGAGTACTGTCTGAACGACCTTACAGCACTGGAGACCTGTTGTGGTATGTGCTGTGCAAAACAGAGAGCCCTCTAACAAGTCTCAGAAATCCTGGGGCTTGATACCAGTTTAAGGAAACGGTACACATGGTATGTTACTATACATGGAAGGACAAATGAGAAGACTCCCAGTGAAGTTAAAAACCATCAATTCTTTTAAGTAGACAGAGATCCTTTGTTTTACATAAACTAACATACATAACAGTTAATATGTGTTGACATTATGTAGCATACAATATCAACACATTATTAACATGATGCAAGTTGAGTATTCCTACATTAACCTTAATATACTACCATGTTTATATTGTATAGTATGCATGTATTATTATATAGTATATAAGCTATATATACTAATAACATGGGGGTGGTCTTCAAAAGTTCATAGAAAATGTGTATTTTGATAAACTGTGTGTGGACTTCAAACATTTTTGTGCCAAAATAAACTAGGACTTCAATTTTGTTTTCCACAAACTTTTTGAAGTCTTTTTATATAGAATAATTTTATATACATACACACTAATAATTTGCATGAGAAAAAAAGTGACAATTGAGAGTCAGCTATAAAAATTTACACTGACATATGAACGTACATTGGGATCTCCCATTTGAAATGACTAGAAATAGTATTTTAAATAATAGTAGAAATACAGTTAGCATAAAATAAAAAAAGAATTCCTTTTATATTTTGATGTATCTCTAAGCAATTTTTAATGTACATAGAACTTTACTTATATTATATATTTGAGCATTCCGAATATATAAATTTCAGTATGAATAATTTTATATTTTTCTTTTGGCAGTGACTGTGAGCATTTTCATTTATTGATAAAAATTGTCAGTGAGCGGGCCAGCAAGTAGCATGGTAGTTAAAGTGCTAAACTCCCACATGCCTGACTACAGTTTGAGTCTGGGACCTGGTGGTTTGAAACTTCCGCCAGTTACATGTGTCCAAGATCCCAAGAGGAAACTGGAGGAGAAGGGATTGTGGCATGGCCTTCTCCCCTTAGGGGTGATTCTTACTCTCTCTCTCTCTCTCTGGCCAGTGTACACACCCTATGGCAAAAACCTAAACAAAGAAAGAAAATTGTCAATGAGTATAATTTAATAACTCATAATTATATACTCTATAGCTCACAATATAAGTTCTTTGGTCATTTGAGCATTTTTAAATTTCTGCAAGCATAAAAACATTGCAGTGGATGACTTTAGACACAAAGCTATCTGGAAAGCTTCTAGTGCATAGTGCTTAATTCTCTCTCCAATAGGCCATGCTAATTCAGAATTCTACCAGTGATATTCAGGAA
>NW_006160154.1:1891846-1927125 GCF_000334495.1 Tupaia belangeri chinensis | reverse complement strand
CCTATTACTACTTCCTTGACAGTAATTCACTGCTCTTTTAATTCTTTGATATTAGTTTAGTATTTTAAATTGTTGTACTTTTTGATTACTAACATGGTTGAATATTTGTTATTTCTTGGACATTTCAATGTTTTCATTTATTAAGTATATAGCCTTACTGATTCTGAATTCCAGTTATTCAAGCAATCAGTACAATCTAATTATTATTTTTATATGAGTGCTTCATATTTTAAAAAGAGTAAATTATTGCCGGTTGCCAATTCTTCATTTCTTTCTTTATTTTTAATGCCAGCAGGCACATGAGTGTTCCTGAGATGGAGAAAGAGAGTACTCCCCAAAAGGGCTTGGTCACATCGCCATTCATTTTTCTCCAATTCTCCATGCCATCAGGATGCTAGGCACATGTGAGGGTGGCCGGCGTGTTGGAGTAAAATTCCATTCATCCATGTGGGATCCAGCTTCCTCTGCATAGCACTTAACTACTGCACTATGAGACTAGCCCCTCATTTTAGTATCATCAATGAAAATTTTAATACATAAAGATATATTGGTATTTTAAAAGTCTTATACAACTAAATCTGCCAGTCTTTTTCTTTGTGATTCCTCCCATTGTTTATTATTTTAGAAACTCTTTTTCCATAGGGGGTCTAGATAAATATTTGCCTATATAATGATATTGGTTATCTTATATTAGCTCTGCTTAAACTCATATTCTTCAATCCAGGTCGTTACCAAGTTAAAAAATCATAGGAAAGCATTGAGCTACTCTTGATGGTATTTTTCAGGGGTTTACAAATTTATTTCTGCCTTAGGTTCATAAAAAAAAAAAATACAATGCTTTAACTCACAAACTGGCACGCAGGAATTGTGATTTCTCATGGAGTAATAATCTAAGCATAATTTTTTACTTTATAAAGGAGATGGTAATTGTGATGGACTCTGTTTTCCTACTGGACCGATCTTCTGGTTCTGTGTGACAGTTTAAATAAAGGGAAGTTTTGAGGAGTTACATATGTTCTTTGTAGAAGAAATTTGATGAGAAGTAGCAGCTTAGTATTTGCTATGAGGTCACTCAAAGCAGCTTTCAACATCTTTTGAAGAAACTACTCTTTAAAGTTTAATTGATCAAAGTAGCATAATGTACAGAAGTCAGACTCCCTTGTTGGCCTATCCATTACAGAGGGGTGAGCAGCAAAATGTTTAGAGCTGGAGGTTAGTGTAGACTCCAAAAGTGAGGTTGTTGCCTGATGCTTACCCATTAGAAGAAGAAAGATGCTAAGGTTTCAGCCTGAGTGTGAAAACCCATGCTAATGAGCCCCAGGCCTCTAATCTTAACTCTTAAGTGAAAACTTTTCCCTCCAGCATCAGTCAAACCAGAATGATTCTTCCTCTTTGTTCATGACTATTGGCTCAAAAAGTAGAAAGACACATGGACATATTCTTCATTCAAATTTTTCATTTATGTTGAGACTAAACATTAGAGTCTAATCTTGTTTGAAAAAAAAACTGGGGGAAAATAATTGATTTAAATCTACTGGGAGAAAGGGAATCTGGTGATAGTAATAAGAGAGGTTCAAGAAAGTTTAAAATCTCTAAGGGGAATTGTGGTTTGAAGAAATGTCTGTATGAAAAGACAGAAGCTTCATTTGGGAAAAAATTTAGGACATGTGGAGGCAGAGCAGGAGAAAGCAGAAACAGGGATAGTAGAGAATTTTTCATGTGGCTTATTCATCACATCAATATAATAACACAATCAAATTTTTTGTAACTGTGAAAAGACACAAGACTTCAGTAGACTATGGTCATTCTATTGTAGACTACTACTTCCTTAAGGTAGTATCAGTGCAAATTAGACTGTATTAGACTCTATGCAAGACTTACATCAGAGGCCTTCAAAAAGTTCATGAAAAATGTATATTGTGGAAAGAATATTTGGATTTCAATAATTTTTTGCACCAAAATAAATTTGTATTTTAATTTCATTTTCCACAATTTTTTGGCATCTCTTCATATAATACTAAAAAGAAAATGTCCAACTGTCATATATTATCCAAAATATTCTTTTTTTAGAATTATTTTTATTTTACTTTATTTATTTATTTGTTTATTTCAATTTGACCAGAGAGGGACAGAGAGAGATAAAACAAGAAAGCAAGCTGCCAGGTCCGGAACTCAAACTGCATTCGACCATGTGGGAATCCAGCACCCGTATCCACCATGCCACCTGCCGACCCACAAAATATTCTTAAGTGGGATCACAAAATCTGGATATGCATGAGTATGAGCACAGACTAGTGTTAACTATCACTTTTTATTATCCACAAAACACTGCATTTGTTTGATTAAAAATCAGATTGTTGCATTAAATTGTCTGCCATTAAAATATAATAGTTGTATGTTTGGAGAAAGAGGATTGCGGTATGATCAGATCCTGTGGAAAGTGTTCATCTCTCTCTCTCTCTCCTCTCTCCCTCATATATCCATCACTCTATCACAAATAAAGAAAAAATGTACGTATACGTGTGTGTATGTGTGTGTGTGTAGTAACATTAGTAAGGTAACTGAATTGGTGAGGACCTTTATTGTTATGGGAACTGAGGAAAAGGATCAAACGCTACTGAGGGAACGCTTTTCCTGAGTCTACAATCATAGTAAATGAACCTCTCTTCCCTCTTACCTTCACTCCCAACCTGTAGGCCCTTAGGTACACAATTAAATTCATTGTAATTTAAGCAGAGTATTTTGTTTTGTTTTGTTTTTTGTTTGTTTGGTTTTGGTTTTCGGTTTTGGTTTTGGTTTTGGTTTAAGAAGGTTAAGTGAGAGCACTTATGTAGGCATGATCATGTTGCTCGGTTCTAAGCCAAGACCTAGCAGAACTATTTCACTTTCACGAAGGGGGATTGTGGACACAGATGGGTCTAGAGAAGACAATGCAAGAAAGTCATGTCTTCTAAAACAGTCACCGAGCATCAGCTGCTCACAGTGTGCTCACACAGGATCTGGCCCTGTTCTTAACATGTCTTCAAAGAAGGAGGATCAAATCTGGCACTGTCCAAAGATTCCTGCTTATTTTTCTCTTGATCTTCCCCCTCAAAATCTCCCTTTGAACAGGATTTGCACATGCAGAATGAATAGAGATTAAGGGCAATTATGGTTTTTGTTTTGCTTTTAATGGCCCATGCAACCCTGAAATTTGCTCGTGAAGTCTATGGCTAATACTGCAGTATTGCCCGTCTCATCTGTCGAGTGCCATATTTCATTGCTTCCAAATGCCATTTCTGGTATTTTCTTTCAACTTCAATCTAAAGCTTTACTTTTCATGTGCTTTAAGTGCTGGGCACCAAGGATAAGAATTAAAATATCCCAGGGCTTTGAGGGAGGGAATGTTAAGAGATCCCCTAGTAAGATCGCCTGCCCACCCAAGATCCTGCTCATTTGAAAAAACAAAGGCAAGCAGCAGAGAGAGGAGGAGGAGAGACCACATTCCTGGGATTTAATAGTGACGCCTAGCCCAGTGATGGAGTCCTGGCAGGCTGTTATCTTTGTCTGCTTTGTCAGACTCAGGAGGGGAAAGGCCCCTCAAGAATCTATTTCACTGACATAGAAATGGCAGCTGGTGCTATTTCACTTTAAATAAATGTTTGGTGCTAACGCTGTCTATATAATCTCCCCTACAGCTAAAGCCTCACCAGAACAAAAGGCATGACAAAAAAATTAGTTGCATGCCAAAGTGTCCTGCAGTGGGAAGGTGTGAGACATTTCCTGGTCCAGGCCTTTAGCCCCCAACACCCCACCATGCTCACACTGCCCATTCCCCAAGGGGGTTGGGGGACCAGGAGACAGGGTCAGGTCAATCACCCACCTTGTTTCTCAATGAACAAATGAGGATTGTTCCCTCTGCTCAAGTCAGCACGTGAGCCTCTTTTCACAGGCAGATTTTGTGACACAAGAACAAATAAGTGGTTGGGGAGTGAGTAATAAATAACCTGTCGAGATACATTGGTGTGACTATAGGCATGCTCGCACTCAATCTACAATGCCCAGAGACCTACGGAGTGCATCTAAGCCTGGAGTTAGGAGCCCTGGTTTTCTCTCTTAATTTACATGAAAATCTTACATCACCTTACCATCAACAAAACCCCAAAAACCATCATAAGTCCTCAAATGATTAATTGGTCAGGGATTAGGGAATGCTAGAAATGGCAGGTGAAACCTGAATTCCACAAAGCAATGTATCAAATGTAAACACACGTGTATATTTGGCTCTAGTATTGGTATGTATGTAATATATACATATGCCCACTTGAGACACACACACACACACACATAAACACACATATGAGGGGGGTCTTCAAATGTTGGTAGGAAATGAATATTAAATATTAAAAAAAAACTATGGATGGATTTCAAAAATTTTGCATCAAAATAAATTTGTACTTTAACCCATTTTCCACAAACTTTTAAAAATCTTCATGTGTGTGCATGTGCATATGCATATACATACTTCTTTTAATTTTAGAGATCTTTATCAAGTATCTAAATGTATATGAGGATTGGGGCCAGACAGTGGCACAGTAGTAAAATGCTATATTCTGAGAGGCAATGCCACAATGGGAAGGTTTCAGTTCAAGTTCAGAGACCTTCCTTAGGACACCGGGTACCCCTGCACCCATGATCCAGGGCTGGTTGAAGCTGAGGGATTCAAGGTGGATCTCAGCATGAGAGCTCTGTTGGGGATTCTCTCTCTCTCTCTCTCCTTCTCTCTCTCTGTCAGTCATGGCAGAAATACATTATAAATGCTAAATATGTGTATGAGGACTGATGTGGATAACATGATGTTAAACGAATGATCTCTATTCCCAGTCTGGTAGATTAATGTATTGTGTTTAAATATACTCATTCATAATCATAACTATCACTTGCGGAGTGTTTCCCCATCAGACAGCATGCTACTACCTAATCTATTTTATATCTACTTCTCATACCCACTGTCCAAGGGATATTTTGCTTTTTTTGGGGAGAGGTTTTTGCTATAGTGGTGCATGTGCTCACCAGAAAGACAGAGGAAAACAGACAGAAAACAAGAAATCACCCCTCAGGGAGGATGGCCATGCCACAATCCCTTCTCCTCCATTCTCCACTCAGGATCTTGGGCACACATGCACACGCGCCCAGCATGAGTTTTAAGCCACTGGGTCCGGGAATTGAACCATGGTCGACTACATGGGAGTCCAGTGACATAGCCATTATTCTAACTGCTGGTCCTGGGATATTTTGCTTTTATCCTCTATGAAGTAGAAGTAATAAGTAAGTTCCATAAGATACGTTAACCCCCTCAAGGTCTTAGTGATCACTAAGCTAGTGATGCAGAGACCAGTCTGGTTATAAAGTCTGCTGCCTAAGTATGTATATAACTATGACACAAAGCAAAGACATGATGAGGCTATTAAAACCAAAAGTCATGGTGTTACAAAGGGCATAATTTCCTGCCAGAAGAGAAAACTTTCCTACCAGGTGAAGCTTCCTGGGAGAAAAGACATCTGAGTGGAACATCAGTTGTTGCATTGACAACCTGCCCATAATCATGGAACTGAAAGTTAGAATCCTGTTAAGAAATAAGACTGGAAGCTGGTCACCAATTAAATGACCATACGATCAGTGAAACGTGTCATCAAAACATGTGTTTTATTCTAAAGTATTCCAGCTTTAGCAAATGAGGTCATTTCTAGCCAGGGTGTTGCATTAAGACACAGTTCCCAACTCTGTGGCTATCAACTGGCTGAATGAGAATCGGAATAGCCAAGAGTAGAACTCATGGCCTCCATCCACAAGTATTCTATAGTCCCTTCCCACATGATGTTCGATATGTGTTTCCATCACAAAAACAGTAGGTAAGTTCACAAGTTTAGTTAATCATTTGAGTGTTTCTGAACAAACAATCATTAGCATTGGGCAGTCAGAGCTTCTGCATCTTACCTTAAGTGTTCTGGCATCTCAATGATGGAATCAAGTGCAAAAGCAAACAACATGGTTGTCAGACTCTCTGGATTAAAGTTCTGGTTACATCACCAGTCGTGAGACCTTGGGCAAATAAGTAAACTCCATAAAACTTAGTTTCCTTAAATATAAAAAGGGACAGTAATAGCACTTACCTCGAAGACGTTATGAGGATTAAATGAGATATATACAGTAAACTATGTCACATAAAATCTTGGCACATAGTAAGCACTGGGTAAACATTCTCACTACATTCATGATTCATTCAAAATAAGACAGAAACTCCCCTGCTTGATGAGGAGTGCTTTGGAACATTCCAGTCTATTAGCTTTCCTTTATTTAACACATTAGAATGTTTAACAGAAGAATAGTCCAAGGGAAAAATTAAGTTGTATGATTGAAACATTTGCTTCTAAGTACACTTAAACCTTGATTCACCATCAGGACTTAAAATGTTCATGCATCTTCACTTACAAACATCTCCCCAAGGAGTCTGCCATGTCTAGGCCAGTCCTCATCTGCCCTGGAAATACGCCATGTTACAAATGAGAATCATGATAGCAAATTGAGTGGCGCAGAAGGCAGAAACCTTGAAAAATTATGCCTCTGCTTGATCTGTTGCGGAGAGCCTAACCAACTATGTATAGCTCCCTGAGCCCAAGATTCCCCCTCTGCAAAATGAGGCTAAACTGGAAAGAGTCCATGGATCCTTCAAGGTCAAAACACACCTTCACATGACTTGGCTACAAAACAAACAAACAAAAAATTAAGCTATTTTTTCCAACAGAGAACGAAAAGGTGAGTGTATAAAATGTTAGTAGTCTAGTCTACTACCACCGTTTTAGAATAATGAAAGAGAAACGAAGGCACCTCAACATTATGGCAACCACCTGTAGCCACGTGTAGTTTGTTAAATAATTAAGAAATTGAATAAGTTGTGTTTTAGTTTCCTGATCCCGTTCTCTCTCTTCTCATTTCAAATGAGAAAGGTCTTATTTCAAAGCACAATTTGGTTCCATTCTGGTCAGTTCTTCACCAACCATTGAGGTAATGTTTACTCAACCTCACACTTTAGCGACTATTTATGAGCAGTGTTTACAAGTCCCAGAGGTTACCCCCGTAGTTATTAATGCTATGCAAACCAAATGCCGTCTGAATTTGTTAATCGAGACAAAACACAGGGGCAACTCCAAACCAAAGAGCGATAGTCTGTCTCTGGGTTTATTCAAGTGTAATGCACCTTTAATGTCAACTTAGATTTTTCAACTCTCTTCACAAGCCTCACAATAATTATAGTCAACAGTAAAGTTGAACTCAGCCAAAGAGGCAGCACAACAGGAAATTGTGGGGAAATTTTAAAAACAAAACCAAAACAGAGACCAAAACTCCTGTCAATTTTAAGAAAGGGTTAGGAAAAAATAAAACTTGCCTCAGTGTAATAAAATCTGGAGATTGTGAGGCTCTAACTCGGGTTCACAAGTCAGTCCTTGTCTACCTGATAAGGGTGGACACCACCCTGGGCTGGAGGCAGTGCTGACCTAAAGCAGGTCCACACTCTCTCCTCCAATCATCAGCCTATTTTGGGCTGCACAGTTAATGATCTGTTGGTGCCCACACTTTTCACTTTGTCACAACACTGCCCTGCAGCTGAAGCACAGCTGGCCTCTCGTTCTCCCAGCCCTATAATTTAGTTTAACAGCTTTAGGGACAAGAGGAAATGGCGGAGTGCCCTGGAGCCCCCACATTTGCTTCAAAAATTAGTTCCGTACCAGGCTGTATATATACTCACAAGTATTTTAGGCAAACAGTGTAGGCAGGTCAGGTCCAGATGGGCACAGGACACTGCTTATCCTGTCCTTCTGGCAAAGGATGTTGGTCTGTAGAGGAATGGGAGAAGCATAATAAATATATACAAGTGAGTCCATGTATGCATTCATGCATGTATGTGTGTGTGTGTGTGTGTGTGTGTGTGTGTGAGGAAGAGAGAGAGAGAAAAGCATGCCTCCACAAGATGGAGGTGAGTGAGTATATATGTTATACCTTCAGAACTATGGGAGGTCTTTTTTTTTTTGCAAACGTGTAAGTTCTACCCACAGACCTAAAGTAGCATTTCCCCACATGGCAACAGACACCTTGAAAATGACAACAGGTGTGTGGTAAGGGAAACCCAGCATGCACATGAGTCCTCAACCTCACTCTAAAACTCTGTGAATACCCCTGGGAGTTGGCAGAATAAAGGCTGAAATGGTGAGGCTTTCCCAGAGCCTCTGATTCTGCTTAGAAAATGGCATCCTTGCTCATGGACACATCTCAACTGACTACCCATGTATGCATCAGAGATGTTTTTGGTTTGGGGACAGTTTGTGGTCCATCCAAACTTCAGGGAATGGATGGAGGTCCATCCTTAACCTCCAAGGATGATGAGAATAGAGTCAAGGACTGAGAGTAGTGATGGAGCAGGGGCAGTGAGAGGACTAAGCAGGTGTGGGAGCTAGAGGAAGGGGCTAAAGCCACTGACAGAGGGGAGGAGGTTGGCTTGTTTCCAAGACTTTGGGGAAGTTCCGCTTCATCATATGGACATTATTTCTTCCCTCTATTTCCCCCTTGACAGTGCCTGATGTTCTAGAATTGGATCTTCAGAGAAGTACATAGGCAGAAGGCACCATGCAGGGTGAAGCATGGAGTGTGATAGCACCAGGAACCCACTTTTACTCCACGGATAACACTATTCATGTACCAAGTACCAAGGTGGGGCATGTGGAGACCCCATGGAGTCTGGAAATATAAGATGCCCCCAATCCAGCAGTTTATGCTCCAACAAAGAACACAGAAATCAAACAGCTCAGTAAATAATTATTCAGTTATAAATGTAGAATTAAAATTCTCCCCTCTCTAGGGCAGCACTCTTTTTTTTTTTCTTTTATGTTTTTTGTTTTTTACTTATTTATCCTATGAGAGACAGAGAGGCATCCCTAACAGGGTCTTCATGCTTCAGTATGCCCCTGGCTTCAGGAAGTCCCAGACCATGGGTGGACACACTCACATAGCATGTTCAAGGAGGTCTCCAGATGCAAACCTGGAGCTTTCCATGTGTGTCGGCCTTGCAGAACTTTGTTACCACAGCACCATTGTCCTACTCCAACATTCACCTTTTTTTTTTTTCCTGTTCTACACTTTTATTCTCACCAATGTACAAAAGTACTACCATCTATCCCATATTATTTTTTAAAAAAGTTCTCTTTGTTCCTGCATCTCCCTATAGTCATCATAGCATTTCTCAGCTTCCCTTTATAGTCAAACTATTCACAAGTCATCTATATCTTTTATCTTCAACATGTACTCTTCCATTCCTCATTGATCCATCCCAATCCTTTTTTCTCCTCCAGACTCACTTGAAGCTGGTCTTTCAAGTTCACCAAGGATATCTACATGGCTTAATCTGCTGAATCATTCTTGATTCTGAGCTTATCCATGTGCAGCATTTGGAGTAGCATGGTGTTGTATTAAAGACCAGGAACCTGAAAACAGACAATTTGGGTTCAAATATCAGCTCCAGTGTTTATGAGCAATGGGATTGGACAAATTTATTTACCTTTGGGTAAATATTTCCCATCTGTAGAACACGCATAAGGGAAAACACTTCATAGGAGGATTATAAATGTGCAATTAATTAGTGTATATAAAAACTTAGACTAGTGAAAGTTGCTTAATAAATCCATGTAAGTAAAGTGGTAGTGATAATAGTAAGAATTAATGGTATTAGTTCCTTGCTCATTTTTCATTTGGCTTCCAGACTTGTATGATTTTCTTCCTAGCTATTCCTCAGTCTCTATTTTTGGTCATCTATTATCTCCCCAATCTGGAGAATCAGATGTCCCAGATCTCAGTTATTGAATATCTCTCCTCCTGAGAATTCATCTAGTCTCACGTCTTCAGATGCCATCTGTACACTGACAACTTCCAAATTATAACCTGAAATGTTCAACCCTATACTGAAGACCATGCATAAAAGGCCTACTTAATATCTAGACCCCTACGTTTAATAAGCATCTCAGATTGAACTTCTTGTTCTCACCTCAAGGTCTGTACCTAAAATGCTCTTCTCCTGATTACTTACATGGATTATTCTTTCACTTCTTTCAAGTCTTTGCTTATGTGGCACCTTCTCAGTAAGGCTTTCTCTAATCATTCCATTTAGATTTAAAATTTCCTCAATTCCATACATGCCTTACTGACCTCTGCCTCATTTTTTTTTTCCCATATGGCATTTATCAGCTCCAGATATACTATATACTGTAGTCATGTACTTATTATTTTGCCTTCCCCATCAGAATTCATGCTCCAGGTGGAACTCATACTTCAATTCCATGTTTTACTTCATCATGTCATTGTTACATCTCTAGCATTTTGAACACTCTTTTAGAGTATAATTAAATGCTATTTATTGAATGAATAAAAAAGGAAAATAAAAGAAAGACTGAGAGGCTGACCCTGTATCTTAGGGGCTAAGCAAGCCAGATCCCACATGGTCAACTATGGTTCAAATCTTGTCCCTGCTGCCTGAAAAATATACCAAGTACTTTCTCTTTCTCCATCTCTCTCTTTCTCTCTGGTTCAGTATCTCTCTAGCAAGCACATGTGCCTCTGGCAACTGAAATAATAATAAAAACATGAATGAATTAAGTGAATGAACAATGTGGGAAAATGGCACTATGGAAAGTACAGGGTATTGTGAGAATCCATATAGAAGATCTTCCTCAACTGAAGAGCAAGCAAGTCTGAGGAGCAAGCTAGCCTCTCCAAGGTTGTGACAGCAAAGTCTGAGTAAGAGAAGTCAGTCATACAAAGGAGAGGAGTGAAGTGAAACATTCAGACCAAGGCCATGCCCACCTAAGGCCCCACTAGTAGACTTGTTTGAGGAAATAATTAAAGATCTAGTTGTGAGAATACCAGAGTATAACGAGCAAGTCTAGCGATGTAGGTGAGAGATAGATCACACTCAACCTATGGACCTTCCAAAGGAATTATCTTGAATGCAAGGGGAAGCCCAGTGGCCTTGAGTATGGTTGAATGACATCACCAGATAAGCTAAGATTGCTGAAGGGAGGATAGAATGGCAGGGATAGGGGGGCCAGCCATTAAAGCTACCTGAGTAGGAGATTGGTTGTGGACAAGAAGCCAGAAGATGAAATTACTGGGAAGCAGCATCAAGAAAAACTTCTTGATTGGTTCTCAGAAAGTTTATGGAAAACATGCATTATGGGAAAAAAGAGAAAAAAAAAATCTATGCAAGGAGTTCATCTTTTTGCCATGAAAATAAATTCATATTTCAACTCCATTTTTCTACAAACTTTTTCAAGTACCCTTATATGTAGGCAGAAAGGGACAATAAAAGATAGCTCTCAAGACTTTTGCATTAGCACATAGATAAGAAGGTGAACCTATTGTTCTGAAACAAAGAAGAGTGAAGAAATGGAATTAGGAGTGGGATCAGATTTCTGTTCAGTTTGAACCCAAAACTTGAAAGGTTTCTTCTCACCAGCTAAGTGATTTTTTTTTTTTTTTTTTGGTTTGGTTGGGTTTTTTTTTAGGGGTTTTTCTTTAGGGCATTGGGCATCACCAGACAGACTGAGAGAGACAGAGAGAAAGAAATCGAGAAATCACCCCCCAAGGAGGATGGCCACGCCGCAATCCCTTCTCCCATTCTCCTCTCGGGATCTTGGGCACGCACGCACACGCACCCAACATTAGTTTAAGCCGCCGGTCTGGGACTCGAACTGTGGTCAACTCCATGGGAGTCCAGCGACATAACCATTACACTAACTGCTGGGTTAAGTGTTTTGAGCCCTACATAGAATACATTCTCTCCATTCACCATCCTTTAGAGTCTTGCTTACATAATCAATACCCAACACTTGGTTCTCCAATAAACAAAAACACAACTCCTTGGGAAAACAGCTAGGTCTGGAAGAGGAAATGTGCAAGATGAGCCTGGAGCATCTCGTAGTGCCAGAAAGTAAGAAGTGCTCAAAAACACTCAGAGTGATGAGTACTTATGTCACAGGAGTCAGGAGCCAACTCAAAGAGCTTCTAATGGAGCTGGGTTGGGGAGGGGTGGTTTATGATGAGTAGTTTTTCCTCTGCATGATATGTTATGTTGTGGGATCTTTGGAAAATTTCATACCGTATGAATAAGAAAATAAAATACTTGAAACTAGAAAAAAAAAAGTTTCCAATGGCCAAAACTGGACATTTGAAAATGTGAAAATTTGGAAAACCAAATAAATAATGCAGTATTGGAACAGAAATAAAAGGATAAAATATATATCCGTGAATCCATTCTATAAGTAAGTGATTGAATAAACAAATAAATATATGAGAGTAGACAAATCTCCCTTGTAGAAGAATTTAATCATTTATTCAGCTACTGTGCCCTACAGGAGGTAGAGCATACCTGCACAGAGTGACTTCCTACTGAAGATAACAATATAGAAGGCTAGAAAATTACCGTATAATTGTGTAGAGGAGAAATATGACTAGTATGACCTCCGTCAAGTGGGCTAGGTCAATATCAGCAGTGATAAGTCATGTTCAGAGTATGCACCTTTAATAAGTGCTGAGAAGGGTATTTCATCTCAGAGGTCATCTTCCTCAAGACTCATAACCCCAGCCTCATCATGAGAAAAATACCAGACAAATCCAAACTGAGAGACTTCCTACAATTCATTTGACCTCTTCAAAGCTGTCAAGGTCACCAGAAAAGGGAAGTCTAAGAAACTATTATAGCCCAAAGGAGCCTAAGGAGATATAATGACAAAATGTAATATAATCTCCTGGGTGGGATATTAAACCCAGAGAAAGGATACTAAGGAAAAACTAATGAAGTCCAAATAAAATATGTACTTTAGTTGATAAAAATACCTTGGTTTATTAGTTGTGACAAATGTACCTTAGTAAAGTAAAATGTTAGCAACAGGGAATTCCAGTGCATATAGGAACTCTCTGTTCTATCTTTGCAAATTTCCTGTAAATCTAAAACTATTATAAAATTAAAAATGAATTAAAATTGAGCTTGCATCCCATTCCTCCAGAAAATATTCCCTACTCATCTCACTTCTGAGAGCAAACTCATGCTTCCTCCTAGACACATTTGCAACACTAGGTCTGCAAAGCATAGTCTCATGTGTATTGTGCTGCATTTAAGTTATCCTTCTGCTTGCCAGTCTCTGTGTTTTATCTTTGCTATTAAGAGACACACTTCTTAAAGACTATGATGCTGCTCTCTCTGCCCTGAGTTTGCTTCAGCAGCTCAAGGTTTCATACCATTAGGCACTTACAAATCAGCCTTGAACAAATCACTTCACCTCTTCGCTTTCTCCTCTTCAGAGACAGAACAGAGATAATCACACTGACACAGATTAAGAGGGAGTTTTCTGAGAAGTTTTTAACTAGAGAACAGTTGTGAGAATTACATAAAATTGGGGCCAAGAGATGGCATCGTGGTTAAGGCACTGGACTCCCATATCATTCACCGCAGTTCAAGTCCTGACTTGGCATGCCCAAAATTCCAGGAGGAGAATAGAAAAGGGATCGCAAATAGCTATCCTCACTGCAGGTGATTTATCACTTTCCTTCTCACTTTTTCTGTCTGTCTCTCTCTGGTGAGTGCACATACCTATGGCAAAAACGAAAACAAAACAACAACAACAACAAAAATTAAAAAGAAAATAAAAAGAAAATAATTATATAAATTATTGCATGTAAACAGCTAAACATAATACTGAGGGTGTCAAAAATGATAAATATCCACTGGGGTTAAACATACAGCACGTATGGCTTTTTATCTCCTCTTCTTCATAAACACACATACACCTGAGATCCTACCAGCCCTCATCCTTGCACCCAATCAATCGCCAAATCCTATCAATTCTTTTTCTTAAACATCCCTTGTATCCCCAACCCCAGCCCCATGGTCACTATGCTCATCTAAAGCTATGTATCTCTTGCTAAAATGTGGTTATTTCAGATTGGAGTTTGCCTTCCTGCCAACAGCCTCATCCTATCCACACTTACCCTTACATCATGATACTCTCCTCTTTATATATGGATTTATTTTATTTTGAATTGACAAATAAATATTGTATATGTACATATATGTATGTATATATGTGTGTGTGTGTATATATATATATATATATATATATATATATATACATGGTGCAATGTGATATATATATTTTTTTTTTATGTTGTGATATCTTGTGGAATGATTAGATCAGGCTTATTAAAATATCTAACACCTACTATATTTATCATTTCTTTGTGGTGAAACATTTAAATCTTCTCCTTTAGCTATTTTGAAATATATAGCACATTATTATCAACCGTAGTTAATTTGATGTGCAATAGAAATCGGAACTTATCCTTCCTATCTCACAGTAACTTTGTACCCACTGAATGGCATCTTCCCCTTCCCTGTCCACATTGATCTTCTGCACCTCAAGCCCCTGGTATTCTCTACTACTCTATTTCTATGATTTAGACTTCTTTAGATTCCACATGTGTAGTATTTAATATTTGTCCCTTTGTGTCTGGCTTATTTCACTTAACATAATGTCCTCCAGGTTCATCCACTACATGATCTTTCATGATTTTTTTTTTTTGAGAGGTTTTTGCTACAGGGCGCGTGCGCTCGCCAGACAGACAGAGAGAGACATAGAGACAGAAAGCGAGAAATCACCCCCCGGAGGGATGGTCACGCCGCAATCCCTTCTCCTCCATTCTCCTCTCGGGATCTTGGGCACGCACGCACACGCACCCAGCATGAGTTTTAAGCCACCGGGTCCAGGATGCGAACTGCGGTCGACTACATGGGAGTCCAGCGACATAGCTATTACGCTGCTGGTTCCCACTACATGATCTTTTTAACAAGACAAACTTAAATGATGTCATTCACCTGCTTGAAACCCTTCTGGGGGGCCAGCAGTTGGCATGGTGTTTAAGGTGCTAGATTCCCACATGATCGACCACAGTTTGTCTCAGACCCTGCTGACTGAAAATTACGGCAGACCTGTGCATGAGCACGCCCCATATCCCAAGAGGAGAATGGAGAAGGGGTTGTGGCACGGTCATCCCTCTGGGGAGTGATTTCTCTTTTCTTCTCTCTGTTTTTCTCTGTCTCTCTTCAGAAGCATGTGTGCCTTATGGCAAAAACCTTAAAAAAGAAAACAACAACAACGAAAAAACCTTCTGTACTAGATCCAGCCTTAATTTTTTTTTTTCAGGGATGTAGGGCTTTGTGTTTCTCCAGCTCCATCCTGAACAGTGCACACCCTATTTGATCACTCTGACCCAACTTATCAGAATTTTTGTCTCTGTCATGTTTTGTTTTCTTTTGCTTTTAGTCTCATAGATGCTGTAGAAATCTATTAGAAAGTCTTCATTCTTTTCAGCCTCTTCCCTATATCTCCACAGAGTAATTTTGACTCCTTCCCCGGATACTAGAATAGAAGTGACTTCCTCAGAGAGCTATTTCCTGAGAGAGCGATATGTATTCACCCAAATTTGGTTCATGATTGGTATCATCCTGAGAGCCTCCTTTGCTAAAGCAAGAGAAAATCTATCTATCTTATACGTGTTTATTATGAGGGGAGTCTTCAAAAATTTCATGGAAAATGCATATTATAAAAAAACTATATATATATTGATTTCAAAAAGTTTTTATACCAACACAAACTCTAGTTCCATTTTCCATGAACTATTCAAAGTCCTTTTGTATGACTCCAAAAAAGACAAGGAGCTTCATGTCATTTTTGTCTGCAGCTCTATCCCCAGGACTCAACACACTACTAGCATAGAACAGGTACTCTATGAACATGAGCAGACCGTTTGCTAATTGCTCTATCAAGTGATTCCCTTATCTCGTGTGTAAACACAGTGCAGCATTATTGACTTCTCTCCTAGTTCTTCTCTTTCATAATGCTTCTGTTTCTTTCTTTGTCAAAAGTCTTCTGGCAGAATACATGGGGGATTCTCTGAGGATGTATTGATTCATCTCACTTGTCTTTATTGAATTTTTACCAGGTGGGAATATTGGTCATCTTTATCATAGCAATTTGTTCATCATCATACAAACTTATAATGATAGTAACTACATTAAACATAACCCAATAGTAAGAAATAAAATATATTCTGCACTGCTAGCTTGTCAAGATCGAAGTCAAATATTACTTATTGTGCATAAAGGGCACATAAAGCTGTAAGCTAGCCCCTTTTAGAATAATGACACAATTTCTGGGGTATTACAGACATTAAGAAAGAACATCATCTGATGCTTTAGTGAATTTTTTTGTTTTGTTTTTTTCTTGGGCCTTTCAACGTTCCCATGATTCACTGAGGAAACTGACTTCTTAAGGAATAATAGTTTATGTGCTCCTCTCAGCCAAGAAACAGTTCCTATGGTAAATTAATCTTTCTGGGCTTCTGACCTATTTGAATTTGGCCACAATGCTTGGAGAAAGGGTTTTCCTCACACATATGACTCAGCTTCAGTGAGGAAGAACTGGGATCTTCTCAATTAAGATAACCTCATAACAATTTCTACCACCACCCTTGTTATACGGTCTTTTGCTTCCAGTAAAATGAGGAGAATATGCTGGGCTAAGAATTTCTTTATCTCTAATTTCTTTATCTCCATTTCTTTAATGGTGAGTGGGAACCACTCTAAAAATCAGTCAGTCCAAGAAATGTAGCTGTTGAAGCATGTGCAACCTTCCTCTGTGTGTGTGTGTGTGTGTGTGTGTGTGTGTGTGTGTATGCTAGACTGCGGTGGACAGTGAGGATTATACCAATCACACATTTGGTTTCAAAGAACTAGGAGACTTGGCTCTAATGGGACCTTACCTTTTCTTCCAAAATGCCGTGAATGGTGTTTAATTCCACCCTCAAAAAACAAACAAGTATTGTTCATTGTTTATTTGTTTTGTAATTTTGCTATAAGGTGCCCACACTCTCCAGAAAGAGAAAGAGAAAGTGAGAAAGTACCTCCCCAGGAGTTATGGTCACATTGCAATCCCTTCTCCTCCGTTTTCCTCTCAGGATTTTGGGCATACACACACATGTTCTGGACATGTTTCTCAAGCCTAGACTAGGACTCAAGCCTCACAATCTGCTGTGTGGAATTCAGTCACCTTCACTACCACACCACCAGCTGGCCCCACCCTCAGCTCTTAAAATGTAGTTTTTCTCTAACTAGGTAAGAACTGCATTATTTTTATTTGAAAATTTTAATCTACTTTCTATTAGTAATTTTTAAAAAATCAGTTAATCCCTTGACATGGTCTGCTAATTGTGTGTATAGTTTGACCAGAAGAAGGGCTCAAGAACTCACGTCAAGTTCTAAAATTACCTAGAACCTCTACAAAATTAAGATTTAATTTAAAAGGAAGAAAAATGTAAATAAAAGGAATTAAAATGTTGGTTAGGAGGCCAAGGTCTAAAGCCCAGAGTCTCATTTGTAACTCCTGTTCTTCCCACCTTATTTTATTGCCTATAAAACGGTCATTCCAATGTTTTCATTCATAGTATTTCTCAGATGTTCTGTAATGATTCCTCATTTAGTAGACTAAACCTCTTTAAAAAGGAATAGTAATATCTATCTCATAGGGTATTTGTAGGTATAAAGCCTGTGGTGCATGCACAACAATATGAAAATGCAGAGCCACTAACAAAGTGCTTGTAAAATAATAAACACAAATCAATATTTCATTTATATACTTTATTTTACTCCCCCAAAGAGCCCATTCTCCCTATCCACAGATAGGAGGCAAAGCCAGTGAGATAATGCTCCCAACATAGCTCAAGTTCAGGACACCTAGCTTTTACTACCTGTTGCCCATGGGTGTCATCTGCTCATAAATCGGAAGATAAGGATGTGAGTTCCTAGCACTTTTAATTTCAAAGATATGGGTATGAGGAGAATGTTTTCCAGTGACCAAAGTGCTGAAGGAAACTTTAGTAAGAATATCAATTTTCCCCCCACAAGACCTCTAATCCCTGAACACAGGAAATGTGTCCTCTACTTGCTTGTAAATCCTGTTCTTTCCATCTTATTTTATCGATTATAATATGGTTATTCGAGTATTTTCATTAATAATATTTCTCAACTGTTCTATAATGATTGCCCATTAGTAGTAATTGTAGCATTGCAAGACAATCACAAATGGATTTGAAAAGGGTCCTGAATAATGATTACTAACATTCATCGATGCCTTACCTAGAACTGTTTTAATCGCTTTACACTAACTCGATCTTCCCAGCAGCCAGATGAGGGAAAAACTGCTTCCCAACCAGCAGTAACCAAGATTAGAACTTAGGCTAAAGACCACATTCTATTAGCTAAAGATAGCATCAAACATCAGCCCTGTTGGTATTCCCTCCCTAGTCACAATAGGCCATTCAGCCCAGTCATCTTCTTAGGTAAGAACTTCCCAGGGTCTTAAGGCAGTCCATTTCATTGTTGAACGACACCCTATTAGTATGACTCTTTCAATGATAAAAGATTTGGTGCTTCTATTCTTGATTCAGTGCAGAACGTATGTTCTTCCTCCAGCAGCCCACCAAATGACTGAAGGTTGTCAGGACATCCTTGAAAAGTCGGGTTATTTTTTTAAGCCAGAAAAAATAACCAACCCTATGGTGGCCTTTATGTTTGCCAGGGGTCAAATCTACTGCCATTGGTTTCCCTAGAACAGAGCATTTCCCACTCCTAACATGGCCTTGCTTACACTGTTTATGAAAGTGATTTAAAATCAGCACAACTTGGACAGAAATATAGGCATCATTATTACTAATAGGCTAGACACTCAACACATGATAACTGAACTGAATTGAACATATCTGCTGAGAAATGTCTAAAATTTCAAAGGACAGACTTTAGTAATGAATTTAAGGAGAGAAAAGTAGCAGGCATGTTCTCTTGATATCTGTAATTTGAAGGCATGCAGTAGAAATTTTTATGCAACAGTTGATGGTTGTGTCTTAAAGTCTGGCCCAGAAAGCAGTAGAATGAGTGGCAGACCCCAGGAATGTTCATCATAAGGGATAAGCTGTAAGAGGAACCAGATACAATACTAGTAGTAGCCACAGATCAGAGTACCACTTCAGATATAGCTCCTTGTCCCTATGCAGGTCTTGATTTACCTCAGTGAATTTACTAAGTTCATGCTCAGTTTTTACAAGCTTTTTACAAGCTAACCAAAAACAACAATAAAGAATATTAATATGATTTAATTCTTAGAGTTCTCTAAATACACAGAGAAGATAATTTTAGCAACTTTTTTCCTGCTTGTAGGAAAATCTATGTTCTTGTTTTAAATGCTTCCTCCTTACAAAGAAGAGGATGTAGCTAAGTGTTTAAAAACATGTTCTTTGAGACCAGCAGATGGCATAATGGTTATGTTGCTGAACTCCCATGTAGTCTGTCACTGTTTAAGTCCTGGACCCGGCAGCTTAAACTCATACCAGGTGCATGGGCATGCATGCCCCAAATCCTTGGAAGACAATGGAGGAGAAGGGATTATGGCACGGCCATCTCCCCTGGGGAGGGGGAGGTGTGATTTCTTGATTTCTGTCTTTCTGTCTCTCCCTATCTCCCTGGTGAGTACACCTGCCCTATAGCAAAAATCTCTCTTAAGAAAAAAAAAGTATTCTTTGGAGCCAGACCATCAAGAGAAGTTTGGCACCTTCCCATTATGAGGAAAATATCCTGACTGAGCTATTCAAGTGCCAAAGATTTCACAGTCCTCGTGGCTACAATAGTGATAATAATAGCACATCTATCATTGGACTGATTCAAGAATTTAATGATGTAATGAACATAATACATATCCCACACATATTAGCCATTATCATAGCCAATGCTTTTAAATTAGATCAATATATGATGGAGTTAAATCCTTATATTCAAAGTATTTCGCTACTAAACAACAGTTTATTATGCCATATATCTTGTTTTCATAGTATACATATGGAAATAGCACAGAACTTCCCTCTTGCACACTATGAATAGACTCATGAAGTATAGTACTCTTGGGGCCTCAGCTTTTATTTAGAAAGCTAAGTTGTCTGCTGGCAAACTGTCAAGCTCCATTTCTTCATGCTCAATAGACTACAAACCAGCTTCGTGAACTGGAGAGAAGCTATAATTAATAACAAAGTCAAAATGCTCTCTCTGCTTAACATGCCATGCTCATAGCTTACTGGAAAGAGAAGTGGCCCTTCAGAAAGAATATGAGATATTGATAGAATGTCACAGTTTGATTGGCATAGCGAGACTAGAGGAAATGTAGTAAAACTCAGTCAGCATTAGTGCTCAGGGACCAGGTATGTGTGTGTGGGGGGGTTATTTTCCTTTTTTGTCCTCTGCATCAGTTGTTCTGTCCTCCTCATATTCTCTTTCTTGTCCTTGACTTTTCCTTCTTTTACTCTTCCAATATTTTCTTAGTATATGCCATGCTTAAGCATGAAAATTGCAAGGGTAACAAGGATCTGGCCTTCCCCTCAAGGAGCTCACACTGAATTTGAGAAAACAGACACTGATGGAGAAAAACACAAAGCCATGTAGAAATGCAGCAATAAAATATACAGAGACAATTAGAAACTCCCTCTCTGAGACTGAGAAGGTTATAGCATAGGTGATACAAAAATGAAACTGGGTTTTCAAAAATAATAATTCTTTATTCAACTTTGTTGTATTAAAAATATATATGGGTTTCAGCAGGTGGCATGGTAGTTAAGACACTGGACTTCTACATGGCCAACTTTTCAAGTCCTGGTCATGGCAGTTTAAAAATCACATTGGGCACATGTGCATATGCCTCTTGAAAGGAGAATGGAGGAAAAGGGATTGCATGTGACCATACCCGCAGGGGTGATTTTTTACTTTCTTTCTCTCTCTGTCTCTCTCTGGTGAGTGCATACACCCTCTGGCAAAAAAAAAAAAAAAAAAAGGTTAAAATGTGGGCTGGCTTGGTGGCACAGTGGTAACATGCTGCTCAAGCAAAGCCAGATCCATACAGAAGGTCATGGTTCATTATTCTGGTTGGCCTGTACATGTCAGACATGCACATCCAAGATCCTGGCAGTCTGGGAAAGCTAGGAGGAGGCTCAGGCCATTGAGATGCTACTGAGGGTGTTTCTTTTCTTTCTTTCTTTCTTTTTTTTTTTTTTATTGTCATGAAATAAATATGTTAACTTGAAAAAAAAATTCAAAACAAGTTTAAAAAGATATACTAGGTTGCTCTTCTGACTTTCCCTAAAGTACAATTAACAATACAAGTGAGCCTTCAGGACATAACTAAACTCATAGATTACAAATAAAATTTCATTTTATAGCAATACAGGGACAGAGGCATATATGCTTAAAATAAAAGAAACGTAGGGTCATGTAGTGGCACAATGGTTATGTAAATAATGTGAAAAAGGTCTTAGGGTCACATCATGGGACCTCTCTGAATACACTGGGTGCAATGCTGCCCATGATCTGAGCTGGCTAATGCTGGAGTAGGCTACAGTGTAAAAACTCTGTTGCAGCTTTCTCTCTCTCTCTCTCTCTCTCTCTCTCTCTCTCTCTCTCTCCCTCCCTCAGGAAAAAAAAAACTAATAAAAATAAGTAACAATACATTTATTTTACCCAATATGAGCTATGTTACTTATCTTTATTCTAGGCATAAAAGGGAAGGTGGGTACCTTGAGTGAATTGAGAGATTTGACGAAGGTTCTAAGTGGGATACCTGCCCAGGGACACCTGCTACATGTGCTCTAGGTTACTGGGGGGCAGGGGGGGGGTGCGGCTAGTGCATAAGTGAAGGCAGATGATATTCTCCATATTTGAAATGTACACATCTTCTCCAGAACCTGAAAGCATGTGACACTTAGGTAGTGAAAATCCAACTTTGGATTCATCTCACCTCAGATTCCAGCTCTGGCATTTGTGATCTCTATGACTCAGGGCACATCCCTAACCTCTCAGTCCTTGATCTTCCACATCATGGACATAGTGAGGACAACAATGTAGTGCCACTGTAACGAGGTGGCCCAGCTGCCATTTCTTGAGGGAGAATACACTGTACCCCATGCTTTTCAGGTTCAGGGATTTGAATGGCTCCCTCCACTTCAGCTACATGAGATGCACAGGTAGTCATTAAGTGCAGTGTTCTTACTCTCATTGTATCTACAAGAAAACAGAATCTTTAAAAGATTGAATAAATCATCTGAGGTTAAACAGATACTGATTTAAGATGACTAAGGGGAGCAGAACTGAGACACAATTCATGTTTGGTGGACTGCAAAGACAGGAAGTAGAACTCAGCATCTGGGTCTTGCAGTTGGTGATAACATTTAGAGCAAGTCTATACGCAGAATATAATGGCTAATTTTAGATGTCAACTTAACTAGGCTATAATACCCAGGTTTTAGGGGTTTTTTTGGTTTTGGGGGGGTTTTTTGTTGTTGTTTGTTTGTTTTTTGTCAAACACTAGTCTAGATGTTGCTGTGAAGGTAGTTTTAAGTGTGATTAACATTTATAATCAGTATACTTTGAGTGGAACAGGTGACCCTTCAAAACATGGATGGGCTTCATCCATCCAATCAACTGAAGGCCTGAAGGGCAAAGATTGAAATTTCCTGAAGAAAAATGAATTCCTCCTCAAGATTGTATCATAAAAACCTGCCTGAGGGGCCAGCAGGTAGTATAGTAGTTAAGGTGCTGGACTCCCACATGGATGACTGTGATTTGAGTTCCAGACATGACAGCTTGAAACTCATACATGTGTACCCAAAATCCCAAGAGGGAAATAAAGGAGAAAGGGATTGTGGTAGGTTCATCCCCCCACTCTCAGGAAGTGATTTCTCACTGTCCTTTTCTGTCTCTCTCTGGTGAGCACACATGCCCTATAGCAAAATCTTAAATAAATTTAAAATAAAGAAGAAACACAGGCTGAGTTTACAACCTGCCTGCCTACCCTATGGATTTAAGACTTAAAATTTCAACATTCTTTTCCAGGTTCTCCTTCCAGGAACTGCTCTGTTCTCTTACTGAGACAGTAAGGGACTGGGGTCCTTATTTGTTCTTCCATCATTTGCCTGGCCCACTGTAGGTCCTAGAGCCAGGGAGGAGCAGGGTGACCAGGCCTATGTAATGCATTCAATACACAACTTTACCTATTACCTGACCTTAGGTCACCCCCTCAGGTCACCACTTAACCATATCAGAACTAGAAAATTTTGGAAACAAGAAGGAAACTGGTATGAAGTTAGTGTATACTACAAAAAAGTGCACAAGCATACAACCTCAGAAACCTACCCCAAATAAGTAGGAAGAAGCGAGTGCCATACCAGATTCCTGGGAAACAAAACAGCACCTTAAGAAACAGGAGAAAGTCAGGAAATGCATCTCCCTCGAAAGAATAAAACTACTCCTCACCAACAATGAAAAAAAACAAACAAACAAACAAGAAATCACAGATATAGACGATATAGAATTCAGAATACTTATCATAACAAAACTCAATTAGATGCAAGAGAAAATTGATAACCAACTCCAAGAGATTAGAAAATCATTCCATGAGGGACCAGCAGTTAGAGTAATGGCTATGTCGCTGGACTCCCACATAGTCGACCGCAGTTCACGTCCCGGACCCGGTGGCTTAAACTCACCCCAGGAGCCTGTGCGTGTGTGCCCAAGATCCCGAAAGGAGAATGGAGGAGAAGGGATTGCAGCATGGCCATCCGCCCCCCCCCCTCCCGGGGGAAGATTATTCACTTTCTGTCTCTTTGTCTCTCTCTGTCTGTTTAGCGAGCGCACTCACCCTATAGCAAAAACCTCTCCAAAAAAAGAAAAAAGAAAATCATTCCATGACACGAAGGAGGAATTCCATAAAGAGATATGTACCCTAAAAAAGAATCAGACAGAACTACCGAAGATAAAGAATATAAACCAAGAAATCAAAATCTTCTTTGAAAGTATCAACAGAAGATTGGACCACTTAGAAGAAAGAATCTCTGACTTGAAAGACAAAACTTATGACTTAATCCAAACTATAAAATAAGAATGAAAAATTAGCTCTCTCCCCCATAATGAAGATAATATCAGGGAAATATTAGACACCACTAAACACTTAAATATGCATATAATGGGAATTCCAAAAGGCCAAGAAGCTAGTAAAGGCATAGAAAGCATCTTACATGAAATACTATCTGAAGCAGGGTGACCAGGCCTATGTAATGCATTCAATACACAACTTTACCTATTACCTGACCTTAGGTCACCCCCTCAGGTCACCACTTAACCATATCAGAACTAGAAAATTTTGGAAACAAGAAGGAAACTGGTATGAAGTTAGTGTATACTACAAAAAAGTGCACAAGCATACAACCTCAGAAACCTACCCCAAATAAGTAGGAAGAAGCGAGTGCCATACCAGATTCCTGGGAAACAAAACAGCACCTTAAGAAACAGGAGAAAGTCAGGAAATGCATCTCCCTCGAAAGAATAAAACTACTCCTCACCAACAATGAAAAAAAACAAACAAACAAACAAGAAATCACAGATATAGACGATATAGAATTCAGAATACTTATCATAACAAAACTCAATTAGATGCAAGAGAAAATTGATAACCAACTCCAAGAGATTAGAAAATCATTCCATGAGGGACCAGCAGTTAGAGTAATGGCTATGTCGCTGGACTCCCACATAGTCGACCGCAGTTCACGTCCCGGACCCGGTGGCTTAAACTCACCCCAGGAGCCTGTGCGTGTGTGCCCAAGATCCCGAAAGGAGAATGGAGGAGAAGGGATTGCAGCATGGCCATCCGCCCCCCCCCCTCCCGGGGGAAGATTATTCACTTTCTGTCTCTTTGTCTCTCTCTGTCTGTTTAGCGAGCGCACTCACCCTATAGCAAAAACCTCTCCAAAAAAAGAAAAAAGAAAATCATTCCATGACACGAAGGAGGAATTCCATAAAGAGATATGTACCCTAAAAAAGAATCAGACAGAACTACCGAAGATAAAGAATATAAACCAAGAAATCAAAATCTTCTTTGAAAGTATCAACAGAAGATTGGACCACTTAGAAGAAAGAATCTCTGACTTGAAAGACAAAACTTATGACTTAATCCAAACTATAAAATAAGAATGAAAAATTAGCTCTCTCCCCCATAATGAAGATAATATCAGGGAAATATTAGACACCACTAAACACTTAAATATGCATATAATGGGAATTCCAAAAGGCCAAGAAGCTAGTAAAGGCATAGAAAGCATCTTACATGAAATACTATCTGAAAAAGTTCCAAATCTAGAGAAACATAAAGACATACAAATATAGGAAGCACAAAAAAACACCAAATAGATGTAACATAAGAAGATCCTACTCATGGCACCTCATGGTTATACTGGTAAAAATTAAAGACAGAGACAAGATTACAAAAATGGCAAGAGAGAAGCATCCGTTACATACAAAGTCTATCTAAACAGGCTAATGTCAGTCCTCTCAACTGAAATAATGAGGGCAAGGAACAAATGGGAAGACATATTCAAAACTCTAAAAGAAGAACAATTTCAACCAAGAATATTATACCCAACGAAATTATTCTTCAAAAAGGAAGAAGAAATAAAAACATTCTCAAATAAACAAAAACGAAAAGAATTTACCCAAACTAGGCCAGCTCTTCAACAAGTACTGAAGTGAGTACTGTATCAAGAAAATTAAAGAGAGATAAATAGGAATAAGAGAACACACGCACACACACACATACACACACTCAAAAAAAATACTAGAAAATGGCTAACAAAATAACAGGTATAAGTCCACAAATCTTAGTAATAATGGTAATGAATTAAATTCTCCAATTAAAAGACATAGACTGGCTGAACAGATTTAAAAAACAGAAACCCTTCATGTGCTGCTTACAAGAAACACACATTTCAGATAACGGCATACATATACCGAAAATAAGCTGAAAAAGAAAATCTGTGCAAACAGAAACAAACAAACAAACAAAGAAGGCTACAGTCATGATATTGATATCAGACAAAATAGACTTCAAGACAAACACTGTAAGAAAAGACATGGAAAGACACTGTATAGTACTAAAAGGGCAAATCCATTAAGAAGATAAAACACATACAAATATCTATGCACCCACCCCTGATGCACCCAAATACATGGAAAAAAGGCTACTAGATCTAAAGAGAGAGATAGACTGCAACACATTAATCATTGGGCATCTCAACACTCCACTGTCTGCTCTGGACAGGACACCTAGACAAAGAATATAAAAGAAAGGCAAAATCTAAACAATACCATAAACCAAATGAACTTGACAGACATCTGTAGAACATTTCACCCAACAACCACAAAACATACATTTTTCTCACCGTCCCATAAACATTTTCAAATATCAACCACATGATAAGAAACAAAACAAGCCTCTACAAATTCAAACATATAGAAACTATATCTGACATCTTATCTGATCACACTAAAATTAAACTTAAAATAAACTACAGAAAGAACCTTTAAAATTATACAAACACATGGGAACTAAGCAACCTGCTCCTGAATGACTTCACAACTACTTAAGAAATTAAGACTAAAATAAGAAGATTAATTGAAACCAACAATAGTGAACACATGAGTTTCTATAATTTACATAACACAGCAAAAGCAGCCAGAAGCAGCAAATTCACAGCAATTAGTTCTCATAAGAAAAAAAAAAAAAAGCAGAAAGGTGGCAAATAGATAACCTAACACATCTTAGCATTCTGGAAAAATAACAACAAATACCAGGAGAAAATAAATAATAAAGATTTGAGCAGAAATAAATGAAACAGAGAATAAAAGAACTATACATAAAGTAAATAAAGGGACCAAAAGGTGGCATGGTTGTTAAAGTGTTGCATTCCACATGGCCAACCATGATTTGAGTCCTGGACCTGACAGCTTGCTTTCCCACTTTACCTCTCTCTCTCTGGTGAGCACATGTGCCCTACAGCAAATTAAAACATATTAATATTAATAAAATTAGTTAAATAATTTTATAAAAAGAAAATTAATGAAACCAAAATCTGGTTCTTAGAGAAAGTAAACAAAATTGATACACCCTTATCTAGACTAATCAAGAAGAACAGAAAAAGGAACCAGATAAATAAAATTAGCAATGAAGTAGGCAATATTACAACAGACATAACAGAAAAACAAAAGATCATGAGAGACTACTACTAGCAACTATGCCATAAACGAAAACAAAACAAAACCTAGATGAGATGGACAAGTAGACAAGTTTCTGGACACCTACCATCTACTAATATTGAACCAAGCAGAAATAGAAAACATGAATAGGTCAATAACAAGCAATGAGATTGAATTCATCATAAGTGGTCTCCCAACAAAGAAGAGCCCAGGTCCTGATGGCTTCACTTCTGAACTCTACAAAACATTTAAAACAGAACTAACTCTAATTCTCTTCAAATTGTTTCTAAAGATTCAAAAGGAAAGAATCCTTCCAAATTCATTCTAAGATGCTTACATCACTCTGATTCCAAAATGGCAGGCACATATCAAAAAATAAAAGAAAAAAAAGAAAGAAAACTACAGACCAATATTCTTGATGAATACAGATACAAAAATTCTCAACATGATACTAGCAAATCATATCCACCAAGACATTAAAAAGATTATACGCCATAACAAGGTAGAGTTTATCCCAGGAATGCAATGGTGGTTCAACAAACGCAAAACAAAATTTAATACATCACATTAATAGAAGCAAAGATTAAAAACCATATGATCAGATCAATCAATGCAGGAAAAACATTTCATAAAATACAACATCACTTCATGATTGAGACTCTTAGTAAAATCATCATTGAAAGGACATTTCTCAACACAAAAGTCATATATGACAAACTAATAGCTAACATCAGACTGAAGGGAAAAGTTGAAAGCTTTTCCACTAAAAACTGAAACAAGACAAAGCTGCCCATTTTCCCACTGCTTTTCAACATAGTCCTAGTCAACATAATTAGACAAGAGAATAAAACAGAAGACATTCAAATAGGAAAAGAAGTAAAATTATATCTGTTTGCAGATGACATGATTATATAGATAGAAAACCCAAAAGAATACACAAAAATACTTCTGGAAGTGATAAATTAATTCAGTAAAGTGGCAGAATGCAAAATCAACATACAAAAATACATAGAATTTTTATACACCAACAACGAACAAACCAAGGCAGAATTGAAGAGAGCAATCCCATTTATAATACACATACACCACACACACACACACACACACACACACACACCACAATACATGCCCTTAGAAATAAACCTAACCAAGGAAGTGAAAGACCTCGACAAGGAAAACTATTTAAAAAGAAATTGAAAATGATACATGAAAGTGGAAAGATAGTCCATATTCCTGGATTAAAAGAATTAATATAGGGCCGGCAGGTGGCATGGTGGTTAAGGGTGCTGGACTCCCACATGGCCAACCGAAGTTCAAGTCCTGGACGTGGTGGCTTGCTTTCTCACTTTCTCTTTCTCTTTCTCTCTCTCTCTCCTAATTAAAATAAATAAATAAAGCTAAATAAAATAATTCTTTAAGAAAATAATATAATCAAAATATCAATTCTATACAAATTAATTTGCAAAGTCAATGCAATTCTGATCAAATTATCAGAAATATTATTCACAGAAATAGAAAAAGCAATCATAAAATTTATTTGGAATCACCTGAAATAGAACAGATAAAATGTAGGAGCTGCTGTCTCACATGTGCTGATGCTGTTCTGCCATTCACCCATGCAGAAGTTACAGGGAGACCCAAGCCACTGGGTTTGAGCTCATCAGAGACCCTCGCCCATCCTGCAGTAGGAAAGGAGGGGCTGCTGTAGCTCATGAATTGAACAGTGTGCATTGCATGAATTTGTCTACCACCTTGCATTTTACCTATCCAGCTCAATCTCCAGACACATTGAGAGCATAAAGATTTGAGTAAACAGGAGTCAAACACCTGAAGACAGGAGACTCTGGAGGGATTCTCTCTCCACAAGCTCTCTAGCAGCAAAAGGAGAGAAAATACCTTTTGAAAACTTGAACGCAAAATGCCTACTGTAGATTCCAAACTCCCATTCACAGTAGATGAGGGAAACTGGCATGAAACTAATGCACACCATAGGGAAGGAAACGAGCACACAGCTACAGAAACATACTCCACAGAAGTAGGACTAATTGAGTATATTACAATGGATTAAAACTCAAAGAGTTTCAAAAAATAGAAGAAAACCAGGAAATACCACCTCCTCAAGGGAAACATAATAACTCCACACCAACAATGAATAAAACCTAAGAGATCATAGAAATGTCAGAAAAAGAATTCAGAATATCAATGGTAACAAAACTCAATAAGATGCAAGAGAAAATAGACAACCAGTTTCAGGAGATGAGAAGATTCTTTCATGATTTGAAGGCGATAACCCATAAAGAGATAGATAACTGGAAAAGAATCAAACAGAACTTCCAGAGATAAAGAATATGGTTTAGGAATCTAAAGCTCCCTCAATAGTATCAACAGTAGATTAGACCATGAAGAATAAGAATCTCTGACCTTGGAGACAAAACCGATTCAATTCAAGCAACTGAAAGGAATAGAAGAGTAATCATTAAAATTCAGGATAATATACAGGAAATACTAGACACCATTAAACGGCAGAATTTCCACATTAATAGGTGTTCCAGAAGGTAAAGAGGCAGGTAAAAGTATATAAAATCTCTTTAATAATATATTAGCTGAAAAATTTCCAAATTCATAGAGGTATGTGGACATCTAAATCCAGGAAATGGCAAAGAACATCAAATAGATCTAACTTAAGAAGATCCTCTCCAAGGCACTTCATAGCCAAATTAGTAAAAATGAAAGACAATGTTCTAAAAAAGATAAGAAGGAAACATCAAATTACTTACAAAGTTTACCCCGTTTGACTAAAATCCAACTTTTCAACAGAAACAATTCAGACAAGGAAAGAATAGGAAGGCATATTTGAAACTCTGAAAGAAAAACAGTTCTAGTTGATGGTACTATCCCCAGAAAGATTATCCTTCAAATAGGAAGGTGAAATAAAATCATTCAGATACAGTAATATACTCTTCAAGCAAAGCTGAATCCACACCAAAGATCATGGTTTCAGCTCCTGGGCTGACCTGTGCATTCCAGGCATATATGCCCATGATCTTAACTGCCTGGGAAGGCTGAGGTGAAAGGCAGTGCAGCGTGAGAGCCTGTTCAACGTGCTCACATCTCTCTCTCCCCTTCCCTCCCTCCCTCCCTCAAGAAACAAATAACACTTAAAAAAAGTGTAAATGTCTTTTTATTCTCCTTTTTATTGTTGTCCCCAAGTCATTCTAAATCATCTTAACCTTCATATTATCAAGTTTTAAAGAGTCAATTTCTTTTATTTATACCATATAAATCTCTGATTCCAGTGCATATTTCTCCACTGTTTCAAACTTCTGCATTGGTTCCTGAACAAAACTCAAATTCATCTGTCTGGCTGTCAAGGTTACCCCTGATTTCATCCTAGTCTTTATATTCTGATCTTCCACCAGAGTCACACTCGTCTGCACACTCTCTCCAACGTCCCTATTTAATTCATTTCACTTAGGCTCCCACTTTGGATGATTATCAACCTTGATATTCATTTATACCTTCAGTAGTCAGCCTCTGATCATTGAATAAGTCCAATACTTGAAGTGAAGCTAATTTTATATACATGTAATACACACACGTCTATTTAAAAACACACTAGAGAGTTCACTCTGTTCTATCCTTGTTTTAAGTAATGCTGAGCCTTTTGGTGTTTTCTCTTTTCTGTTTCTCTCATTACTTCTCTGTACAATGCATCATGATATCTCCAAAAGTCTCTCAAGAAAATATGAATACTTCATTGTATTGTACACACCAAAGTTCACCTTGCCATTGTGTCAAGAACTTTGTCAGATACTAGGACTTTGGCACCATTCCAGAATTGTAAGTCATATAAAACAAGATGATATAGTACAACCTCTGCTTTCCCAAAAAAGAGCTTTCACAATTTTTAAAGTTTTTCATCCCTTATTTTATTTGAGAGAGATGGAGAGGAATCATCCCTGACAGGGTCTCATCATGTCATGACCACCTGCCCTTCAGCCTCCCAGTCAGTCAAGATTATGGCATACTTGGCACATTCAGATTGGCATGGGATTCCACATGGCTCCACTATCACACAGCAGTTTCCTACTCCATATACCACCATGGTTGAGTACTTCTCAGCAATTTTTGACACTTTCCTAAATGTCAAAGAAGAGGACATGCTATTAAGTGACAGGGCTGGAAAAACAATTTCCTGATACCTGTATTGTCTTTATAGTGGGAAAATCCACTCTGAACAAATTTTTACCCTCCAAGAAACAGTATGTTTTGACCATGTTTAAAACATATGACTGGGATCAGCAAATGGCGTAGCGGTTATGTCACTAGACTCCCACATGACCAACAGTGGTTTGAGTCCCAGACTAGGTGACTTGAAACATGCTAGGCACATGTGCATGCATGCCTAAGATCCTGGGAGGAGAAGGGATTGCAGTGTGGCCATCCTCCCAGGGGTGATTTCTCACTTTTCTTCTCACTGTCTTTGTCTCTCTCTCTCTCTCTCTGGCAAGCACACGCACCCTAAAGCAAAAACCTCTAAATATATATATATATATATATTTAAACTAAAACATATTTAATAGTTATAAAGTAAATTCAAAATATTCTGTAAATATCATATCCTTAATAACCAACACATGTTTTCCTAAGAATTGCTAAACATGAAATAAATACAAATAAGTTTCAATTCAACCTACCCTTATAAAGCATTTCATTTGGCCAATATTACAACCTCAAATATGTCTCTAAAACATTCTCATTATTGAACAATATAAGAAGTGGTCAGCAAGAGAGTTTGTAGACTGTCACTCAGTTATCTGACATAACAGAAAGACATTTTGGAGTTGAAATTAATAACACATATGTGACGAGCAATCTCAGATCAAGAAATTAACATAAGTCGTGGTCCAGTAATATTCTTGAAAGATCTCTCAGAAACAAATTGGGGGAAAATTTTCCTGGAAGGATCCAGGTACATTCCCTCTGCAGGTAAGTTCATAATCATAAATTGCAAAGATGTGTGTCAACAACCTACCATACTGAACAAGAAAACTAGCAGCATGATTAGATTCCCTAAAACTTCAGATAAAAGAACAGATAGAGACTATAAGAATAGTATATTTTAAAATATTTTAAAAAGAAATTTCAGCATGAAGAAAGATCAGGGACATCTGGGCAGTGCAGCAGCAGTGTGCGCATCAAGCAAATCTGGATACCTATAATAGACGGTAAGCTGAGTTTCTCTGTCAGCCTGTTCATTCCAGGCACATGTACCCATGATTCTGGCTGGCTGGAAAGGCTGGGCAATGGTGAGTGGTATCATGACATGGAACTCAGTTGAAAGTGCTTGTCTTTCTTATTTTCTGTCTCTTACTCTTACAAAAGAAATAAACTTTTTAAAATGAAAAAAGGTAATATACAATAAAACAAATTTCAGAGAACTTTTAAAATGAACCAAAAGTAACTTCTAAAAATTAAATATATGATCATTAAAATTAAAAACTCATAGAAAATCTGATTAAACATAGTTGAAATGAGATTTAGTTAACTAGAAAATAAATATAAAGAAATTATCTAAAATGCATATCAGAAAAGTAGATATAAGAAAAATATGAAAGATTTTTATTTTTGATAGTACTATCTCCCTGAAGATAAGCAAAAATGATGCATAAAATATTTTTAATTACACTGGTGTTATTAACCAATGAGATGGCAAGAATAAAAGGTTGCTTTAAAAATCCTCCTCCCCCACTGTCCAGTGACCAAAAGAAGAAAATGAAGTGAAAGTGAAAATATAATGAAAGAATGTTAACCCTAGAACAGGATTCAGCCTAATTCATATTTTTAAAAATATGATACCAGGACCAGCAAGTGGCATACTGATTAAAGTGCTGGACTCCCACATGGCTGGCCATGTTCAAGTCCCAGACTTGACAGCTTAAAAATTATGCCAAGCACATGTGCATGCATGCTTAAAATCCCAGGAGGAGAATGGAGAAGGGATTTTGGCATAGCCAACGCTCCTGGGGGTGATTTCTCATTTTCCCGTTCTTTCTGGTGAGCTCATGCATCCTATGGCAGAAAAAATCTTTATGTGTATGTAACTCTGTGTGTGTGTGTGTGTGTGTGTGTGTGTGTGTACACATAATACCATTATGGGTTCTGGGATCAGAAGAGAATTATAGGAGTGCCCCAGAGGTGAAATCTAAACAAATCCACCTATGTAAAATGAGGACCCTAAACAGTCAAATTGCCAGATTATAAATCACACATAAATGGTACACATCCCCAAGCCCCTGGAACACTACAGAACTACCTGCTACAAAAATAGTACTGAAAAGAAAGAAAAAGTATTTCTCCTAACAAACTGTAACCACAATCTAACTATAATGTAAGTGTATAAATGAGCTGATAAACCTCAAATTTTAAAATATATATGACAATCCAAGGTTGGCCAAAGTAAATGCAAATTCTCTCTGGAAAATATATATATATACATTCCATTGCAAGTAATAGCCACAGTTAAATTTCAAATATTAATAACTCACAGTAAAACATCCCCCCAAAAAAGAAAAAAACAAAGAAACAGGTAAATCCAGTAAAAATAACAGCATTATCAGGCCCCAAATTATTTTCATTAGTGGAATGACCATACACACACACAAACACAAAAATAGACACACTCAAGCAAATAAAATGAAGAATTGAAAATCAAATCAAGAGTAAGAAATTATTTTTAATTTCTAAAAATAGAATTTATAAAAATAAGGAATATTCTAATGAAAATTAAAAATTCAATGGCTAGATTTAATAGATGTTTAGATTCAGTCAAAGATAGAATAAGGGAACTGAAAAATAAACATGAAGTTCTGGACACCAGGTGGCCAGAGGTTGCAGGCCCTGCCACTTCAGCCCTTCGCGCATCCTCATTCTTCTTCCTCCTTGGACCTCAGGTTGGTTGTATGGGACTTTAAGACAAACTCACAACCCACCTCACCCGCAAACTGGATCGAGCCGGCCAGCCTGACCTGTCAGTCATCCTCTGGCCCTTCCCCACTTGCCTTTGGACTCTCTGAATTTTGGAGATTTGAATAGCACATGGCGCACGCGGTGCATGATTTCCTTTTTTGTTTTGTTTTTCTTTGCTTTTGAGATGTTGCTTATTATGTCAGTTGGAGGCTTACCGCTCCTTAGAAACAGGGAGGACTTTGGGCCATCCAGGACTAGTGACAACAGTTAATGGTAATTGTGAGCAACGGGTAGACCAACCATAAGAGAAATCATCAATTTTCTAATCCTGTACAACTCTTAACACTCAGAGATACGTTAAATAAGTTAGGAAGCAACATATAGATTACCTCATGACTAGGAACAATCGCAGAGGCTCAAGTAATATGAGCAACCAACAAAAGGCCTCTCCCTCATGGGAAATCCTCAAGCCTACATCACCCACACTCAATACAATAGATGTCATGGACATGTCCGATAAGGAATTCAGAATATTTGTAGTGACCAAATTAACTGAGATGGAAGAGAAAAGAGACAAGGAGCTCCAGGAGATGAGAAGTCCTTTCATGACTTGAAAGAAGAAATGGATACCTTAAACAAGAACCAGATGGAACTTCTAGGATTGAAGAATGTGATACAGGAAATCAATACCTCCCTTGAAAGTATTAAAAGTAGGTTAGACCAGGCAGAAGATCGAATCTCTAATGTAGAAGACAAAACATCTGACCTAGAAAAAAGTATTAAGAAGATTGAGAAAACAACCATGAAAAAATGAAGATAATATACAAGAAATACTGGATACCATCAAGCACCCCAACATCTGGATAATTGGTATTCCAGAAGAGGCAGAAAATAATAAGGGCCTAGATAATTTATTCCATGAAATCCTGGAAGAAAACTTTCCAAATCTAGAAAGGCATTCAAATATCCAGACCCAAGAAATACATAGGACCCCGAGTAGAATCAACCCAAGAAGATCCTCTCCAAGGCACATCATAGCCAGACTGGCAAAAACAACAGA
>NW_006160154.1:1879269-1887866 GCF_000334495.1 Tupaia belangeri chinensis | reverse complement strand
AAAGACAGGAGAATGCTCAGTCAGAAAAGTGCTTGCACATCAATGTTTATTGCAGCATTATTCACGATTGTCAAGACATGGAACCAACCTAAATGTCCACAAACTGATGAATGGATTGGAAAAGTGTGGTATATATACTCTATGGAATACTACTCAGCCATAAAAAAATTTGATAGAAAGTGGTCAGATATGGAGGATCTATTGCTGAATGAAGTAAGCCAGGCTATGAATGAAAGATATTGTGTGTATCCACTTAATATATACCGACTATCTGCACTCTATGGTAGAGAGCAAAATATTGGCGGACATAAAAGCAGTGAAAGTACTTAACGAGAATAGGACAGTGGGAGATGGAGGTGAAGAGAAGAGGATAGAGAAAGATAGCAAGAGAACAAATAGAGAGGCAGGACGTTAGTGGAAAACAGATATGGCTTTTTACCTGTTGATTATGACACGTATAGTATTCTCAACTGGATTGGTCTGAGAAGTATTTCATGATCGGTAAAGTCTTTGTACAAGCAAAATGAGAAATAGTGATTGACTGTATAAAATAATAATAATAATAATGATTGGGAAAAACATTGAAAAGATATTGAATGATGAAGCGGGGAGATTAATGTCTCTGTATTGACTGACATGCATGGCATTCCCTTTTGAAAAAGCAATGTAATACACTGTAAAGTTATATGTAATCCAATGTAATGTAAAGAAGATAATGGGGAACCAGCAGTTAGCATAATGGCTATGTCGCTGGACTCCCAAGTAGTCAACCACAGTTCGCGTCCTGGACCCAGTGGCTTAAAACTCATGCCGGGCGCATGTGCGTGTGTGCCCAAGATCCCGAGAGGAGAATAGAGGAGAAGGGATTGCGGTGTGACCATCCCCCCCTGGGGGGGGTGATTTCTCACTTTCTGTCTCTATGTCTCTCTCTCTCTGTCTGTCTGGTGAGCGCATGTGCCCTATAGCGAAAACCTCTCCAAAGAAAAAAAAGATTATGATGATAATAAAAATAAATGAAGAATAAAAATAAATAAATAAATAAACATGAAGACATTTTACAGAAAGGAATATTGTGTACACCATGATGTTTGTTTAGTTTTGTTTTACATTTTAGGAATGTTTTGACACCTTGGGGAGGTTTTGCTGTCTGAGAAAATGCTGCCATTCCCAGGATTAGCTAATTCCTAGTAGTAATAAATGACTCATATGTCAACCTGCCTTTTTATAAAAAATAACCAAGCCCAAACCAAACAATCCTTTTGCATACAAACAACCAGTCTCAACTAATCCCAAACTTTGCCTTAAATCAAACTATAATCAAGTAACAGAAAACTAGGTACAGCCTCTATGCCTTAAAGCCCACTAGAATTACTTAACTACCCAATCTTAAACTGAGAGAACATAATTATCAATTTAAAATTTCATACCCAGCAAAAATATCTTTCAAAAATGAGCAAAGTATTGTCAGAAAAAATAAACTCTGAGGGTTGCTATCAATAGGCCCTCTCTAAAGGAAATGTTAAGTAGAAAACAAAGTGTTCCCAGATAGTTAAAAAAGAACAGTGAACAAAGAAAGTAGTACATAAAGCTTTAAATTGCTGTGCTATTTTTAAAAATCAGTTTCTTAGGAGCCACATTTGGCGTAGTGGTTATGCCACTGGACTCTCACATGGCCAACCATGGTTCCAGTCCTGAACCTGATGGCTAAAAACTCATGTCAGGCATGTGTACATAAGTGCCCAAGATCCTGAGAGGAGACTGGAGGAGAAAGTATTGTGACATGGCCACTCCTGGAATGGGGAATGATATGAATTCTCACATTCCTTCTCCTTGTCTCTGTCTTTCTCTCTCTTTCAAGCATACTCATTCTAAAGCAAAAAACTTTTTTTTTATAAAAAAGTCCTTCCTTCTCCTTCCTTTGTCTTTCTTTCTCTTCTTTTTCTTTTATTTTCCTCTTGTGTTTCTTCACTTTAAAGAATATCATCTCAGAGCAGGTATTTGAGGTTATATTCTATGATTCATTTACTATTCATGAGGAACACAAAACTATTGATTAATATTAACTTTTTAAGATACTAACTAGAAAGATAGAAACCAAGGCACAATTTCAAATGAGGTAGGGGGAACATTAAATGGTAGAAAATGCTCGATTCATCCAAAGACAAAACTGAAAGAAAAATTAAATGGAAAAGTCAAGACTAATAGTAAGTGTAATATAAGGCAGTAGTTTAAACTTCAAGATACTCATGATTACAAAATGCACAAATGCAAACATTATTAAGCTATATGACAAAGATTGTAATGTGGAACTCTATTTCAAATACCAATTTTATCAGATTTTAAAATGAAAGCATTGCCAAGAGTAAAAAATCATGAAACAATGACAAATAATTCAACTCACCAGAGATATAATAGCTTCAATCTTCTATAAATCTTGAAGTTTAACATCAAAATATACTAAGTATAAAATTAACATAAAAAGAGAAACAAATAAACAGTAAGCATACAAATTTGGGCAGCACAGTTAAGCATAATTCAATAAGGAAAGAAGATATTCTTAGGCACTCACAGATTATTTCTAGTTGTGACTCCACATTGGGTCAAAGAGCTACTAACAACAAATATTTAAGAGTTGTATTAGCCACATCATTTTCTCTGATCACAATGAAACTGAGATGAAAATCAATAACTGAAAAGATAATGATAGGCGGTATAATGCATTTGTTTAGAAATTAAGAAGTATGATGTAAAATACTTCATGGGTAAAAATATTCACTATATTGAATAATTCCAGAAGATAAGTATTATTATTTTTTAAGAATTATTTTACTTATTTAATTTATTATTGTTGTTTAATTAGCTATAGGTCATGTACACTCACTACAGGGAGAAAGAGAGAGAGCAAGGGAAGGTAAGAAATTAAGCCACCAGGTCCAGGACTTGAACCACAGTTAGTCATGTGGGAGTCCAGCACCTTAGCCACTATGTCACCTGCTAGCCTGACAAGTATTATTTTTAACATAAGAAAAGCAATTAGGGGGACCAGCAGATGGCATAATGGTTATATCACTGGACTCCCATGTAGTCTACTGCAGCTCGAGTCCCAGAACTGGTAGCTTGAAACTCACACTGGATATGTGTATGGGTGTGCCCAAAATCCTGAGAGGAGAATGAAAGAGAAGGGATTACAGCATGGCCATATCCCCAGGTGGGCAATGATTTCTCACTTTCTGTCTCTCTGTCTCTTTGGTGAACACACACACCTGATAGCAAAAATCTCTCTTAATAAAAAAGGAAAGAAAGAAAACCAGTTAGAAAAATTTACCATATTAACAAATTAAAGGCAAAGTTTCATAATCAACTGAATAGATTTTTTAAATAGCATTTGATAAAGTCCTACATCTCTATCAATGAATTTTTAAAAGCCACACAGCAAACTAGAAGTAGAATCAATGTACTGAAAAAAAGATATACATTCATTCTAAAATCCACACAGTATGTCAGAGATAATGAGAAGCAATACACATATACCATTTAGAATGAAGAACAAGGCAAGAACAGGTGCTATTGCTACTTTTATTTGCTGTTGGACTGGAATTCCCATTCTGTAGGAGAGAAAAACTAAACAGAAAGTAAGAAGATTAAAGGTAAAGAAGCAAAATAAAAACTTGCTTATAAAATGGTTACCATTTAGAAAAAAAGCTTACAATGAAATGATTAAAACCGTGGATAAAAGTTAATGTTGAGGGGACCAGCAGTTAGCATAATGGCTATGTCACTGGACTCCCATGTAGTCAATCACGGTTCAAGTCCCAGACCCGGTGGCTTAAAATTACACCAGGTGCGTGTGCGTGCGTGCCCAAGATCCCGATAAGAGAATGGAGGAGCAGGGATTTTGGCACGGCCATCCCCCCTGGGGGTGATTTCTCACTTTCTGTTTCTTTGTCTCTTTCTCTTTCTGGCGAGCATACAAACCCTATAGCAAAAACCTCTCAAAAAAAAAAAAAAAGTTAATGTTGAACTTAAAAAGCAAGTCATAGAATACCTAGAGTATGAGTCCATCTGTAGAATGTGTTCAAAACCGTGAAATCTTAAAACTCTGCTCTATTTACAGGACTACTATAAGAAATACATAAAGATGTTCTGCACATTGTGCAGGTTAGTCGTTACTTGGCATGAAAAAGGGATAAGGTAAGGCTCCAGAGAGCTTGTGAGGACAGTGGTCATCTTTAGATCTTAAACTGGTGTTGGGTACATGCATGTGTATTGTATCTATTCTTCTATTCTACGTTACAATTTTTATGTTTTTGCATTAGAGAATATTTAGCAAGAAGTCCTAAAGAGATGTAAGCTGAGACTGAGGCTACAAAGTCCAATGTTTTCTAATAACACTCTTCAAAGTAGAGATTAAGATGAGAGTGGCAAAATTCAAAGAGGTTATATGTGGCTACGATGTTTCTAAAACTGAAGAAAATCATAAATCCTCTGAGGAATTGTGGAAGAGCCAAAGTAGAATACATCCATCTAAACTTAAACATATCATAATCACATATAGGACATCAAGGACAAGAAAAAAGATTCTAAAAGTAATCAAAGAGGAAACAGATTATCTACAAATAAATGGTGAGTATGTTGAAAGCCAGCATTAAACACAAGAAGGAAAAGAAGAAAACAACAGGAAGAAATCTTTGATCTTCCAAGAAATTAACTAAAGTCTAGAGCTTTGGACTCAGCTAAGCAACGATTCAAGAATAAGGGCTGACATGGTTTGAGAAAGACAAAAACCTAAACTATTTACTGTTAACACATCTCCACTGAACAACCTATTAAGGATGTGTTGAGGGTGCCTTTTGTGTGTGCCTGTGGTTGAAAAAGAAAACGAGCCAACTTGGTGGCATGGTGGTGATGTTCTGCCCAAGCAATGGCGTATCAGTTTTGGTTCCCTGGTCAATCTGTAAATGCTGGGCACACCAATGTAGATAGTTGATAACTAAACTACTGTTACCTCACATTATTGCTATGGCTAGCTTGGATGGCTGGGGATGATTGCAGCATGAGACCTGATGAAGGTTTTCTCTCTCTCTCCCCCCTCCTCCCTCACTCTCTCTTTATTGTCTCTCATTCTCATGAAAGAAATAAATAAACTTTTTTTTTGAGAGGTTTTTTTTTTTGCTGTAGGGCGCATGCGCTCGCCAGGCAGAGAGAGACATAGAGACAGAAAGCGAGAAATCACCCCCCAGGGGGGATGGTCACGCCACAATCCCTTCTCCTCCATTCTCCTCTTGGGATCCTGGGCACACATGCACACGCGCCCGGTGTGAGTTTTAAGCCACCGGGTCCGGGATCCAAACCACGGTCAACTACGTGGGAGTCCAGCGACATAGCCATCACACTAACTGCTGGTTCCCTAAATAAACTATTTTTTAAAAAGAAAGAAATAAAAGAAAACCGAAACCAGAAGGAAGGCCTAATAGAAAGAAATAGTAAGGAAAATATCGTTAAACTTATGGTTAAATCTAACTTATCATATACATTTTAAAAATTAAGAACCAAAATACTGGGGTGAAATAATATAAAAGACAGAAATGGCTCGACAGGGTTAAGGTGTTATCCTTGATTGGCTAGAAGAATATTGGGTTATCAGAAAAGTCAAGATGTATTTTTCTATGCAAAAATGTGTCATAACTTTTCCAACAACCCAATAATACAGGGATTGACTAGCCTTTCTCACTCAAGTATATATCTCAAAACTGTAAAGAAATTACTAGAAGACTAAAAATACAGTGCATGTATAACCTCTAAACCAACAGAAAGGGGTACGTACGGACCAGATGATGGCATTGCAGTTCTATGATGTTCTACAATTCTGATCCACGTGGAAAGATTTCAAGTCCTCATCCAGAGACCTCCCTGAACTTTCCAAGCATGTGTGTACACTATCCGGGGCTGGGTGAGTCTGGCTGAGGCTGGAGGTGAATTACGTCATAAAGATCCTGTACTGGGTCCCTGTTTTCTGTCTCTGTCTCTCTCACTCATGGGAGAAGAAAATAGACTTGAAAGTTAAAATACTAAGATTATCTAAGTTGATTTTTTTAAAGGATTTTGCAATGACTAATAGAATTGAAGACATAGACCCTTCTGATCCACCAATTACACTACGTTTTTGCAAATGGGACATGTACAAGAATGTTACCACATTGTAATAACAAACATATTGGACACCATCTCAACACCCATCATCAAGGCCTTGATTAGTACAAGGCGGGTTTGTTCACGCAATAGGATGCTGTTCTGAAATTAAATAAATGAGCTAGCTAAAGCAGTACCTACCAATATGGTGCAATTTCAGAAGCATAATACTGATTGGGAAAATAAAGTTTCAAAAGTATACAGAGACTATCACACCATTGACAAAGATTCAAAACAATACTAGGTACTGTTTAAAAATACATGCAGAGGGGTTTAAAGTCTAAAAACCATGTGAAAATACTAAGCAATAAATTCACATGGTTGTTTCCTTGAGAGAGTAAGGAAAAGAAATGGGATTAGGGAGGAGTACAAAGAGCCTTCTACTATATCGATAGTAGTTTCTTTAAATAAAAATGTAGGAATTAGAAAATGTAGTACAAAAATTTATAGGAAAAATAGTAACACTTTGTTACACTTAACAAATCTTAGTGGGAGATAGCCTGTGTTTGACTAATACTTTTATTTTGAATTGCTTTATTGATTTAATATTATTTTCAATAATTTTATGCATGTGTTAAAATATTTATACTGAAAAAACTGAATAAGCAATACCATGAGAACTTAAGTTTACAAAAAGAGTTGGCATTGTTATTGAATTCATAGAAAAAAATTAAGTACCTAAAATGTGCCATGAATTTTCAAGATGCCATGATACAACAGTAAACTTATTGTTCTTGCTCTAAAGAGCCTAATATAGTAGGAAAGACATAATTTGATATAATACAAGAGTCCTTCAAAAAGTTTGTGGCAAATGCATATTATGAGGGAAAAAAAACTATGGCTTTCAAAATTTTTTGCAGCACCAAAATAAATGCATGCTTCAGGGCCGGCAGGTGGTGTGGTGTTTAAGAGCACTGGACACCCGCATGGCCAACCATATTCGAGTCCAAGACCTGGCTGCTTGCTTTCTCACTTTCCCTCTCTGACTCTCTCTCACTCTGTCTGTCTCTTATCAAATTAAAATAAATCATGAATAAAGTTAAGTAAAATAACTCTTTAAAAAATGCATACTCTGATTCCATTTTCCTATGAAGTTTTTGAAGTCCCTTCATATGACAGATGCAGTAAAAGAAATAAAGATGGGGCACATCAAAAAAAACAAACAAACAAAAACTCTGATATAGTGGTGTTTAATAAATAAGAGTTGGGTAAATGAAAAATACTGGTGGAAAGCAAGCTGATCAAAGTCAAATATAAAATAAACCTTGCATATTCAAAATACTAAAGAATTAGTAAACACCCCACCAATATTGAGAAATCTCAGATTGAAGAAGACTGCCAGGAAAAACCAGGAGATGATAGTGATTTTCTGATCTGGAAACAGCAGGCAGATAGAGTGACAGGTATGGATAGGAGACAGGAAGAGAAAAATCATCAGGAATAATAACCTTATATGGTAGCCCATCCACAGAGACCTAAATAGTAAATGAATCAAAGAAAATGCATTGCAGGAGAAAAGTAGGACAGAGAAAAGATGCAACATCACTCATAAATTATAAAATAGTTCTCCTAAAGAACAGGTTTAGCATTTTAGCTCAACAAAAACTATCACATTCAATCATATTTCTGCCAAGTGAGTAGTCAAGTGTCCAGCCCGATTTGAGCAGATGCAGAGCTCTAGCAGCTGCACATCCTACCTCATTCTCCCTCCTGTGCCAGCAAAGTCCTAATGCAAAGAGTCTGGAGACAGGAATTGGCGGCTTATGGGCATTGACATGCACCCGTTACAAGAATGCTCAGACCCAAAGCCATTCAACACCAAATCTAAGACATAATCGTGACCTTGGGGAAAAAAAAAAAAAAAAAACTACCTTTTAAATTTATGTGTTTACATAGGAAATAATTTTATCGCTAGTGTGATAACATCATTACTGTGGACTTTAAAATGTTTATTTCATAAAGCATCTTCGCTGCATACTCATACAGAGGCATAGAGACCCATCACTGGGTTGCAGCTGCCATCCAGAACGCATTCAGCCCACCTGGAGCCCACACACCACTGCAGCTGCTATCTCAGTAGTTGTCCATTTTTTCCTCTACCTTGTAAAGCCCAAGGACAGGTCATCGCTAGTGTTCTTTAATGTTCTATTCCCTTTTTTGGTGCAATGGAACATTAAAGCAAATCTTGCCCTATGAGTTGTCACTATTCAGATTACAAAAATGTAAAAGGGTCTAGCCATGGTGACGCAGGCTCAAGGGACACTGATGAACAATACTGGATACCATATGAAGGGCTCCATGTTTGAGTCCCAGGTCTACCAACATGCCTGGTGCTCCCATCATTCTGTCTGACTGAGGGCTGAGGGAGGATAGTGGCACGAAGCCCCTCTCCATTTCTCTCTCCCTTT
>NW_006160154.1:1879021-1879238 GCF_000334495.1 Tupaia belangeri chinensis | reverse complement strand
CTTTCCCTCTATAAGGAAATAAATTAACTTCCTTAAAAAGTTAAAAAATAGGAAAACTTCTCCTTTAATAAAACCACATGTCTTCATTGGAGGTATTTTTCTACACACACATGTCCTTTCACTTCACAGTCAATATTCAAGTACTATTACTTAGCTCCTAATTCATATAACAATAAAAAGATCTACAATGACAAATACCATTGAATTTAGTCTTTCC
>NW_006160154.1:1872173-1878995 GCF_000334495.1 Tupaia belangeri chinensis | reverse complement strand
TCATAAGTATTATTCATAATATTTTTCTTCCCATTGGGCATCTTTATTTATCAAAAAATTATTGAACTTAGGGTCAGCAGGTAGTATAGTGTTTAAGGTGCTGGACTCCTACATGGTTGACCACAGTTGGACGCATATGTATGTGTGCCCAAAACCCTGAGAGGAGAACGGAGGAGAAGGGATTGCAGCATAGCGACACACCCCCCCCCACCCGGGGAGTGATTTCTCAATTTCTGTCTCTGTTTCTCCCTGTGTCTCCTGTGTCTCCAGTGTGCTCACGGAATCTATAGCAAAAATCTCTCTGGAAAAAAAAAAAGGTAGAAATGGTTTTAGGAAGAACCTAAAGATTTAAAAAGAAACACTCAAGATAGTAAAATATTTTTATCAAATTAAAGTTCAACTTAAATGTACTACGCAATAAAAATCATTAGTAGAAATTGAAATCACTGTCATATTCTTTCACATATGACATATTTTGGCACACTATGATAAATATTTTTCTAGACAATGAATTCATTGTAGTAGTTGTCCATTTCAGAGATAAAGAGTTGAGGAAAATTCAGATTAGAGGACCCAGAAGGTAGTGAAGCAGTAATGCAAATAGACTCATTGGGAGAAGGTCCTCAGTTCAACTCCTGAGGCCTCCTTGAGTATTGTTGGGTCCACACACATGTCAATGATCCAGGGTGGATTATGGCATGAAGATCCTGTTGAGGTTCTCTATTTCTCTCTTTTTCTCTCTCTGTCTCTCTCTCATAATGAAATAAACTTTTTCTAAAAAGATTAAAAAATTCTGATCAGTTAAAATTCCCTGATCACACAGATTCCCCTGTTATCTGAAATTGTGATATTTTATAGCTAAAGGCTATCATGGAACTATCTACTTAAAAGTCTTTATGGGCAAAGATATTGAGGCTGAAGGTGAAGGGCTTTTTCCATATCCCATAACCGATTAGTGGTAGAGGAGAATCAGAACTGACTCCTAGCGTAAGTCTCTTTTACACCTTAAACTTCACATCTACCTTGATATTTTGGTACAGATGACTCTATTGTCATTTAACACAGAAGGCAAAATTCTATGAACCCATTGTTTTAATGTTAGGGGTTTAATTGATGACTAGGATTCCTTTGGCTGATTATTTTTCATCTTTGCATATTCATGCCAAAATAATTCCTGCATTAGCAAGAAAATATAAAATCATTCCTAGAAAATATTTTCCTTTCAGAAAAAGAACTAAACATGATAGAACTAAACATGATACAACTATTAGTGAGGAAAAAAAAAAAAAAAAAAAAAAACTCCTTAATGCTAATGCCCTTAAAAGACACTTTATTTAGCATCAGATAATTCTGATCAAATAGATGATGACACAGCAAAAAAAAATTCAGCAGCACAAAAGCTCTAAAGTAATATTTGTCTTATACACACACTCACTTTAATTAAAACTTTCAGAGAAAAATATAAAATGATCAGAAATTGAAACAAAGAAAGATGAATTTACAGAATTACACACACGTACACACACACACACATACACACACACACACACACACACACACACACACACACGCGGAGTTGTTCCTAACCCATTTGTGGTGGCTCAAGCAGTAAGGGTGCTGCCGCGCAATGCTGGAGGCCATTTGGAAGGCTCAGGTTCAAGGTTCATGTTTACCTGAACATATGAAGCACACCTGGGATCCTGGCTGGCTGCAGGGTATAGGAAGGATCACAATGTAGCAAGACTCTGTCAGGGTTCCTGTTCCTCTGAAAATAAATTAAAACACCTTAAAAACAAACAAACAAAGACTATTCCTATGTGCTCTGCTCTATGTAGAACTCTGATAAAATGAGAAAATGGCTTAAAAGTTTTTCACAGGATTACTTTTCTTTTTTGGAGATATTTTCCACTATAGGGCACGTGTGCTCACTGGAGAGACGGAGAGACAGAAAGTAAGAAATTATTTCCCAAGGGGACAGCTATGTGCTAATCCCTTCTCCTCCCTCTGCTCTCAGTATTTGAGGCGTGCACACACACACACACACACACTCGGCATGAGTTTCAAGTCACCAGGTCTGGGACTTGAACTGTGGTCGGCCATGTGAGAGTCTAGCACCTTAACCACCATGCCACCTGCTGGTCCTCATAAGAGTACTTTTCATTTCAAATATCTAGAAATGCCCCCACCCTTTGTATGCATGGTTGGGAAGACTCATGACAGTCTGAAAGAAATCAGACTATGTAATGTCACATAATATAAAATAGGTTAAATAGAATTGTTTCAAGTTAGTTGAAACAATGCTTTGCTTAAGCACTGACACGTCTTTAAATCTTGTTTCAAAGGCTATTATCTTAATGCTGATATTTTTAAATGATTATTAGGTCCCTAAATGTATATAATTTGTATTAAATAAGAGTATTACAAGAAAAAATATATGCTTGAGCACAAAAGAAGTCTGTAAATTTTGTAAACACCTTAATGGATACAGTTTCCTCAAAAATATCTCATGAATTCTTGTGTTAATCAAGCTTCAGAAATAGAACAAGTTATGCACCTCTTTGTCTCAAGAATAAGAAAAAAGGCAGAGGAAAGTGACAGTGTTCTGTTGGGGAGCCAGACAATGTCACAGTAGTGAAATGGACACTCTGAAGGACTGTCTCACATGGGATGTTTTCAGGTTCACACCTGGAAACCTCCCTGAGTTTGCCAGGCATGTGTGTGCCCATGACCCATGGCTAGCAGAAGGCTGGGAATAGGTTGCAGTGTTGAGAGTCTGTTGGGGATGCTGTCTCTCTCTATAGCTGCCTTTTGCTCTCTTTTCATCTCTCTCTCAGAAGACATAAATACGTGAACTTTTTTTTTTAATGTTTTTCTTGTCTCTTCAGAATATAAACCACAAACCATAGAATTTGGGCAAAGTATTTTTCTGCATCTAAACCTACCTCCCCATATAAAGCAGTATAAGATATCAAAACATCTACATTTTAGATAATAACAATGTACCCCATAATAGCTCATTTTATCTATGTGTGGCAGGCAATACAATGGGGTTATAGGATAAACTCTGGATTTGAATGTTTGTAGTTTGTTCTGTCTTCTACCCCTTATCAGCTGTGGACCTTCAGTGAGTTACAGAATTGTCTGGAATCATAAAAGACTCCATATTGCCAAAGCAATTCTGCACAAGAAAAGTGAAATGGGTGGCATCTCTCTCCCTGACCCAAAAATATAATACAAAGCTGTAGTAATCAAAACAGCATGGTATTGGCACAGAAACAGACACGTGGACCAATGGAACAGAATAGAGTCCCCAAAAATAAATTCCCAAACATACAGTCAACTGATTTTTGACAAGGGGTACCAGTCAATCCAGTGGGAAAAGGAAAACCTCTTCAGCAAATGGTGCTGGCAAAACTGGATCTCCACTTGCAGAAAGATGAATCTGAACCCCTACCTCTCACCTTTGAAAAAAATCAAGTCAAAGTGGATCAAAGATCTAAATCTAAGACCTCAAACTATAAAACTGTTTCTGGAAAACACTGGGGAAACTCTGGGAGACATTGGGGTAGGCAAAGACTTCTTAAATAAGACCCCCAAAGCACATCAATGATCCCCAAAATAGACAAATGGGATTACGTCAGACTAAGAAGTTTCTGCATGGCAAAAGACACAGTAATTAGTATGAACCAACAGCACTCAGAATGGGAAAATATTTTTTGTAAACTATGCGTCAGATAAGGGACTGATAACCAGAATACACAAGGAACTCAAGCAGTTGTTTCAAAAAAAGATTATCTACCCTATTAAAAGATAGGAGAATAAATTGAAAAAAATAATCTCTAAAGATGACATATGAATAGCCAAAAGTCATATGAAAAAATGCTCAACATCCCTAATTGTAAGGGAAATGCAGATCAAAACAACAATGAGATACCACCTAACCCCAGTCAGAATGACTAAGATTTAAAAACAAAAAATGATAAGTGCTGGGGGTGGTGTGGTGAAAGGGGAACTCTCTTACACTGCTGGTGGGAATGTAAATTGGTCCAGCCACTGTGGAAAACAATTTGGAGATTCTTCAAAAATTTACAAATAGAACTACCATTTGATCAAGCAATCCCACTCCTTGGTATCTACCCAAAGGATAGAAGAATTCTTAATCAGAAAAGTGCTTGCACATCCATTTTGTGTGTGTGTGTGTGTGTGTGTGTGTGGCACTATTCATAATTCCCTATGACATGGAACCAACCAAATGCCCACAAACAGATGAATGGATTGAAAAACAGTGGCACATATATTCTTTGGAATACTATTCAGCCATAAAAAAAAAACCCTGGCTTTTGACAGAAAATGGAAGAATATGGAAGATTTACTACAGAGTAAAGCTAGCCAGACTATGAAAGAGAAACATTGTATGTCCTACTTAATATATACCGACTGTCCACACTCTATGACTGAAACTGATTGACTAAAGGATATAGAAATAGTAAATGGATGTGAATACCAGATATAGTGTGTATGAAAGAGTAGAGTCTGAAGAAGGGCATTTAGGAGAAAAATAGAGAGGCAAAGCATTAAGGGACAAAGAAATGTGGTATTATATGTTAAAGATAATTTTATAGTTTTATCAACTGGACTAGGGAGAAATGTTCACATGTTGAAATATTCACTTTGTAAGCTAAATAATGTGATTGAATGTATAAAAGAAAATGAAATAAAAAAAAATAAAAAAAGAAAGTTTCTGTGCCTTGGTTCTTCACCATGCAAGCAAACAACAATACCTATACTATTTTAGGTCAATACATCTTAAATGAAATAATGCACATGAGTGTCAGGAATGTAGTAAGTACTCAACAAATGTTAGCCATTGTGTGTCAAGCACTGTTCTAGGCTCTACATAAGCACTGTCTCATTGAATTCTCACAAAATCATATGATATAGACATGAAAATAGAGGCTTATAAAGGTTAAATAGCTTGCTGTTAGTCACATCGCTAGTGCACAGTTGAACTTGGATGGCACCCCAGATAGTTTCAATGCTTCAAGACACTAAAGATGTAGTGCTTAACTGAAATAAGATTAAAAATATATATATAGCTCAAGTTAGAGATGCCATTTTTAATTTAGAACAGGAGTAGTCAAGCTATTTTCCTCAGTCTTCAGTTAAGAGAAATAATCTACAAAGCCCATCAATTTAATTAATCCTGTTAACACAAAAAGGGGAAAAAATACAACCATCTCAATAGAAGAAAAAAAGGCATCTGACAAAATTAATCCCATTTATAATTTTTTGAAAACCTATCAAAAAGTGGTCAGATGGCGGTACATCAGTAAAACACAATGCTCTTCAAGGCTGACTCAAATAGCTGGTTCCAGTTCATGTCCAGAGCCCTCCTTGTGCATACTGGGCACATGCACGTCATGATCCTGACATCAGACTCTGTCGGGTTATACTTTCCCACTCTTCTTGTTATCTTTATCTATGCCGCTCTCATTTATGTAAGACTAAATAAAATGAACCTTTAAAAAAATCTACCGGAAAATAAGAAACAGAAGAAAATTTCTTCAACCCAGTAACAGCATCTATGAAAAACCTATGACTAGCATCATAATTAATGACAAAAGACTGAATCCTCCCCTTCTAAGATCAGGAACAAGGCAAAAATGTCCACTCTCAACTCCTCTACTCAGCATTGTACCAGAGGTCCTACCCAGCAAGAAAGTGAAAAGAAAAAAAAAAAAAAAATTCTAAAAAAACCACTTGGGACAGCCCATAGCACAACAATCATGCACTGTGCAGAGGAAGCTGGATCTCACACGACCAACCAGGGTTAGAGTGTCATTCCAGGTAACCACGTACTATGTGTGCAAAGGAGTGAGCACACATGCTTAAATCTTTTTTTTTTTTTTTTGGGGGGGGGTGTAGGATTTTTGCTATAGGGCGCTTACGCACTCTCCAGAGGACAGAGAGAGACAGAAAGCAAGAAATCACCCCCGGGGGGATGGCTACACCACAATCCCTTCTCTTCCATTCTCCTCTTGGGATCTTGGGCAAGCATGCACATGAGTTTAAGCCACTGGGTCCAGGATTCGAACCACAGTCGATTACATGGGAGTCCAGCGACATAGCCATTACGCTAACTGCTGGTCTCCACGTGCTTAAATCTTAATAGGCTAGAAAAATGGAGGTAAAAGGATCATGGCATGACCATTGAGATGTGCTCTCTCTCACTCATACATGTCCTCTAGCATTAAAAAAAAAAAAAAAGGGGGGGACAGAATGAGAGAGAGAAATCCTAGGGTCCTCCCTGTACTCACTAGGCATGCGAATGTTTGCTTTCCTGGCTGACTATGGCTAGGGCTATAGGATCACAGCTTGAAAACCCTGTTAGGGGACTCTCTCCCTCTCTCTCTCTCTCTCTCTCTCTCTCTCTCTCTCTCTCTCTCTTCTAGAAATTAAAAATAAAAATGAACCAGAATCAGCAGTTGGTATAATGGCTATGTCACTGGATTCCCATGTAGTCGACCGCAGTTTGAGTCCCTGACCCGGTGGCTTAAACTCATACTGGGCACATGTGCGTGTGTGCCCAAGATCCCAAGGAGAGAATAAAGGAGAAGGAGTTGCGGCATGGTCATCCCCCCTGGGGGAGTGATATCTCACTTTCTGTCTCTCTGTCTCTCTCTGTCTTTCTGGGGAGCACATGCACCCTATACCAAAAAAGAAAAAAGAAAAAGAAAAAGAAAACCTCTCCAAATATTTTTTTTAAATAATAATAATAAAAATTATTGGGACCAGCAGGTGGTGTGGTGGTTAATGTGCTGG
>NW_006160154.1:1839672-1871671 GCF_000334495.1 Tupaia belangeri chinensis | reverse complement strand
TCTTTCCCTCCCCCACCATGAAAAAAAGTAAGTAAGATTGAACCTTAAGGAAAAAAAGAATACTAGGCGGGAAGATAAATTACGCATGTGTAGGTGATTCACTCTCATATTAATGGTGGAGTAGACTCTGAGTGCAAACAGAGAACACAACTGTAAAACTATTCTTTATTAGAGAAAAATTGAATCCATCCCTCAAAGTGCACAAAGCTTACTTCTGCATTTACTTAAAGGTAACTCTCTCCTATGAGCCTTCACCTAGAGAATACTGAGCCATAGTAAAGCATACCTTTAATACATTGCTATGGCAAATGCCACGGATTTTCCTGTCTCCTGGAGTATCTCTCATTTACAAGTCACCTGCATTAAACCAAAGTCAAATTTAATGAATTCCACCATGAGAAAGCAAAGCATTGTTGTTAAAATTAAAAAAAAAAAAGATTACCTGAGAGTTGTTACAATAAGCTCTTATTTACTTTATCTTTTGCCAGTTGTTTAGAAAAGAATATTTTAAACAAGCCACCAGGATAGCAAAAGAAGCTCTCATGCTCTATGTGTCTTCCAGATATTCTTTTCCCTATGAGTCTCTCTTGAGATACCTTCTAGTCCCTAGATGAACAACCATCTCAAAATGCAGTCAAAAATTCAGACAGACTGACTTGGTAGCAAAGATAAATCTCAAACCAGATGCAAGAGTTATATGCACGTTTCACTAGATTTTTACAATAGGCCGTGGTGCTACAAGTCAGTGTTTCCACTGGAAACAATGGCTCTCATCCAGGGCTCCGTGTGATATTTTTTCCAGTACTTACTAAGAACCAGCTATGTCTCTTTTCCAAGGATCTTTTTCTTCTTCAAGAAGAAAGAAAACATTAGCTATACAGGAACTGGCCACACGTGGTCCTTCAGGTAGCTCTAATTTTGCCCTTTATTCAAAGTTCCTTGCACCTGCTCCAACATTTTAACATGTGGGAACTCAAACCCCACAAACTTCCTGAGCACACCTAGGTTGTCTTATGTTTTTGAAATTTCTAACAAATTAGACACTTTGGCCATGTTACATAGTTGTAGCCAAAACAAAAAGTTAAATTTTGCAGAGGTATTTTTCATACAATGCGAATGGCCTAATTGATTTGTTTAGAACTGTATTAAGTGCTTAGTACACAAAAGTCCCCTGTTCGAAGGTTGTGGGTTAGATGCGAACAAGATCTGGGGGCAGGGCTAGATGGTGGCACAGTGGTAAAACATGCTCTGTTAGGCTGACCTACATGCAAGGTTTCGGCTTCATGACCAAAGACCTTCCTGAGTATACAGGGCAAGAGTGTGCCTATGATTTGGGACTGACTAAGGTAGGGATATATCATAGCATCAAGGCTCTGCTGGTGGTGCTGTTTCTCTCTCCTTTTCTCTCCCTCTCAGAACAAATAAATAAATTTTAAAAATAATAATAAGATATGATCCCTTATGTTAAGTTATATAAAGAGCACGAGGAAGTCTTTACATTTCTGGAAAACGTATATTATACAAAAACAACTATTGTATGGATTTTGATATTTTTTGGCATCAAAATAAACTCTTATTTTAATTTTCCCTAAACTTTTTTTTGGGGGGGAGAGAGGTTTTTGCTGTAGGACGTGTGCACTTGCCAGAAAGACAGAGAGAGACAGAGAGACAGAAAGCGAGAGATCACCCCAGGGGGGATGGTCATACCACAATCCCTTCTCCTCCATTCTCCTCTCGGGATCTTGGGCACCCACGCACACGCACCCAGCATGAGTTTAAGCCGCCGGGTCTGGGACTCAAACCACGGTTGACTACGTGGGAGTTCAGCGACATAGCCATTACGCTAACTGCTGGTCCCAATTTTTTGCAAACTTTTTGACGTCTTCTGGAATACAGTTGGTGAGATACCAAGCTCCAGTGAGTTATCAGAATCTTACTATTTTTTTTTGATTTTGGTATAGTCATATTGGTAGAATGAAGGGAAAATCATCTTTAGTTTTTCACCATCTTCAATTGCAGGTGGTGGGGAAGGTCTTATATTTATTTTAGAGCAATGTTCCATAAACTTCAATCATTCAAGTATATCACAATGTCAGCATACCTAAATACCTATCTACTGTGCATTATTAATTCATGATTTTCTTTAAGTTGGCTAAATTTTAGTTTAATACTTCAATATGAAATTCCCTATCAGTACAAAAAAATGAAGGCACACCTGTCAAAAATGGAGTCTCATTTAAAAAATAATAATAATACATCGGCCGAGCCTGGTGGCACGGTTGATAACAAACTAACCTGCAGCGCTAGAAACCACATGGGTGCCTGAAGGTTCTGATTCCCGTGTTGGCCTGAAAACATGTCGGGTATGTGTTCACACACTCAGTATCCTGAGCAGCTGGCGAGCTGTGCAAAGGAGATTATAGCTGAAGAGATGCTGTCAACAGTGCTTCTCTCTTTCTCTCTCCCTCTCTCACTCCCCCTCTCTCTAATGTATGTGCATGTGCTCTCTTTCAAAAATAAAAATAAATTTTTAAAATACATTAAATAAATAAAAATAAATACATTGGAGGCCAAACAATGTTCATTTAAAAATTCAAAAGTGAGTTAATATATTTCAATTTTCTGGTCTACAGTGGGTTCGAAGGAGGAAAAATTAGTTTAGGCTCCCAAAACTTTAATACTCAAGATATACGGTCACAACTCTCTGGGCCTCCCAGGTCTAGAGAGAAGAAACTTAGATCCAGGTTTGGAGGGGCTACTGGTGGGCCCACAGGGAAATTAAAATCTAGGGGACAGGGAGATTAGAACAAAATTATAAGGGAGAGAGCAGACGTGGGAGTAAGGAGCTCAGTCTAGACCACAAAAACTGAGTATCTACCAAGAGTGGTTAGAGGCAAATAAAGATAGATCTCCAAAATTGTTCATCTCGCAGTCATAATCAGCCCATGACACTGCGGCTGATACTGATACCGTGGACATCCCAGTAGTTCTCCCGGGCAACAGCCCGCCTGACATCCTGAATCCAGACAGACCTGTAGGCCACTGTGCTCAAGTCACTCCCCTGCCGAAAACATTCAGGGCCTTCCCTTGGCTTATAGACCCCAGAGAGAGCATCCCAGCCTTAGATCACAGCCCTGTATGTTTCCTCCCATGGACTGGACTTCAAAGGAGACATAGGTCCCTATAGGTCCCCAGGGCTCCAGAGAACCATTCCCACCCTCCTCGTGATACTGTCTCTCCTTCTTAATGGAGTCCCTGCAGTAATATTCCTGTCCAATCCCTGATCCATGCATCTTCCTTTTCCTTATCTAGTCATTCAAATAGCACTCAGCCTTTAAAACCAGGCCTGACCCATCTCTTACATCAAGCCAGCACTCCCTGCTCTGAAGTGCTAAATAGCTTTTTATGACTAGTACCACTCAAGGGGCACTTGGCATAGCATATGGTGTGGTCGTTCCTGTCAGTGTTGATGACCTACCTTTCCAAACAGATTGTAAGGAAAAGGAGGGCCAGCACCGTCTTGTTATATATCTTTGTGGCCTACACAGTGCTTTATTCTTATCAGGGAATAATTTAATACTTATACATCCACAGTGTATCAAACCAACTCCAGTTTTTGATGTAACCTCCCCCATGTGCTCAGATGCAGGCTGGCCTGGAGTGACACAGACCCACAGGTGGGCCTTTATGAAAGTTCTTCTCCAGAAAGAGTTGGGAGGCATGATTACTAGACCAGCTCTGAGGGAAACAAACACTGAGCACCTCTGGGCTGTATGCACAATTTTGGAGGCCAGGTAGCAACACACTGGTAACATAACTCGGCCTACATGGAATAAGATCCTGGTTTCACATCCGGGGCCTGTCTTTATGCATCAGGTGCATACATGTCCTTGATCTAAGCCCATTGAGACTTGGGTAGATTAGGGTATGAGACCTTGTCAAAAGTGTGACTCTGTTGCTCAACAAGTAAACCAATAATATATTTTTAAATGGGTTTTTCAACTTGTCTTCACATCTACAAGTACAGGCTGAGGAACATACACCCAACTAAACAGATTACAAATGGTCTTCCAAAGAATTCCTTGAACCAAAAACATCAAATGGAACTACTCTACTTCCATGTTCTTACTTCCTCTGTGAGCTCTTATCAGAGGCACAATAACCGTTGCCATTTCTGAAGCAGTCAGCCACAGTCCCGCATCTGCTGACAGCTATTCAATGATCAGGAGAAATTAAATGTGCACTACTGAGGATAGGAGAAGGAAACACCAGCACAGCAAGGGCTTAATCAACTCCCCTGAGACAGGTTGCAAATGCATGTGAATAAAATCCATCTTAAGAAGTCATTTAATTATACCCTGGCTCAAAACAGAATGGCTGCCATAATATCTGGTCAGACAAGCTCTGAATGACTTGCCAAAAGAAAACCGTGTGCCTTCAGAGAGTGCCATGTTCTTATTTAAAACTTGCAGTTTTGAAATCACTGACTAATCGAGGACCTCTTAGTCACCTGACAATGCTACCTCTTGGCATATTATATGAGAATACTTTGAAAAGTTCATGGGATAAACAGAATTAAAGTACAAATTTATTTGGATGCCCCCAAAATTGAAATGCATGCACAGTTATTTTTTGCTATAGGGCGCGTGTGCTCGCCAGACAGAGAGATACAGAGAGACAGAAAGCGAGAAATCACCCCCCAGGGGGATGGTCACGCCGCAATCCCTTCTCCTCCATTCTCCTCTCGGGATCTTGGGCACACATGCACATGCGCCCGGCGTGAGTTTTAAGCCACCAGGTCCAGGACATGAACCGCGGTCGACTACATGGGAGTCCAGCGACATAGCCATTACACTAACTGCTGGTTCCCATGCACAGTTTTTATACCATATAATTTTCCACAAACTTTTGGAAGACCTTTCTTAATTGGCTTCCCATTACACTGTAGATCTACAGTTGGATTGCCATCTCCTTTTCCTTCACCAGATCCCTTCACCATACTTTGGTCTCCTGTCTCCTCTGCTCCTCAGAGAAAACTCAATTTACTTGCCTTTTCATCTGATCAATCTGCTTCAGAATCCACCCTTCAAATTAAGCCTTATCTGAGCCAATAACTGCTGCCCCATCCCTGCAGTCATTCCTTCCTCTAGTTGACAGGTCTCTGAATATTCTCGGGGTTCCTGGCCATAGTTCTACCATCCACTAGCTCCTCCTCAGGGCTTATGAGTATTGCTCTTCTCTCATTCTCCCCAGAGAAGTCAGGAAAACATGATGTTCCCTGAAGGTTAAATATCCAAATATCCTTAAAGGGCTGGCCATCATTACAGAGGTGAGTAATAAGAATGTGGAGGGAAATATTTGTCACTGTCTCTTAATCATCCTCAAGAATCCTCAGTGTTTCACTAGCTTATGATCCATAATCATGTGTTCAGTGAGAACTCACTGGGCAATTGCCCTAAGGTGAAAGCCAGCTGCCTCACAGTGGCAGAATAAAGCTCTATGCCTGTTTTGGACTGAGAAGGAAAATCCTCTTGGCATCTAATTTGAACAGTAGGGGCAATATAGGTAGGTAACATAGAATTCCTCAGGTTGGATATGGGCCAATTTGCCCCTGTACCCTAGAGGAAAGTGGCTTCCTCATTTCGATGCCATGCCTTTTTGGTAAGCTTGAACCAAGGAAGCAAATGAAATTAATTGGGAACTATAAACTTCAAATTAAAAGCTACTTAGCCTGACTTACTCTCATTAAACGAAATCACTGTTCTCTAACTTCAGTTATGTGCTTTCTCCATGTTCATAGAAATAATATTTTTCTTCTTCTGGAAACTCCGTGAAGATGTGAAATAAATGCCCTGGTAGAGGAAATCCATATGGTAGAGTGACTCTGGCATGGAATCAGAACTTCTCTCCAGTTTGATCTCTAGGCCCTCTGTGCCTATTAAATAGCAGTTAAATTTTCATCCTCTTCTGTTAAATTCTCACATTAGTTCATGGTCGCTATTTCTAAACGCTTTCAGCTGCCTTTCACTGTGACCCTGACATAAAGGTCTTCATATAACCCAAACCACGCAGTGACCAATAAAACAAGAGAATGCCAGTCATCTGATTTCTATGGTAAGAAATTCCCAAAGCACTGCAGCCTGTGCAAGGAAGATCACCTCACCTCGTCTATCATTTCCAGAAGGAAGGAAATTCCACCTCCACAAAGAAAAAGCAAAGAGCAAGAAGGATTTTTTTTTTTTTTTTTTTTTTAGGGCCACCTTTGAACAGAGCTCCCTTAAGCCAAGGCAGGACCTCAGGATCTTCAGTCCATTAGTGAATTTCTGTGTGCCAACCACATCACCCCCAGTCTGCTCTGCAATTGGCTTCACTACTGGGAGCATGCTGGGCAAGACATGAGCATGAATCTGGAGACAGACTAGATGAACTTTACAGATACACTGAAGTAGATATTGTAAAATTCACTTATGTATTGTCATGATATTTTTCATTTCAGGTAGAATCTTCATGAAATTTACTTAGAAGTATAAGTTTCTAAAACTTCCCTACCACTCTACAGTGTTTTGGGCAACATGGTCGATGACTCTTACTCTTCCACAAATCCTGTGTGATCCTCGGAAGGTGAATGCTACATGTATGGTATAAATCCATCAGTTCCATCTCTCACTTTCTTTGCTTCCTCATACAATTTGCAAAATGGCATTTCCCTCTCTTTCCTCCTTTTCCCCCTCTTTCCTCCTTTTTCCTTTCTTTCCTCCTTTTCCCTATCTTTCCTCCTTTGAAGGATATAAGAAAGAACAAAATCATGTGTACACTGTACTCTTGATTCTCAAAAGAAAGACACAGTGAATCATACTGTATCAACCCAAATCGGACTGTGGTGACAAAACCATCAAACATTACATGAAGTCAACTTTGCACCTGCTCCTCGCCTCACCCAGCTAGGAAAACTGGCAGGAACATTTCTGTCTCCTCTGCCTTCTGTATTCAACATGGGCTTAAGTAAAAATGATAAGACAGGTGCTGCGGAGAAAACAGAGATAGAAAACAGAGACATGCAGATTTCTTTACAAAATAAGGAAATTGTTTTGTAGGAAGTGTCTAAGGCTTCCTGCTCACAAGAACAATGAAGAGAACAAACATATCATCAGGAAGCAAGGGTATAGATACAACAATTACCTGGCCACCTGAGAACTAGGAAAAGTTCTGAACTGATTGAACTCTGTTTGATAAATCCTCTCACGCATTTAAAGTTCTGTCTCATTATGTACAGTGCAGTCAGTAGTAAGTTAACCTTTTCAAAAATGCTTAAAGGGAACATCGCATCTTATAATAACTTACGGTTTTATTAAAAATGTAAATCTTTCTCTGGCAAGTGCATGCACCTTTTGACAAAATAAAGAAATAAATAAATCTAGGAAAAATTACTTGGACATTAAGAAGAGGTAATGATCAGAATATTCCAGCCAGAGGCAATACATGTACAAAGGCAGTTCCTAAAACTGCCCTCCCAAGTGACACTCATTTTCACCACAACTGCCATTAGTTGAACATCTGCTGTATGTCCAGCACTGTTTTAGCACCCTCGTTCTAGCTTTCTCTTCCCAGTTCTGGAAGGTAGACATTAATACTCCTATTTAAAGGTGAGAAAGTGGTAAAGAGTCATTTGCTGAAGGATATAGTTAATCATTTGTCAAAATGAAATACATATTATATTGAGGTCTGACTCCTGCTAAAATGCTTCCTATTAGCCACCCTGTGATACTGTGGAGTACAAGTCAAGATTACTCAAATGTTACTGGATTTCATTTATTCTTTTTTTGTCAAAACTGGACTACATTCATAAACATAGATAGACTACATAATGACGATAGAGAAAGAAAGAAAAATAAAAAGAGAAAAAAGGAAAGACAGAAGGAAGGAAGGAAAAAAAGACACAGTGAATCATACTGTATCAACCCAAATCGGACTGTGGTGACAAAACCATCAAACATTACATGAAGTCAACTTTGCACCTGCTCCTCGCCTCACCCAGCTAGGAAAACTGGCAGGAACATTTCTGTCTCCTCTGCCTTCTGTATTCAACATGGGCTTAAGTAAAAATGATAAGACAGGTGCTGCGGAGAAAACAGAGATAGAAAACAGAGACATGCAGATTTCTTTACAAAATAAGGAAATTGTTTTGTAGGAAGTGTCTAAGGCTTCCTGCTCACAAGAACAATGAAGAGAACAAACATATCATCAGGAAGCAAGGGTATAGATACAACAATTACCTGGCCACCTGAGAACTAGGAAAAGTTCTGAACTGATTGAACTCTGTTTGATAAATCCTCTCACGCATTTAAAGTTCTGTCTCATTATGTACAGTGCAGTCAGTAGTAAGTTAACCTTTTCAAAAATGCTTAAAGGGAACATCGCATCTTATAATAACTTACGGTTTTATTAAAAATGTAAATCTTTCTCTGGCAAGTGCATGCACCTTTTGACAAAATAAAGAAATAAATAAATCTAGGAAAAATTACTTGGACATTAAGAAGAGGTAATGATCAGAATATTCCAGCCAGAGGCAATACATGTACAAAGGCAGTTCCTAAAACTGCCCTCCCAAGTGACACTCATTTTCACCACAACTGCCATTAGTTGAACATCTGCTGTATGTCCAGCACTGTTTTAGCACCCTCGTTCTAGCTTTCTCTTCCCAGTTCTGGAAGGTAGACATTAATACTCCTATTTAAAGGTGAGAAAGTGGTAAAGAGTCATTTGCTGAAGGATATAGTTAATCATTTGTCAAAATGAAATACATATTATATTGAGGTCTGACTCCTGCTAAAATGCTTCCTATTAGCCACCCTGTGATACTGTGGAGTACAAGTCAAGATTACTCAAATGTTACTGGATTTCATTTATTCTTTTTTTGTCAAAACTGGACTACATTCATAAACATAGATAGACTACATAATGACGATAGAGAAAGAAAGAAAAATAAAAAGAGAAAAAAGGAAAGACAGAAGGAAGGAAGGAAAAAAAGAAAAAGGGAAGGGAAAGGAAAGGAAAGAAAGGGAAAGGAAGGGAAGGGGAGGGATGGGACGAGAAGGGAAGGGAAGGAGGGAAAAGGAAAGAGGAAAGGAAAAGAAAGAAGAAAAGGAAAGGGGAAAGAATGAAAAGACTCATAATGTACATACTGAGGTACAGTTTACATAAAATCAAGTGCACACATCCTCAGTATTGTATACACCCATGTTACTATTAACACAACCCAAACCGAGATTCAGAGCACTTCCATCACCCTGGGAAGTTCTCTCGTACTTCTCAGTCAGTCCTTCCCTTCAGAAACAACTATTTTCTGCTTCTGATACACAATTGCTTTGCCTGACTTAGAACAACACATACGTTGTCCCCTCTTAACCACAGTTTCACTTTCTGCAGTTTCAGTTACCTGTAGTCAAATGAGATCCAAAAATATTAAATGGAAAATTCCACACATAAACAATTCATAAGCTTTAAATCATGTGCCATTCTGAGTAGCATAATGAAGTCTCATTCTGTCCTGCCCTGTCCCACCCAGCACATAAATCATCCCCCACCCTTTGTCCAGCATATCCATGCTGTGTCTACTACCTGCCATCTGTCACGGAGCAACCCTCTTAGTTACCAGACTGAAAAAACATAGTATATATAAGGTTCAGTTTTATCCGTAGTCTCAGGCTTCCACTGGTGTCTTGAAACATATCCCCCATGGATAAGAGGAAACTGCTATAAATGGAATTGTACTGTATGTTTCTGACAATTTTTTTAGGTTTTTGCCATAGGGCATGTGCACTCACCAGAGAGTGAGGGAGAAAGAGAGAGAATGTGAGAAATCACACCCTCCCCTCCGGGGTGGGGGGATGACCATGCTGTAATCCTTTCTTCTCCAATATCCTTTCAGGTTTTAGGGCACATATGCACATGCACCTGCTGTGACCTTCAAGCCACCAGGTCCAGGACTCAAACTGCAGTTGGCCATGTGGGAGTCTAGCACCTTATCTATCATGCTACCTGTTGGCCCTGTTTCTGACACTTTTACTCAACACAATCTTTTCTAAGTTATTTGTCTATAAAAACAGACAGAAAGAGAGTCACTCCCGACAACGTCTTGATACCATGATGCACTTCCAGATTCAGCTGGCCTGACACAGGCACACAGACACCAGGCATGTACAGGGAGGCCTTGTGGTACAAACATGGGACTTTCACATGTGGGTCCAGCATCACAGAGGGTTATATTGCTGCTAAGCCACCACCATCTGGCCTTCAACATATTCACATCTTTGCATGTTAACAGTAGTTTTTCTTTCTCATGCATGAAAATGGATCTGATTATTTATTCTCATGTACATGGACATTAGGTTATACCTAGTTTGAGGGTTTTATGAGTGAGACTTCTATAAACATTTTTGTTGAGACTTATTGTGGGCATAAGACTTTGTTTCTCTTGAGTAAATGCCCAACAGTGGGAGTACTGTGCGATGTAAAAGATGGGTATTTAGCTTGGTTAAAAAAAAAAAAAGCACTAGTTTTCTGAAGTGCTTGTACCATTTCACAATTCCTCAAGTAATATATGAAAGTTTTGGTTGATCTTTATTTTTGTAAACCTGAGTGTTGACAGTAATTTTTTCCTTTTATCTCCATTTTATTTTTATTATTTTTTTATACATCCAATCACTCTATATCATTTCAGCAGGCACAATGAATTTTCCCAGCATGAGTACATTGTATATTTTTACTTTAGTCCTTCTATTTGTGTGTGAAATGGTATCTCATGGGAAGTTAATTTGCATTTTATTCATAACTGGTGATTATTAAGGATCTTTTCATGTACTTTTTGACCATTCAGATATCCTATTTTGTGCAATGTCTTTTCAAATTTCTTACCCATTTTTTTCTATTTTATTACTAACTTGTTTTTCTATTTTAACATTGACTCGTAAAAATTCTTTGTATCTTCTGGATACAGGCTTTTTTTCAGATATATGTATGGCATTTTCTCCTGGCCTGAGATTTTCTTTCAGATAAATATGTATGTTATTTTCCCCTGACTTTTTAAAGATACATGTATAGTATTTTCTTCTGGTTTTTGAGAGAAGGGATTAATAATTTTTATGTAGCCCAATTTATTATATTTTACTATTTAGTGTATTGTAGCTTTCTATGTCTATATGAAATTTCTGTCTATCCCAAAATTATTAAGGCATTCTCCTATGTTTTTGCTTAAAAGATAGATGATTCTAGTTCTCATGGTTACTTCTATAAGCCACTTCAAATTAATTTTTTATGTATGATATAGAAATTAAATTTTTCTCATACAATTTTATCCTCCACTGTTTGCTAAAAAGATTCTCTTTTTTCCATTAAGTGTTCTGCCATCTTTGTCAGAAGTTATTACATCATATCTATTTGCTTCTAACTCTGGTCTTTCTATTCCAGTCTATAGATGTATTTGTCTATCTATATCTAAATACTGTACTGACTTAGAAACTGTGGCTTTATGCAGTAGTATGTATTAAAACCAGGAAGCATAATTCCTCTAACCTGGATCTTTCTTTCACGATTGTTTTGTCAGGTCTAAATACTTTGTATTGCTATGTAAATTTTAGAATCACTTTATTATGTTTTAACAAAAAAATTAACATCTGGAAATTTTTATAGAATTATAGAAATTTTACATAAATTACCTTGGATCTATGATAAACTTGAAAAATAAAAACATCACAATATTGATTTTTTTTAATCCATAAACATAGTATATCATTCCACTTACTTAAGTCTTTTTGAACTTCTCTCGGCAATATATTATAGTTTTCAATGTAGAGGTTTTAACAATTTTTTATTACATTCATTACTAGGAATTTAATAATTTTTATTCTACAGGCATATCTCCGCGATATTGTGGGTTCATTTCCCGAACACCACAATAAACATTGCAATAAAGTGCATCAAACTAACATTTTGGTTTCCTAGTACATATAAAAGTTATATTTACCATGCTGCAGTATATTAAGTGTGTAAAACATTCTGCCTTTAAAAAGTATGTATGTTAATTTAAAAATACTTAACTGCTAAAAAATGCTAACAATTATCTGAGCCATTAGCAAGTCATAATCATTTTGCTGGTGGAGTTCTTGCTTCAGTGCTCATGTTGGCCACACTGATGAGGATGGTGTTGCTGAAGTTTGGAGTGACCGTGACAATTTCTTAAAGATATTAATAAATTTTGCTGCATTTTTTCATGAATGATTTCTCTGCAGCAAGTGATGCTGTTTGATAGCATTTTACTCATCATAGAACTTCTTTCAAAATGTGGAGGCAGTCTCTCAAATCCTGATACTGCTTTATCAACTTAATTTATACAATATTTTAAATCTTTCGTTGTCATTTTAACAGTGTTCACAAGATCTTCACCAGAAGTAAATTCCATCCCAGGAAACCATTTACTTCGCTCTTCCATAAGAATCAATATTTCATCCATTCTAGTTAAATTATGAGAGTTGCAGTAATTCAGTCACATCTTCAGGCTTCATTGCTAATGATGGCTCTTTTACTGTTTCCATCATATCAACAATTACTTTCTCTCTGAAGTATCGAACTCCTCAAAGTTATACCTGGAAGTAGAAATCAACTTCTAAAATCCTCTTAATATTGATATTTTGATTGTCTCTTATGAATTACAACTATTTTTAAAGGCATCTAGAATGGTGAATCCTTTCCAGATTTTTTTTTAGTTTACATTCATTAGAAGAATCACAATCTATGGCAGCTACAACCTTACAAAATGTATTTCTTAAATAATAAGACCTGAAAGTTAGAATTACAATCCTTTGGCTACAAAAATGGAAGTAATGCTAGCAGTCATGAAAACAACATTAATTTCTATATAGCTCCAGATGTGCTGTTAAGGAATAGCAATATTTTGAAATATTTTTTTTCTTAGCAGTAAGGTTAATAGTGGGTTTAAGATCAATAACCCATGCTACAAACAGATGTGCTATCATCCAGACATTGTTTTTCCATGTGTAGGACATAGACAGAGTAAATTTAGCATAATTCTTAAAAGTCCCAGAATTTTCAAAATCGTAAATAAGCATTGGCTTCGACTTAAATTCACCAGCTACATTTCCCCTAAACAGAGTCAGCCTACCCTTCGAAACTTTGAAGCCAGACATGGACTTTTCCTTTCCTCTCTGAAAGTTATGGAAGTTCTAGATAACATCTTTCAGTAGAAGGGTATTCTGTCTACATTGAAAGTATGTTATTAGTATTTGTCTTAGCTAGGTTTTATTAATTACTTGAGGCAGTTTCTATATCAATATTTGCTGTTTCACTTTGCGCTTTTACAGTAGGAAGATGACATTTTCTTAAAACTCATGAATCAACCTTCAGTAGTTTCAAACTTTTCTTCTGCAGTTTCCTTGCCTTTCTCAGGCTTCACAGAATTAAAGAGAGTTCAGGCTTTGCTCCAGATTAGGTTTTGGCTAAGGGTATGTTATTACTGATTTGATTTTCTATCCAGACTCACTAAAACTTTATGCATATCAGCATAAAAGCTGTTGCTATTTTCTTTTTTTTTTTTAAGATTCAATCTAATAATTTATTACTTATTTTTGTTTGCGTATTTTAAACATAAAATAATGATTATTCTACTTCTTCTTTTCCAATTTGAATGCCTTTTATTTTAGTCTCTTATCTGATTGCATTGGCTAGGACTTCTAGTACTATATTGAAAAGGAGTAAAGAAAGTGGGCAGTCTTGTCTTATTCCAGTTTTTAGTGGAAAAGTTGAAAATTTTTCAATATGTTGTTAGCTATGGGTTTGTTATATATGGCTTTTATTATATTGATAAAAGTTCCTTCTTTTTTTCTGAGAGTCTTACTCATGAAGGGATATTGAATTCTATCAATTGCTCTTTCTACATCAATTAATATAATCTTATGGTTTTTATCTCTCTTTCTATTAATATGATGTATTACATTATGGATTTGTATATGTTGAACCACCCTTGTATCCCTAGAATAAAGTCAACCTGGCTGTGGTGTATAAACTTTTAAATATGTTGTTACATATAATTTGCTAGTATCATGTTTAGGATTTTTGCAACTGTATTCATCAGGGATATTGATCTGTGGTTTTCTTTTTTCATGATGTCCTTGTCTGATTTTGGAATGCAGGTGATGGAGACTTCATAGAATGAATTTAGATGGGTTCTTTCCTTTTAGATCTTCAAAAATAGTTTGAATAGAATTGGGGTTAGTATTTCTTTAAAGGTTTTGCAGAATTCATAAATAAAGACACAATTATGAAATTATTCAACACTGCAAGCTATGAACTTAAAAAGTAGACCATTTAAACGAGGTTTTGTTTGTTTGTTCATTAGTTTTGGAGATATTTTTGCTATAGGACACATGCATTCACCCAAAAGACAGAGAGACAGAAAGTAGAAATTACCCCTCAGGGGGATGGCCACACCTCAATACCTTCTCTTCCATTCTCTTCCCAGGGTCTTGGGCATACACGCACATGTACCCAGCATGAGTTTAAACCACCGGGCCCAGGACTCAAACTGTGGTCGACTACCTGGGAGTCCAGTGACATAGCCATTAGGCCATCTGTTGGTCCCTAAACCAGTTTTTTTTAATCCCATAATTTTTGATATGGTAGAGGAATGTCAGTGTAAATATTTAGCTGGTGTGAAAGTATTTGTTTGGAATTCCTAAAGCAAGTTCTTTTCACTTAACTCTTCAGTTCACAAACTCACACTCATCATGTAAGAGTGGGTGACTTTGTTTAACATTGTGACTTTGGGTAGGCTTCTACAACCTGAATATTACCTTGATCAGCTGCAGTGCAAATGGGTGGGATTTGGAACATAGTCAATATAATCTAAAGAGAATACTGTTTTGCCCAACACACAAATAATACCCTACAATGTCAAAACCACAGACATCGTGAAAAATGCACATAGAAAGTGATATCTAAGAGACCATCACCTAACCAAGAAGGGAAAGAAAGGTTCTAAGGATTAACAAGACAATACAGGACCGGAGTAAGTGAAAATATGTCTGGACTCAACTATGATTCCTAATTTGTTTTAAAATAGTTTATAGAGACGGGCAGTACACAGTATTATGAAAATGTGAGCTTGAAGGACAATTTAATAGTAAGCACAAATAATGTCTTGAAAATTGTTCATCTGGCCCAAGAAACCCAGAGCTACTGAAATGTCTCGTTTTTGCATACAAACCAAATTCAGAGTTGAAAGCTCCAAATACGTAAGTGGACACATTCAGTGGGCTGTCCTTGAAGTGCTTCCCTATCATCCTCAGTGTAACAAGCATCATGAGAGGAGTCTGATAGGGCAACCCTGCAAAAGTAACAGGTTTAAAGAAGGAAATGATACTAAATGACAACCCTGAGCATCATGGGGACAGTAGGAGGACATTTCCTGTTAGCCAAAAATGACACAAACCAAAGAACATAAAGTGAATTCAAATGACACATTCAAATAACATTACTTCAAAAAGTTTGTGCAAAATGGAATCAAGGTACAAGTTTATTTTTGGTGCAAAAGAAATTTGAAATCATGGATAATTTTTAATACACATTTCCCATGAACTTATTGAAGAGCCCATGTATTGTCTCAATTATATACCTAACAGTGTGCAAGGAGACATTAAAAAAAAGAAGTAATTACCTCTACTCTTGAAGAGTCTTTCAGTCTAATGGCACAATCAACATATGGCCAACAGGCCTGCAATTATTTTCATTTCTTTTTTTCCTTTTTTTTTGAAAATATACAATTCTATGAGTGATATAAATAATTAATAAGGTGACTTTAATTGTAGATAATTGTATCTTTCTATAATATTAACTTGACAATTTTGCATTTAACTGAATGACCTTTGGTATATAGAATTCTAACAGATTAATATCCTTTTATTTCATTCTAGTCACTTTGGTATGTATTACATAAAATTATAGTTTTCACCTTATTTAATAAACTTTTGTGAGAGTATAAAACTATAGAATAAAGAGGTAGAGGGCTAAGTGGTGATGAGACAATAGAATGCAACACTGCAAAGATGACCACTAGGAAAGGCTCTGAATTTGCATCTAAAGACCTCCCTGAGTACACCAGTCATGCATGTGCTCATGGGTTGTAGCTGGCTGTACTAGGGGTGGATTGTGACATCAAGACCCTGTTGGGGGTTCTCTCTCTCTCTCTCTCTTTAACTCATGAAAGAAATGAATAAAGTTTTTCAAAGACAGAGAGAGAAAGTGTCATCAATTCCTTTTTTTTTTTTTTTGGAGAGGATTTTTGCTATAGGGCATGTGCGCTCGACAGAGAGAGACAGAGAGACAGAAAGCGAGAAATCACCCCCCACCCAGGGAAGAAAGCCTTTGTAAGTGACTTGATGTTTCTCTCTTGCCAATCTTAGTATCTTGTCTGTGGTTTTGGTCAATCTAGCTGTGATGTGCCAGGGAGAGGATCTTCTTGGATTAATTCTATTGGGGTTTTTGTGTATTTTGGGGGTCTGAATGTTTGAGTGACTCTATAGACTTGGAAAGTTTTCTTTCAGGATTTCATGGAATAGATTATCAATGCCCTTATTAGTTTCTTCACCTTTGGGATATCAATTATTCAGATATTTGGGCAGTTCATGGTATCTAGTATTTCTCATATATTATCCTCAGTTTTCTTGATTGTTTTCTCGGTATTTTGAAAAAATTTTTCTAGGTCATTGGTTTTATCTTCTACTTCAGAGATTTGATCTTCTGCATGGTCTAACCTTCTTTTAATACTTTCAAGGGAGGTTTGGATTTCCTGTATTACAGCCTTCATATCTAACAGTTCTGTTTGATTCTTTTTTTATGGTGTCCACATCAATACTTTCTTCACCAAAAAAAAAAAAGAGAACCCAAAATTTTAAAAAATTACAAAGTATAACTAATTTGTGTGCGAATCTTGCTTCTCAGAATGCTTAAATCATTACTTTCAAATGAAAGGGAATAAAAGCTCTTGATTTTTTTAAAGGAAGAATTTTTTCCCTGTATTTCTGTCTGTTTAGGTTGTCAACAATTGAAAATCTTTTATGCAGTCATCACTCCTATTAACAGCAGCCTGAAATTACCAACAGCAAAAGGGCATTCCTCTTCCCTGTCACCCGGCAGCTAAACAAGTGTAAGTATTTTCACCATTTGGCACAGGAAGGGGAATTTAACTTAAGTGTTTTCAGCACTTCTGGAGAGCATTCAGTGTGTCTCTGCCTCAACCCATGATAGAGATACGTAACTGCCTCAGGGTCTTATATTATAGCATGGCAAGATATAGCTAAACACAAAAATGAGACATATTAGAACACAGCATCATTCAAAAGTTGAATGCTTTTTAAAAATTTAAGTATCATTTGCAAAACATTTTTAACCCTACTGATCCTAATAGTCTATTAACCTATATTACAAACTACTAGGGTCTTTTTTTTTTTTTTGGAGAGGATTTTTGCTATAGGGCATGTGCGCTCGACAGAGAGAGACAGAGAGACAGAAAGCGAGAAATCACCCCCCACCCAGGGAAGAAAGCCTTTGTAAGTGACTTGATGTTTCTCTCTTGCCAATCTTAGTATCTTGTCTGTGGTTTTGGTCAATCTAGCTGTGATGTGCCAGGGAGAGGATCTTCTTGGATTAATTCTATTGGGGTTTTTGTGTATTTTGGGGGTCTGAATGTTTGAGTGACTCTATAGACTTGGAAAGTTTTCTTTCAGGATTTCATGGAATAGATTATCAATGCCCTTATTAGTTTCTTCACCTTTGGGATATCAATTATTCAGATATTTGGGCAGTTCATGGTATCTAGTATTTCTCATATATTATCCTCAGTTTTCTTGATTGTTTTCTCGGTATTTTGAAAAAATTTTTCTAGGTCATTGGTTTTATCTTCTACTTCAGAGATTTGATCTTCTGCATGGTCTAACCTTCTTTTAATACTTTCAAGGGAGGTTTGGATTTCCTGTATTACAGCCTTCATATCTAACAGTTCTGTTTGATTCTTTTTTTATGGTGTCCACATCAATACTTTCTTCACCAAAAAAAAAAAAGAGAACCCAAAATTTTAAAAAATTACAAAGTATAACTAATTTGTGTGCGAATCTTGCTTCTCAGAATGCTTAAATCATTACTTTCAAATGAAAGGGAATAAAAGCTCTTGATTTTTTTAAAGGAAGAATTTTTTCCCTGTATTTCTGTCTGTTTAGGTTGTCAACAATTGAAAATCTTTTATGCAGTCATCACTCCTATTAACAGCAGCCTGAAATTACCAACAGCAAAAGGGCATTCCTCTTCCCTGTCACCCGGCAGCTAAACAAGTGTAAGTATTTTCACCATTTGGCACAGGAAGGGGAATTTAACTTAAGTGTTTTCAGCACTTCTGGAGAGCATTCAGTGTGTCTCTGCCTCAACCCATGATAGAGATACGTAACTGCCTCAGGGTCTTATATTATAGCATGGCAAGATATAGCTAAACACAAAAATGAGACATATTAGAACACAGCATCATTCAAAAGTTGAATGCTTTTTAAAAATTTAAGTATCATTTGCAAAACATTTTTAACCCTACTGATCCTAATAGTCTATTAACCTATATTACAAACTACTAGGGTCAGAGAGATATGATATGCCTTTTTTTAATCCTGACCATCTAACACAAAAGCTTTAGAATCCTTAACAGAAAAACCAAGTTCATCCAGAAATGGACAAAATCGAACATCACCTAGAAGCTATTTCCCCCCCTCCTCAGAGCCCTTTAAACAAAGATTAAAAGAAAGACACTATAAAAATGTTTTTGACATTTCCCATTTTTAAATATAAACACATTGATGTATTTTTAATACTATAAAATAGATAAAAGAGAGAGTAATATTTTTCAAGGGTGGAATATTTCATGCTAAAGTAAACAAAACAAAAGAGCTGTCCAGGAAGTCAAAAGTTATTATCCATGAGGAGAAGCATGTTTTTTTCATTACAGAAACAAGCAGGTTCAAATGTATCAGACATGTGATGTTCGAAGTCTGAGCGAGCACTTCTTGCAGCATTCCACTGCACATCAAGTGTCCAGCCACAGCCGTCCCCACCACAGGGTGTGCTGGGAGCTGACTCCCTCTGCAGCAAAGGAAAGACATTTGCAACAGAGTGCAAGGAAAAGGAAAATGTCTTTCCTACACTATGTGCAAGCACATATGTGTGCATGTGCCCAAACACATACACATGCCTGCACAAGCACAGACACACATGCACCACACACATATAAACACAAATAGGCATACAGATAAGCATACACACAGAAACACACATGCACACACACACACACACACACACACACACACACACATATACACAGACATCCAGGCATACATACACATCCAGAGACTTGCACACAGATACACAGACAGCTTTACGTTCAGATACATGGACACACATGGGCACACACTCTACGTACCTGACACTCCACAACACGTAAGGACACATTTTCTAAATACGAAGGGCCACTATAAATAACGAGTTGTTCTCCCATTTTGAACTTTGATTTCTTTGTCTGGAAAGTGGGATGGGTAATCCCAACTAACTCACCTAGTTGTTAAGATTGGAAATGGTGCTCTAAATTGAAGCTACAGGGGACTGGACAGTGGTGAATCAGTAAAAAGTCATGCTCTGCAAGGTGATTCAGTCTTGGAAGGTTCCCAGTTCAAGAACAACAACCTCCCTCAGTTGTCCAGGTATGTACTTGCCCAAGATCCAGGCTAACTGAGGCTGGGCGTGGATAGAGGCTTCAGAAACCTACTGGGAATGCTCTCTCTCTGCCTCTATCATTCATGAAAGAAATATATACATAAACTTTACAAGGAACCGTAGTCTGGAAGAGAGTGGGAGAGAGCAAGTGCTTGTTCCTTTCATCATAGTCCTCTTTTATTTCAGGAACCATGACTGCATTCCATCTAAGCAGTCAATTACTAGTGACTACAGAAGTCCTCAGGGTTCTTGCGTCCATTCACACTACACACAGAAATAAAAACCACATCAGAAGAGAAGCAGGGTGGGACAGGGCCTGACTGGCTTACTGGGAGAGATTTCTCAGCATTTGGGGTTTAATCCAAGGTGAGAATTGTACTCATTAAGGTAAAATTGGCTCGACACTGTTCTCCCCAAAGGAGGTATCTTTCTACAGGGCCAATACATGCTACGTCATATACAACATCCTCAGGGAAGAAATGTACATGTAAAGCACTTCTGGGCTCTTTCAGGATGTAAGCCCACCACAGCTTACTCATTGATCCATCTCTAGAGCAGGCCAAGATCTAAGCTAGTGTGGGCTTAGTATCTAAGTCTTAACATGCATTTCATAAATTGTATGCTAAATAAAGAACCTGCCTTGAGAAATCTGAAAGGGATTATGTAGGACAGCATTTGTATGCGCAAACACACGTGTATATATGCACACCCACCTGCATACACAGTCAGCACTGTAGAGATTTACATTCAACAGAGAACACTTGATATCATCTCTCATTGTTCAGAGAGCTCATAATCCCTTTCCCACCCAGAACTGAATATCAGAAATGCTATTTCAAAATGCCACCTTGGGTCCAGCAGATGGCGTAATGATTACATCACTGGACTCCCACATAGTCAACCATGGTTCAAGTCCCGAATTTGGTGGCTCAAAACTCACACTAGCTGTATGTGCATGTGTGCCCAAAATCCTGAGAGGAGAATGGAGGAGAAGGGATTGCAGAGTGGCCATCACCCCTGGGGAGTGATTTCTCACTTTCTGTTTATTTGTCACTCCAGCAAGCACATGCACCTATAGCAAAAATGTCTAGGGAAAAAAAAAAAAGCCAACATCCATTTCTTTTTGTTAAATGCTACAATATGATCTGTAAGGAGTTTGGGGCAGGTGTAGGGACAGTGTGTCTGGGTGTAACTCATAGATAACTGGCCATCTAGGATTGGGTGGTTAGTCTCAGTAGAATTTAATTAGAAGTTAGGAAGTTTGATGTTGTAATAAAGTGCTAGGTGACAGATAGCTTTGGGGAAAGCCCCATAGTCTGGTGGTTAAGGGAGCTGGATCCCACATGGCTGACCACAGTTCAAGTCCTGGCCCCAGCAATTTGTAGAGCATGCTAAGTATCTGTGTGTCCATGCCCCAAATCCCAATAGGATGGAGTAGCCAAGAAGAGATTGTGACCTGCAGTGTGCTTACTACTGCTCCTTCTCCCTCTCCATTTCCCTCTCGCTGAAGAGCTTATGTGCCCTCTAGTAACTGAAAAGAAAGGAAAAAAAAATACAGCCTTTAATTAATCATTTATTTTAGGCATCTGGTTACTCACAAATACACAAAGGAGACTTGTTTTGTAGATCAGAGATTTCAAGAACTGTATTTCTGACAAAATCTATAGTCAAAATTTGATTAAACTTTTGAATTTTACAGAGTTTTAAAGTGAGATAATCCACTTTAAAACTGGATTGGGTTTATCCACTTTAAAACCGGATGTCTATGCATTATTTGACAAGGCTTGTTAAGACAGCTTTTCACATCAACAATGCATTTACCCTTCCATGCCTTCAGGTTGCCTCCAGAGTGACAGTCAGGAGATAGTCTTCTGTGGTCAGCCATGACCTACCTCCCAGTCTCATCTCTCATTCCTTCCTCACATTTGCTTCATGATCTCTCTCCTCCACTTCAACATGTTTTCACACATGATTATCCCTCAGGCTAAAGGCCTTTTATCTGCATTTCTATAATCAAAACTCTATCTTTCGCCAAGTACCATCTCAGATGCCACTTTATCTAAGCTATGTCATCTTTCTTCCTTTATGATAGGACCAAGAAAAGAAATAGTCAGACAAAAGTCACCAAGTATAGGACACAGAGTTTAAGCTCAGTGTATTAGACACTGGATCCCCCATGGCAACTGTGGCTCAAATCCCAGTCCTAGTGGCTTGAAAACATAGCAAGGGGATGTGTGTGTGTGCCCAGAGTCCTAACAGGATGAAGAAACGAAGGGAAGGGGATTGTGGCATGACCATCTCCTATCGCAGGGAGGTGCTTTCTCCCTCTCCCTTTCTCTTTCTGGTGATTAAAAGAAAAAATTAAAAGTTGTCAAGCATAGGAAGCTGAATCACTGGAAGGCCGGGTATCTGTGACTCCTGGATGTAGTAGAGCTGTCACCCAGAAGGACAATAAAGCCCAGGAAAAAGTCCCCAACAAACCACAGAGTACAGAGCTCACAGGAAGCAAGTGATAAGCCTTCAGGAGGCTATAGAATGAATATGTGTGAACTCCAGGTTCATATGCAAAAACCCAAATCCCCAATGTGATAGCATTTTGAGATGGGGCAGTTAGGAGGTAATTGGGGTTAGACTGGATCATGAGGGTGAAGCCCCCATGATGAGATTTATGTCTTTATAAAAAGAGGAAAAGACATGAGCTTTCTTTCTCTGCCTGAACACACCAAGGAGAGGTCACGGGAAGGTACGAGGGGACTTCAGAAGGTTCCAGAAAAATGGAATTAAGGTATGAATTTATTATGGTGAAAATAAAATTCAAAATTCAGTCATAGTTTTTTTCATAATATACATTTTCCAAAAATTTTAATAACTATGAAGAAAGTCGTTGCCAGATCCAACCAGGCAGACTGACCGCAGATTTCCAGCCTCCAGAACTGTGAGATATCAGTGTTGTTTAAGCCTCTCAGTGGATGGTAACTTTTCTTAATCTGTTCCTGGTATGAGGAAGTAAGTGACATGCTGTCAATGGCTTTAGGTATAGAGATGTGACCTGCCAAATTTATTCAATAACTACTTACAGAGTTTCTAATTTTTTTAAGTTTATTTTTGTCTTCCATGAGAGAGGGTGACAGAGTGAAGACAAAGAAACAAAAAGACAGAGAGACATGAACCCTTGACAGGGTTTATGCTGTGCTCTACCTCCTGCCTCAGTCAGCCAGGAACATGGGCATGCTTGTACATACCTGGAATACACAGGGAAACTTCAAGACAGGAACCTGGGACCTTCAGATCATCACATTACAACAAACCGTACTACCTTGGGTGTATAAAGAGGATTGTAAGATGTAGTAAAAAATCAAGAGGAGGAAATGTACAAAAGCCCTTGAACTGGACCCCGTAAGTATGAGCACAATAGTTCCAGATGAACTTTGTCCTGAAGTCCCCTGGACCATCAAGAGTTATGAGCTAGGAAGACCACAGAACATAGTGATTTTATACAAGGTTTAATCAAATACTATGAAACACTTTTGAGTCCTTTATTTTCAAAATTTATTTTCTTAGAGGACCAGCAGTTAGAGTAATGGCTATGTTGCTGGACTCCCATGTAGTCAACCATGATTCAAGTCCCAGACCCGGCTGCTTAAACTCATGCCAGGCATGTGTGCATGCATGCCCAAGATCCCAAGAGGAGAATGGAGGAGAAGAGATTGAGGTGTGACTATCCCCCCTGGGTGGTGATTTCTCGCTTTCTGTCTCTCTGTCTCTCTCTGTCTTTCTCACACGCGCCCTATACCAAAAACCTCTCCAAAAAAAAAAAAATTATTTTCTTAGCAAATGAAAATTAGATTCACCTAAAAGAACTTGTAAGCTGAGAGCCACTCTCCGTTCAAGAGACATAACCTATAAAAAGTAATTGTAGGAGTACGTGACATATCCCTTATACAAGACATGTTCTGTAAAGGTCAGCTGAGGTGCTAGAATAGAGATGATCAAGATGAGAAATACACATTTTATGAATGATAAAAATTTCATTTTCTCACGTGTATGCACACACACAGTCTTCAAAAAGTTCATGGAAAATGCATATTATGAAAAAATATACATGGATTTCAAAAATTTATGCACCAAAATAAATTAAACTTAATTCCATTTTTCATGAGCTTTTTGAAGTACCCTCGTGTGCGTTGTGTGTACACGTTCACCCATGGTTTGTGTTAATTAGGTCATTGTTATTCATAAAATAAGATTTTGTTAAATAAATTCTATCCTAAAATAAACAGGGAAAAATCTGTCAGGACAAGCATGAAGGTAAAGGAAACAAGGGTTATATTGAGTTCTAGTCCATGTTTTATTGGATTTTTCGTGTTTTTCTCTGAGTATGAGGATACAAATGAGAGGGTGAGAAGATTTCCTTTTTTTTAGAGTATAAACTCTCTTCATGTTTTCAGTCACTGAATATTTGATTGATAGTGTTGTCCAATAGATTGATCTTGTTTGTCCAAATGTCTAGAATACAATTATATTCATAGTAAAATTCTCTTGGATGGATTCTAAAGGTATTTGGGGGGAGTAATTAGACACTTTGGAATCTTGCAACATTTCCAGATATCATCATAAATATCACATTAGAAAAAATACAAGATGGTAGAGATTAGGGTCAATAATTAGCATGTTTTTTAAATCTCATTCACCCTGAGAACTCAAATTTTTTCAAAAACATAATAAATGGATCTCTGTATCACACTTATGATGAGGGTACAATGTCCTCTTATTTTATCTGTAGAAGAAAGGCAGCCCAGTTTAAAAATACTCATCGTGTACCACAGACACTATCAGAGAACTGGGATTAAACCTTACATCTGATGGCCCCTTAGAGAGCATCTTAGCCAGAAAATTACTGTCCTCAAGATAAACTGGTTATAAAAACAGGCAAGAATTTATGTTACAATCTAGTTAAAACAGAAATAAACTGAGTAAAAGATTTGACATGACACACTGGGACATTGCAAGGGCAAGGCAGTTTAACTGTTGGATAAATAGGATTTCACTTTTCAAATTTTCGAAATTTATTTTTTAATGTCCTCTGGAAAACAATTAGGAAGTAGAACAAATCAAAGTCTCCCAGTTACAAATGGGATAGGAATCCTAAAGCTTTGGTTTCAAGCTTTCCTCAGAATGAATTTAGAGCACCAGGTAGATGGTGCTCCTTCATTTCCACACAGCCGGCTCCTGGCTTTTCAGAAGGGAGAGGTGCTGAGGGAAGAAGGTGGCACAATCTGTTGGAATGGCAGGACTACAAAAAGAACGACCTGAAATCCTCATTTGCATAGCGAGTGCATTGTATTACTCAGAATCACTGTTTCTTTGAGGTGATCTGAAGACCAACTAGGTGGAGATTATGGAAGGAGGCACTAAAATACCCAGTGCTTCCACTCACCCCTGTGTCTGGCATCGTTTGATGGGACCCTTTGCCCTAACCATTTGTGTGAAGAAAAGAAAAAACAAATCTATCCATTTGTTTAAGAATTAGATGAGGGGAGCCAGCTGGTGGATCAGCAGTAACACATTTGCGGTGCTGGACCCTCAGGGGCAGGTCCCAGGTTCACACCCCGAGGTTTCACGTGCACCCAATCTTGATGGCTAAAGCTGGAGTGGATTGCAGTATGAAGACCCTGTTGGAGATGCTTGTCTCTGCCCTTTCCTTTCTTTCTTTCATTCTCTTTCATGGAAGAAATAAATAAATAAACTTTAAAACATAGAATTAGACAAAGTTAGTGTCTCTGCTGGATGTCAGAGACTGGGAATAGAAAATAGTAAAAGTGATTGATAAAGGAGAAAGGTGATTCTCATGAATTTTTACATTTATAAACGTTAACAATAGACAAATATCATAGCTTGCTACATAAAGAGAAGGCTCTCTATGGCCTATGGCTTCCATTCTGGTTATGAAAAGAGGAGTTTTTATTCAAAATCTGATCCCCAGACACAGTGATGTAGCCAGAGGCTTCTCCAACAGTCAGACAGGCAAAGCTGGCCACCTCCAGTCAGCAGAGCAACACACTTCCTTCTTGCTATCTGGAGGACACAGTCGAGGTAGTTGCTCACTGTTAATGTAAATCTTAGAAAGTCTGAGAATGTGATCCTTTGGGAGGCCAGTTACTGTTAATAAGTCTTCAACCACACTATTCTATCTTCATTACTAATTGCTGGTGTTCCACTTTATTGTCTGATATATCCTAGGCTTGATCTTTCTCAAAGTTTTCTACAGGAGAGAATTTTATGTAAATGCATATGTTACAATGTACATTGCCTACTGCTTCCAACTGCAGCCCAGGCAAGGGGTGTTCTCCAGCAAGAGTCAGTGTTGCCTGGTATGCAATTAGCTACAGGGCCTAGAATGTAACCCTCTGCCCCCCTGCTCCTTGAATATAACAGTTATGCAAGTACTCCTTTACATAGACTGAAGAATATGCTCTCTGCATCTTCAGTGGGCCTAGAAAAGCAACCTTCTCAGAAACAAAAGAAATACTATAATTAAATCATGTCAAGCTATTTAAGTAAAACACGGTGTTACTGTGTCCTCTTTGTAGTCTGCAACCACTGCCTTAAAGAAAGTATTAGACTCATATTCTTCTCAAGATCTCTGGCTAGAGCTTTTTGTCTAAGAACAAAGGGAAGGTTGAACCTCTCATTAGAAACAAAGTTATAATTCACTGCTCCTGCATTTCCTCCAATGTGTTTGGTGCTAGCCATATATCAGGAGCAGACTGTCATCTTGGGGATTCGATAAAACCATCATTTTGGCAAAACAAAACAAAACAAAAATTTGGCCTTAGGAAACTGTGAGTCACCTCTGTGGTCCTTCCAGCTGTGCTTTGCACTGGGGGTAATAAATCACGCATAAATAATAATCACCAAAATTAAATGTGTGGATGTTGGATCATTCTTTGTCATTGTTGCTCACTAATAACAGTAATTTGGCTAAGTAAATTGTATTGATATCAAATGTTCCTAGCATGTAGCTTTCAATTAGCAGGTCATCCATTCCATCTTCAAATGACATGACATTTCACTTGATATTTCCTCCCTGATCATATCTTAAAGAACTGCTCCTCCTCTTGTTTCCCCGTGCTTTTTTTTTCTTTCTTCTTCTTTTTTTTTTTTTTTTTTTTTTTGGTCTAGTTTTCCTTTTATAACCAACACCATCATGAGTAGTGCAACTTCAAACAGCCCCAGTGTAAGGTCAAAAGGATTGGTTCCTGCTGCCAAGGAAAAATGATGCCATGTGCCTTCCTCATTCTCATGCCTGGGGCCTCGATGGGCAACGAACACCCTCTCTCCCTTCCCACTGTCTCACGGACTCCCCCTCACCACAAGGTATGTCCAGGTTGGGCTTGAACTTCACGCCCTTGGTTATAGGATCCCCAACCAACAACCAGAGATTGATTTTAGAATGAAGGACTGTCTTCAGAGATCCTTTGAGAATCTAGAAGACCCCATATAATCCACTGGACCTTTCCTACCCAAATTGGAAAGGTTCACACAAAACGGAGCCAGGATGAACCACTCATGAGGCCACTTGTGCTGGACTAACGGAACCTATCTCCCATGATCCCTAGTTCACAGAATGACATTAATGGCATGTATCTTCCTAGATCCTTCTAGAAAGATGAAAAGTTAGAACCGGAAGTGAACAAATGCTACCACTGTAATCATTTAGCCCAAGTCACACAGCAGGTCTCTGTGGAGCAGGAACCAGAACTGAAGGCAGCAGTTTCCTGGGCACCAAGGCTAGGTCCCTGTGATAGAATCACTAGTCACTATACCTCTAGAGCTGGACAATACATAGAAATCCCTTCTAAAGGAAATCTCTCATACAGCAGATGTACAATCTGAAGTCAAAACAAGCTGATAATAAGCTATACTATTCAGAGGAAAAGCCCCATTATACAGAGATCTCCAACCTAAGGGCTTTCTCCAGCTGCCTGTGCCTCTAACTCACATTGAGCTTCCAGAGGAGACTCGGTTTCTAATCAGAACCATCACTTAGAAATATTGCATGACACTCAAAATTTTAACTTTTCTATCAGCCACATTTTGTAAAATAGTAAATAGAAACAGATACAATTAGAAATATATGCTATTGAATCCAATATAACTAATGTATAACCATTTCAAAATGTAAGTAATAAGAAATATTGTTGATGAGCTATTTTAAATTTTTTGTGCACTCATCCATTGATATTCAGTGTCTTTTGTGTTTTATAACCTATCTCAATGTAGTGCACATGGGACAAGTGGCTGCCCTCACAGACATGTCAGATCAACCTTAGCTCCACTTTCAGGAGGCTTTGCTATGGGTGTTACAATGGATGTCCCACCTGCAAGCCCAAGAGCAGACTCTGACTGTACTGTCTCAGGAGTGATTCCTGCCTATCCACACCCTGTTAGTACCAATTTCAATGGCCTTCCATTGTACTACAAAGACCAAGAAGAAAAATTTCAAATATATTGGAATAGAACCAGTTTCATGGTGGGTTCTAAGGTTTCTTCAAGCTCTAAGATGGCAAAATATAATGGTTATTCTGAAACTGCTCAATATATTGATGTCTTAAAGAATCTAATCTGCCTGGGCTAGTATTTCTCACAAAATAAACAGTGACCCTCTTAGTGAATTGGAGCAAAGTGAATTCAATTGCAAATTGTCTAAACTAAAGATAGGAAGCCAGATAGATCAATAACAGAGCTACAGTCAGTTCATGAAATTAAATATGTCTCAACTCATGTGAGTAGCTTTCTCTAGACCTGATGTGATGGGTAGCGGGAACAAGAAGTCTTGAGTATGATTGTTGATGATAGGAAGCCAGATAGATCAATAACAGAGCTACAGTCAGTTCATGAAATTAAATATGTCTCAACTCATGCGAGTAGCTTTCTCTAGACCTGATGTGATTATTGTTGATGTCTGATATTATGTATGTGATTTTAGTAGAAAAATGCTCATCATTCTCAAGCTATACAATGGAATGCTTTAGTCTGCCACAAAGAGGTGCAAACCTTTAATGTCACCATTTAACTATTTAACTAATCCCTTATTAATTTAGTAATACTGACAGCCACATAGTATTATAATTGCTTCTTCAAGAAGGAAGCAAAGTGACTTGAAATGAGTTAAGTATAGTTATTTCATACAAATTCTCTGAACTCAAAACCTCTTATTGGTGATATTATTCAGAAAGGCACACAGAATTAGCCACACTTCACCATCACTGTACAATGTACAGGGTGGTTACACTACACAGCCCATTGAGGTATCTTTTTTCAGAGAGGCAAAGATAAGTTAGAGTCTACAAATTATGTTTCAGGAAGCTACATCTATAAAAAAAGGTTTACACTTGGTATTCAGTCTTCATGCCTCCAAATAGTTGTGAGTATATGCCAGCATCTTTTGTGTTATCAACTGAATATGCCCCCCAACATTCATGTGTTGAGTCACTATAATGGGATAAAGAGGGTAGAAATTGATCCAGTTATGGTTTGGAAGGATGTGGCTTCAGAGAAGAGATCGGGTTTAAAGTCATCAGAGCAGAACCCCCATGATTGACTCCTGATGGGTTTAAAATGAAGGGGAATGAGAGACACATACATGGGACACAGACCAGGATCTCTTGCCCTTTGCCATGTTGTTATGCAGCTAGGAGACTCCAAACAGAGAGAGCCCATGGACCTTGGCCTTCTGTACCACGAGTTGAATAAGTCTTTATTCTTATAAATGACCCAGTTTCGGGTATTTTCTGTCATTAGCAACGAAATGGACTAGAAAATCTAAGAAGAAAGGACTTTGCACAGGGCTAGTGCCTCAAGAGAGAGAAACCCATACCTGGAGGCAGTTCCTTTACTGAGCTTTGGAGAGTCATGAGGTACCGCTGACAAGCCACCACAGCCAGGCAGTGACCTGGAGCACTCTGATTTCATCCATCTTTTTCTTAAACAGCTGTACAAAGTTGCATCTAGAATTAGATTGCTAACATGTTTTATCCTATTTGCTCAAGTTCATTAGTTACTAATGTCACCCATGGCAGCTGTGAGACTTGGTCTAACTGGAACAAAGGGAGGAGACAGTGCAATAGGTCACACGAAGGCTCAGTCCTTTACTGTTGTTCTAACTCACCCAGGCTTCTGGGATACAAAAAGCCAACACAGCCATATCCAGGTGCTGTTATGTCCTTAAAGATGCACATTTCATCTTGATTGTCATGACCTCAAACAATAGAATGAAGCAGGAGAAAGACCGTGGTTTCATTTCTAGTCCCGGGAAGTCTCTTTCTCAACTCCAGCTGAGCTTTGGCACTTCCCGAGTCTGGTGTTGCTCATTTACCCCTCAATCATTATTAGAGAGTAAAGAGCATGAGCTTTGAAGTTAAACAACCTGGTGCTACCCCTCTCAGCTGTGTAATCTTGAGCAAGCTCCACAACCATCTAAAGTCAAGCATTGTTGTAAGGATTAAATGAGTTTGTACATGTCCTAACACTAAACGCTGGTGTGTAGGAGCACTCAATAATATAACCTATTCCTACTTCATTCTTGCTAGTACTCCCACCAGCACCATGATTACTACTAGATGCCAGGTATTATTCCAGGAAGAGGGGATACCAAAAGAAGTACAATCGAGGACTTCCCTTAGAAACATTCCTCTCGAGTAAGGACAAAAACTTGTTAGACTGTAGTTAGCATTCAACATGGAGGTTCTGAACAAGATAGGGACAAGCTACAGAAGCACAAAGAAATTATTCTCAACTCTCTCAGGGAAGAGGGGCCCATGGAAAGAGGCTTTGAGCAGGTCTGAAATCTGAGCTGGGCAGGAGAGTGAGGTGAACAGCCTTTTACAGACAGGCATAGCTAGCAGGAAGGGGGTGTGGGCTTAGGAAGATGAGAAGTGTGAACCTTGTTGGTGGGGAGGGTAGCTCTATGGAAGGAGGACTTATTTAGCATGGAGCAGAAAAAAAAAAATGCTTCAATGCAAAGGTGTACTTTCCTCTGTCGTTTTTTTTCCCTTTCAAAAGCAGTCAGCTCAGGAATGATGGTTTAGTTATCAGAGCAGTGAATATAAAATCCAAGACAATACATGTCCTCCAACACTGGAAACCTGGCCATCTCAATGCCCTGGCTTCAGAACTGCTTTAGAACATGCCCCTCTTTTTTGTCCTTCATTAACTATTTCAAAGTTACTGCTTTGGTGGGATCCTGGGGGAAGCTGTAAAAGGCAGATCAAACGAAACAGCCTCACCCATCCTGGCCCCTCTACCATTTGAGCCCCTTGCCCATCCATTACTGTAGAATGCTATTTACAGCCCCTTTCATCTCTCATTACCTCTTGTGAAAAGGAACGAGGTCAACAAGAAAAGGGCCAGAGGAAAGAGCTTTTGGAGCCCTTGGAAGGTTGGATCTAAAGCCAGCAATGAGGCAGAAGTGAGCAAAGAGAGACTGTTCTGACTTCCCTTCTGCTCACAGCAGGGTCCTCCTCCACCAGCCCCAATAGCCCCTCACACAAATCTTTGCTCAATGCACATGAGTTGTACTTCATTGATGAGGTGTGTGGCCCCTATTGGACAGCTCCTGTGGAGGCAGGTGCTCTCTCTCATTGGGTCTTCCACAGCCAGGTTCAGTGCTCACGGAAGGAGTGGATGGATGGCAGACATCCCTCTAGTCAGTGGACCCTGGGAAAATCACCAGAGAAAACCCACCTTCATTTTTCTTGTTAAAATGAAAATTCTGCATAATACTTCTAAGGTCCCTTCAGGTTTGCTGAGGTGTGCTAAAAGTAGTGGATGCTCATTATAGAAAACATGGAAGACACTGAGAAGGAGCCAATTGCTTATATTTCCATCAACCGAGCTCATAGTATTGGTAGGCGTATTTACTTCCAGAATCTGAAAACTTCACTAAACTTTAAATCTTCACTGTCCCGTCCCTGTTCGGGTGCCAGGTGTCCCCGACCCGGGGGGACAGCCGAACGGGTTTCCTGAGTGAAGGAGTGAGAGCCGGGGCAAGCAGCGTAGTGTTACAGCACGGAGACGACAGTGTCGTCTGTTTATTGTGGGCAGCACGGTACAGCACAGAGACGACGCAGTGTCACAGCTCTTAAGGGTCGCATCGTCTACTGTGAGCAGCACGGAGACGACG